>NC_082737.1:3951949-4308805 GCF_030144855.1 Hypanus sabinus | reverse complement strand
TACTATATCAACTCTTGCATCGCTTTTACTCTTTATATATATGAACAACTTTTGATACATGATATTATTGGCTCACTTACTTTAATTTTTCATCTTGTCTCTCCTGTGTGATTTTTTTTGTTGTCTCCTGCTGGTTATGTAAAAGCTTTCCAATCCTCTGACTTCTTGCTATATTATATGACCCCGCTTTTGCTTTTATCAAAAACAGGAGACAAGTTGTGGATGCTGGAAATCCAAGCAACACAACAAAATGCTGGAGCTAAGTAGGAGGCCAGGCAACATATATGGGAAATAGTAAACCGTCCACGTTTGAGGCCGGGACACTTCATCAGGCCTGGGAAAAGTAAGAAGAGACGTCAGAGGAAGATGTATGGGGGGGGGGGGTGAAAGAACTCTGAGGTGTACACCATCTGGTCCAGCTGACCTATTTCCCTTAAGATCTTCTCTGTTTCCCAAGAACCTTCTCCCGAGTAATGCAACTTTACACATTCTGACCACTGACATCTGGAACTTCCATATTCATGCAAGTGTCTTCGACAATATTTATTGATGTACGATATTTATTCATATCATCTGCCATTACCTTGCAACCCCATCAAATTACTACCTGTCCAACATCATTTGCCAGTGATTTGATATCCACTTCTGTCTCTCTGTTACATGTTATATGTATCTGAAGAAAAATTTGGTACCCTCTTTAATATTACTGGCTAGCTCACCTATGTATTCCATCTTTTCATTCTTAATTATTTTAGTTGCATTCTGTTGGTCTTGAAAAGCATCCCAGTCCTCTAAATTCCTAGCAATTTTTGTTCTATGCCCACTCTTTGCTTTTATGTTGTGTTCAGTTTCTCTTACCACCCACGGTTTTGACCCCTTACCTTTAGCATACTACGTAATGTAATCTTTGTGATGTGCATATCCTGTGCCACTCGAATTGCTTCCAGAAATTCCAGCTATTGCTGCTCTGTTTTCATCCCTGCCCGTGTTCTTTTCAAATCAATTTTGACAAATTTTCTCTCATGCCTCTCTAATTCTCTGTATTCCACATCTGACTTTAGCTTCTCCTTCTCTAATGTCAGGGTGAATTTGATCGATCATATTACAATCACTTGCCCCTAAGGTTTCTTTGAACTTGAGACCTAATTTATTCCATTTCATTACAACACCCAATCCAGAATAACTGATAGCCAAGTGGGCTCAATGACAAGTTGTTCTAAAAAAAAGCATCTTGTAGGCATTCTAGGAATTCCGTCTCATGAGACCAACACCATCCTAATTTTCCTAATCACCTGCATGACAATCTGGCATGACTATTGTAACATTGCCCTTTAGGCACTCATTTTCTATCTCCCATTGTAATTTGTGAACTTCATACTAATGACTGTTTGGAGATCTCTGTACAATTCCCATCAGGACTTTTTTTTATACATTTGCTGCTCTTTAAGTCTACCCACAGATTCTGCATTTTCCAACCCTATGCCACTTCGTTCTAATTATTTTTATAATATTTTACCAACAGAGCCACAGAACCCCACTACCAGCATGTTCTTGGCTTGTTCTTGCAAGAAACATATAAGTATCTGGGAAACAAGAGGACCAGCAGATGCTAGAAACCTAGGGAAATACACACAAAATGCTGGAGGAACTCAGCATGTCAGGCAGCATCTATGGATGGGAATCAGCAATTCGGGCCAAGACCTTTCATCGGGACTCTTGGTACCTACATATCTGGAATATCAGGGAAATCAGTTCTGGAAAATAGAACTGATTTATTTGTATCACATCCACAATATTAAACTCCAGTCCATTAAAGATGAATATGCAGCAGAAGAAACTCCTCCCATGCCCAGTGACCAGGGTGCAGAATTGGCTGTGTTGAGCAGCAGCAAAAATTGCAGAGATCAGTCACTCTCGAAATTGCATTCAGCAACAGTGATGGACAAATATCCAGCATACAGCTTATTGAAACTTTCTCCCTGTGTGAACCCGGTAGTGTGTCACAACTGTAACATGCTGTAAGGTTTCACTGCTTATGTAACAGTCTCTCTGTAATGTTTTACTGCTGAGGTAATGGTTTCACTGTAGTGGCAATGTTTAGGTTACGACTAGAGATAACAGGAATTTGGAGTGCAGGTCTATCTTGTGAATCTGGAAGAGAGATTTTCATGGTCTTTTGCCGGGGAGAAATGAGAAGACACAAATGGGGAGAATGGGCCTTTTTTTTTCTTTTGTTTACTTCACTAACCAAAGTAATAATTATAAAGCTCAATCATTAAATCACATATTGTGCACTGTTTGGTATTTCAGGGTACTGATTTGTAACAGGACACATCATGCATCATCCACCAAAATAAGATCTTTAATGTTTGGCTGGGCTCGGGAGCTATCACCCCCTATATTAAGCTGCTAGCTAAAGCGAGAGATACGTAAGGTTAGAAGACTGAGTGAATCACTACCCACATTCACAGCAGGTGTATGGTGTATTGCCAGTGTGAACTCAATGATGCACAGTTGGTTGATTTGGCTGAAAGTACCTCTTCCCAAAGTCTGAACAGGAGATCGAACTCTACCCAGTATGAACTTGCTTGTGTCTCTGTAGCGGAGATGACGGACTGAATCCATTTCCACACACTGAGCAGGTGATCAGCCTCTCCCCAGTGTGAACTCACTGATGTACCTAGAGTTGACATGATGAAATGAATCACTTGCTACAATCTGAGCAGGTGAATGTCCATTTCCTTGTGTGGACAGACTGGTGAGTCAGTAGGTGAGATGATCGATTGAATCCTTTCCCACAGACTAGCAGGTGAATGGCCACTCCCCAGTGTGAACCGACCGGTGTGCTTGTAGGAGAGATGATCGAGTGAATCCTTTCCCACACTCTGAGCAGGTGAATGGCCACTCCCCAGTGTGAACTCGCTGATGTACTTTGAGTTGAGATGACTTAATGAATCCCTTCCCACAGACTGAGCAGGTGAATGGCCTCTCCCCGGTGTGAACTGACTGGTGTACTTTCAGTTGGGATGAGCAAATGAACCTTTTCCCACAGTCCGAGCAGGTAAATGGCCTCTCTCCAGTATGAACTCGCTTTTGTACCTTCACTTTAGATAAACAAGTGAATCCCTTCCCACAGTCCGAGCATGTGAACTCTCTAGTGTGAACTCTCTAGTGTGAACTCGCTGATGTAACTTCAGTTGAGATGATGAAGTGAATCCCTTCCCACAGTCTGTGCAGGTGAATGGCCTCTCTCTAGTGTGAACTCGCTGATGTACCTTCAGTTTAGATGAGCAAGTGAATCCTTTCCCACAGTCTGAGCAGGTGAATGGCCTCTCCCCAGTGTGAACTGACTGGTATCGCTGTAGGTGAGATGTCTGAGTGAATCCCTTCCCACAGTCTGAGCAGGTAAATGGTCTCTCTCCAGTGTGAACTCGCTGATGTACCTTCAATTTAGATGAGCAAGTGAATCCCTTTCCACAGTCTGAGCAGGTGAATGGCCGCTCCCCGGTGTGAATTCGCTGATGAGCCATTATGTCAGATGACCGAGTAAATGCTTCCCCACAAGTTCAGCAGACGTCCAGCCTCTGCCCAGTGTGAACTGACTGGTGTGTTCACAGGAGGGATGACCGACTTAATCCCTTCTCACACACAGAACAAGTGAATGGCCTTGTCCTCGTGTGAACTTGGTGATGTAACTTTGGTTGAAATGACCGAGTGAATCCATTCCCACTGTCTGAGCAGGTGAATGGCCTTCCCCTTCTGTAAAATGTCCGGGACACCAGTCCGTCAGATGATTGAGTGAATCCCTCCCCACAGTCTGAGTAGGAATGATGATTGAGTGAATGCCTTGCTCCACTTCTTAAATACCAAGACAGAAAAAGCAAAACTAGTGTTGTGTTCACAATCCCCAGAGACAAGTTGCTTGTCATTTTCAACCTGTAAAATAGATTTACAAAATCCATCAACATTACAGATGAGAGCATTTCAGTGTCAAGGTGTGATCTGGCATCACACTGTTACATTAAAATTCAAACTATGTAGGAGAGAGAAATTATCTTCTAACTGGGCACAGTGCTGGTATCTGGAATGACCATTAAATTCTCTGATGCTCTTCTTGTGTCTACAAGAATAGGGCATTTCTGCCATCTCCAATCTGTGACCTGGCTCAGTGTGACTATTCAGTTGATATTATTCCCTGTTTCCACTAAGCTGCATGGGTTCCTGGCCCCAACAGTAACTGAAGCACTCTCATACAAATAGCCAGCAGTGCATTCCATGCACCCACCACTCTCTGTGTAAATACCTTACCACTGACATCCCCTATTTCCAAGCAATTTAAAACTATGCCATCTCGTGTTAGCCATTTCAGAGCTGGGAAAAAACCTCTGGCTACCCAAACAATCAATGCCCTTCATTTTCTTCTACACCTAAAAAAAGGCTCTAAACATGAACAAGGAAATTATACATTGCTTTGAGGATTTGTTAGTATACAAAATTATGAAGGTAGAGATAGGGTGAATACAAGCAGCTTTTTCCACTGAGGTTGGGTGGGATGACACCAGAGGTCATGGGTAAGAGGGGAAGGTGAAAATGTAATGGGAACATTTGGAAAAGCTCTTTACTGAAATGGTCATGAGAGTGTGGAATGAGATGCCAGCACAAGTGGTGAACATGAGCCTGGTTTCACCATTTAAAGTAAGTTTGGATGGTAAGGGTATGGAGGGCGATGGTCCCGGTGCAGGTAGTTGCATTAGACAGTTTAAATGATTTTTCAGCATTGAGTAGATGGGCCAGATAGCCTGTTTCACATTGAACATCTCCATGTTTCTATGACAAAGAAGCTGGCCAAACTTGTTTGGAACGGAACAGGTAGGAGTGACTACACAGCAGAAATGGCTGGAGTTTCTGGGAACAGCTCGAGAGCTGAGTGATAGACACATCACAAAGAGGTGGAAGCATTGGAAAGGCAGGAGGACACAACCATGGATGAAATGAGAAGCCAAAGCCAACATAAAAGCCAAAGAGAGGGAAAACAAAAGAGAAAAATATATTGGGAAGATAATAGAAACCAACAGAAGATGACTAATGAAAAGTCAGATGAGCTCAGGGCCTGGAATTATGATTCATTAAGAGTCATTAATGAGTCTTGGTAGCACCCAACAGTCTGAGGCATTTAGAGGAACAAAATATCTGGGGCCTCAATATCTCCTGAAAGCCAAGGTACCCTGAAACAGTTACTTTTCAACTTTTATTTTGGAAGGCACATACAAACTCTACACCATCAGAATTTCATTTTTGAAGGCCTCCCACTTACCAAGAACTTTCCAGAAAACAGCCTGTCCCAAACCACACCTGTCAGATCCTTTCTGATACCATCAGAATTGACCTTTCTCCAAATTAGAATCTTAATCCATGGTCCAGACCCTTTCAATTTCATGGCAATATGATCACGAATTGCTGTCACTAGCCCTGGATCATTTCCTAACAGCTTATTGCTCACGTCAGGAATTCTACGTACTAGATTAAGGGCACATTTGACAAACTCTACCCCATCTAGTCCTTTTACAGTATGGGAGTCCCGGTCAATATATGTAAAGTTAAAATCACTTACATCAACCTTTGTTTCTTGGCATTGTGTGCGATCTCTCTACAAATGTATTCTCCAAATCCCTCAGAATGTTGGGTGCAACTAAATAATAGCTACAATATCATAATTATCTTTCCTGAGCTCATCTGGCTTTCCTACAATGATGCTTGCAGTGTGATATACACAGCTCAGCAAATTCATCACACCATGCTCAAATGTTTGATTGCTGACTCTGCCTGAGGTCTGACCAATATCTGACTTATGTTAAGAAAAATACCTCTCCCTCATTGTAACAGAAACAAAGGAGCTGATTGAGGATGACAAGAGCAATGCAGACAGGCTAATCCCTATTGACATCAATGAATCTGGGGTTGAGAGGGTGAACAGATTTAAGTTCCTTGGCATAAACAATCACCAAGGATATCACATGGTGTGTATATACCGCTATGTTGTGAAAAACAGCACAGCAGCATCTCTTTCACCTCAGAAGGTTGAAGAAGTTTGAGATGAGTCCCCAAATCCTAAGAACTTTCTGCAGGCACACAATTCCGAGCATCCTGACTGGCTGCATCACTGCCTGGTACGGGAACTGTACTTCCCTTAATTGCAGGAACCTGTCGAGAGTGGTGTGAACTTCCCACTATTCAGGACATTTATACAGACAGGTGTGTAAAAAGTGCCCAAAGGATATTGAGGACCCAATTCACCAGAACAAGAAACTGTTCCTGCTGCTACCATCCAGGAAATGGTACCACAGCAAAAGGACCATCATGCTCCAGGACATCATCTTCCACCAAGCCATCAGACTGATTAATTGATTTACATGTTCTACTGACTGTCTTATGCATACTATTTATTAAAAATTACTATAAATTACACATTGCACATTTAGACAGAGATGTAACAAAATGACCTACTCCTCATGTATATGAAGTATGTATGTAACATTTAGACCGAGATGTAAGAAAATGACCTACTCCTCATGTATATGAAGTATGTATGTAATAAAGTCAAATCAATTCCACCTTCTCCACCATCTGTTCTGTCATTCTGGCTCCCACTCCTCTTGCAACTTATACATCACCACCTCTCTCCACACTAGCGCTAGCAAGCCTTACCATAAGGATATTCATTGCCTCTCGCTCTGTTCCCCCAACTAACATATCCCCTATCACCCCTTTGACTTTCCTCTGCCAGGTAATCCTGCCCAACAGTTTCTGTTGTTGTGTGGGATGGCCACAAGAGTATTCTGTGAGGGCTGTTTAACGTCATCCCCTTCCTAACTCACACCCAGTTTGCTGTGTCCTGCACCTTGCAAGTAACTCACCTATCTTTATGTTATATCTATCACCGCTTCTGATTCCCAGCTGATCCAGATTTCATCCATTTCCAGTTCAAACTCCTTAAAGTGCAGGGTTACAAGTTGCAGCTGGAAGCATATCTTGTAGGTGAGGGCATTAGGGACACTGGAGGTCTCCCCACCTTCCCACCAATGCCCCCTTTAGGTTGTAGTGACCAGTGTGCACATAAATCTTGTACTGTGAATTTTTTTTCCAAGTGGCTTGTGCAGAATGATTATTATCTAGAGAGGTATTCATTTTAACAACTAACAAAGCATTGTCAATAAGAACTTTGATCTCCTCTTAGTTGGATCAAGTTCCTCTGCACTCACACAACCTATGCAACAGACTTGGTGGGCGTACCAGTTCAAATAACATCTTGAAATAGTAATGTATGGGGGTTACTATCTATAAATATATGGATATAACCTGACTAAGTAAGTCCACTTGTCAGATGGTGGCAGGGCTTACGTGCCTTCCCTTTGACAATTGGGTCTCTAACTCCTGCAGGAGAATGCACAATAAACTGTGGTGATGATAAGAAGCTGGTCTCCCTAGTTTTATTCAGATTCAACTTTAACATTTGGCATCACAAACAGGATGCGAATATAGGGAGTGCCAAGCAGATGGGCTGAGAAAGCTGCTGGACCACTCCGGGGACTGCGGAGTCCAAGAGGGCACCCAAAAGGTATTTTACCTTTTGTCACTCTCTGTTCGTTCCTTTCGAGGTATGGTCCTTCATTCAAGGCTGATTGGGAATCGGGAAAGTATCATATAAGGTAGGCAAAATTTTTACTAAGTGGGCAGGAGGTGGTACCTGGTAAATTTTACTAAGTGGGCAGGAGGCGGTACTGTGTAAATTTTACTAAGTGGGCAGGGAGTACAGGGTAAATTTATCAATTTAGCAGTAGGTGCCAGCCGGGTAAATTTATCTGAATGTTAATTGAGCAGGAGGCTTTTTGCTGGGTAAATTACTTAGAAAAATGGGTCAATTGCAGGAGAGTGATATGAGTGGGACAGGAGCAGCCCTACACAATTTTTGTGAGAGTTTTCTACACAAGGAAAGATACTTGTGAATTTGAATGCAGCGCTCAATAAGAAATTGGGGAACAAAATGTGGCCACTGGGGGGATCCTGGGATATTACCACATGAAAACAAGCAGTAAATTTGACATGGAAATAGAACTGTGGAAAGAAGTAGAAATTGTTGAACAGGGAATTGAAGGAAATTGCAGATGTAAAGTGGAACAGTATAATATTTGCAAGTTGGAGGAATGATGCATGTGAGAAAGGGATAGAGGTATGTACTGCAGAAGTAACGCCAAAGGTTGGGAAACGCTAAAAGTGGAGCGTGAATGGGTTCCTTTGGCACCGAAAGTGACAGCAGGAAAAACAACGTAATCAAACCAAGGCCGGTCTAGATATGAGAAGGGCAGGAATGTCAGTCTGAACGTCACTAAAAGCGGAGTATTAATGAGTGGATGGGTGCCGAAAATGAGAGCAGAAAAAACAACGTGATCAAACCAAGGGCGGCCTAGATAGGAGAGAAGGGCAGGAACGTCAGTCTGAAGTTCAAACTGATAGGGAAACAAGGGATCCAGAACCCATGTCTGGCATACTGACCCTGTTTGAGGGCAATGACCGTGATGAGGAGTGTATAATGTGATCTTGCAAGATTTATTCAGTCTCTGTTGCATGATTCTGTCAGCTGATGAGGGGCGGAAATGAAAGGCAGAATTGAGATACCAAACCTGTCAGGAGTTACAGGCGGGAAACCATAATGTGAATGAACAGATGCACCAGGTTATTCAAGTCTTGGAAAGGGCTCTCCAGCAACCTGTAAACATCACCAGAGTACTTCAAAGCAAACCTAAGCCTGGAGAATCGGGACCAGACTGTTGGGAGTGATTTATGGCCTGTTACGGCACTTTCACAGCAGACAAGAGTCTTTAATAATGGGAATCCATACCACCAGTTTAATGCCTTACTGCTCCAATGCTTTCCAACTAAGTTAGCCAACATGATTAAAACAAATAATTTGGATTGGGCTGACAAAGACCGAAATGCAATGTGTTGAGCTTTGACATATTATTGGGACCCAGCTTTGGAATCCTGTTCAACCCCGAAGGGAACTAATATTAAAGTTGAATATGTTCAGCAGGAAGAAGGACGCAAGCAGGCTATATCCGGGGATCAGAAATGGGAACAAAAACCTATCAAGGGACAGGTGGGGACAACAACCCGTTTAGAAATTGACAAAAAAGGATGCTTCCTACCGTGAGTACTACCCCTCAGGAAGAGCCCAATGTAACATTGCAAGTTGCTGGAAGTCCTGTTCCATTTATGATTGATATGGAGGCAACCACAACCTCTCTCAATCAGGAAATACTATCGGAAAAGTGACAATCACTCTGTCTAGGTTTGAAGGCATGGAACATACGTATTCACGTACCCAGCCACTGCAGGTGGAATTTCAGGGGGACCCAGTGTGCAGCTTCATTTACAGTCACCACCAGTCGGGGGTGTAATCTAGCAGGGAGAGACTTGCTCTGTCCATTGGAAGTCGAGATTCTATGCACAGGCAAGGGTATCACCCTGGACCAGTGAACTACCGACAGGTTCCCCAGTTACCGACCCCCAGTGGTGGGCACTTAATTTGGACTCTCTTCGTTTGAACCCCCCCCCCCCCCCCACCAGCAACCGACTCTCATGTGACTCTGTGCTATGACCCTACAGGGTGCTCAGCTGAGGAAAACCAATATTGTTCACCCCTTGAGGGACAGAAGTTCCCAGTCACAGTGATTGGAGAGTTTAAAGGAAAAGAGGGCAGTGCATTCCTGGTGGAAGCTCCGGATTTCCTTTGGCGAGAGACAGGACTGGTGGCTCTCCATACAACCATTATGGATTGCCCTGGGTTCAAACCAAAGACCCTGGGTTCCTTGCCTACATCCTGATGAAAGAAGCCTCCAGCACCGAGGGAGACTGGCAATACTTGGTTGCAGGCCAATTCCGATACTGGAAGGAACATCTGGTAAGACACTCTTTTAATTTTGACTGATTCCAAGATATAGTACCCCATCTCTGGGCAATTTCAGGCCATGAAGTCAGCCACACCAACTGACCCCCGTCCAGATCACCATGAAAGAAGGACAGACTCTCCCATCCATTCCGCAATTCTCCTTCAACCCCAAGGCAATGTTTTATGAGGATGTAAGCTCTTTAGTGGATGCAGCAGGGAAACGATATTCTGGATATGCGATAGTGATGGACAGAGAAATAGCTGAGCAGGCCTCTTTTGAAGCAGCTGTCACCATCCAGAAGGCTGAGCTTTTTGCTCTGACTCCTGCCTGTATCCTAGCCATAGACAAAAGTGGAAACATTTACACAGACTCCCGTTATGCATTTGAAGTTGTACATTATAGGAAGGATGTGGACGCTATGGAGAGAGTGCAGAGGAGATTTACCAGGATGTTGCCTGGTTTGGAGAACAAGCAAGGTTAGCAGAGCTGGGACTTTTCTCCTTGGAGCGCAGAAGAATGAGAGGGGACTTGATAGAGGTCTACCAGACTATGAGATGCATAGATAGGGTGGATGGTCAGTACCTGTTTCCCAGGGCACCAATAGCAAACATCAGAGGGCATATGTACAAAATTAAGAGATGGGAGTTTAGGGGAGACGTCAGGGGTAAGTATTTTTTACATAGATTGTTGTGAGTGCCTGGAATGACTTGACAGGGTTGGTGGTGGAGGTTAAAACATCAGGGGTTTTTGAGAGCCTCTTGGACCAGCACATGTAAGAAAAGTAGAGGGTTGTGGGGTAGTGTGGGCTTTTTTTAGGGATTATAAGGGTTGGCACAACATGGAGGGCTGAAGGGCCTGTACTGTGCTGTAATGTTCTATGGTTCTGTGACTACAGGGCTGTCTGGGAGCAAGGGGATTCATGACTTCCTCTGGCCACCCCATTAGTAAACAACATACTCACCACTCTAGAGCTACCTCAAGTTCTGGCTATTATTAAATGTGTGGCCCACACCCGCATGTCTGAATGGATCACTAAAGGCAATGCTTTAGCTAATAAGACAGCAAAAAGTGAGGCACAATCCTCAGTAGCTGTCGTCCCCCTCTGGTTCCCGTCAAGGAACACTGTGTGACTTAAGCAGAAAGGGTTTGCCAGACATGTGTGAGGTACTTTTCAGGGGTATGTCTCTGAAGAGGAACGCAAACTATGGTCCCAGATGGGGTGCCAGAAAGACCCCAGCATAGGTTTCTGACCACCCCAGTGGGACAGGTTTGGGTTCCTACACAGTCTTTACCAATATTGGTCAATTAGATGCATAATTGTACACACCTGGGGAAGAAGGGAGTGGTTGGTAACCTGTACCCTGCACACTGGGTATGACTGCCTTGACAGGTGGACCTTTTTTTGGGTCTACAAGTTGGTGTTATTGAATTGACAAGAGTACACATCTATAGATACTGCTTAGTTATTATGGATGTGTTCAGTAGATGGATTGAAGCTATTCCAAATACCAATAATACCGATATAACTGGTGTGAAGGTATTATTATGGGAAATAATTCCCAGAAATCGCCTGCTAGAGATGCTGAGCTCTGACAATGGCCTACACTTTAGGGTGAAAGTAAATGAAGAGGTATGTAACAAACTAGCTATCAAGCAACATTTCCACTGTGTACACCACCCACGGGCCGCTGGCATAGTGGAAAGAGCCAATGGCATGCTGAAGAGAAAATTGACCTAACTAACAGCAGAGACTGGACTCGCTTGGCTGAAGGTCCTACTGTTACCCTATTCCACATGAGGGTCACCCCACAGGGGAAAAACAGGATTGTCACCAGCTGAAATCATTTATGGATGACCCATGAGGACACCCTGGGGACCAAGACCTTGTGTACCATTGCTCCCAGGAAGTGTACCAGCAAAATTGGATATGTGAACCCTCAGGGAAGAGATGAGGAAATATATATGCCAACTAAACAAACATTTCCAAGCATTACATTCACAGGAATGACAGACTTACAAGGAAGAGAACTACCCCACAGAGGGGAGTAACAATCCCAGAATAGAACCTGAGAATTTTGTCCTGATCAAGAACTGGGATCAAGGGAAACTTGGACCTTGGCGGAGAGGACCATATCAGGTGTGACTGACCACTCCCACGGCTGTAAAACTGAAGGGGCAATCTCGGTGGATACATCAAACAGACTACAAACGTGTTACTGAAAGAACTGAGGAGAAGGACTTTCTCAGACTAAAGGAAAAATTATTGGTTGATAGTGGTGTGATGAATCCCTAGGTTTCTTGCCGTGGACTGTCATTTTATGAGAGGGTGCCTGAGTGACGTCAGCCGCTGGCTTTCTCGGCTGCTGTTTGATTCTTATTGAGAGAGAGGGAGGGGTGGAACTATTTGACTCTGCAGCGTGTTTACACTTGCTCACAGCTTGTATTTACATAGCTCACAGTTTGCTTTATTTAAGCAAGAACAGTCACAGACACACAGTCAGACGGAGAGAAAGAAAGAAGATGGAAGGTTCAAAACAAAGGACCAAGTGGCCGAAGTTTGCTGTTTGGACTCTCCTGTGCCCACAAGGGTGGGTTGATTATTGATCCAGCCTATACTGAATGTGTGATTGTCACTTTGGCTTGATCCAAACCATGCCTCCTATATATCACCCCCCCCCCCGACCTTAAATTCCTCCATATACCTGTCTAGTAGTCTCTTAAACTTCACTAGTGTATCTGTCTCCACCACTGACTCAGGCAGTGCATTCCACGCACCAACCACTCTCTGAGTGAAAAACCTTCCTCCAATATCCCCCTTGAACTTCCCTCCCCTTACCTTAAAGCCATGTCCTCTTGTACTGAGCAGTGGTGCCCTGGAGAAGAGGCGCTGGCTGTCCACTCTATCTATTCCTCTTAATAACTTGAATACCTCCATCATGTCTCCCCTCATCCTCCTTCCCTCCAAAGAGTAAAGCCCTGGCTCCCTTAATCTCTGATCATAATCCATACACTATAAACCAGGCAACATCCTAGTAAATCTCCTCTGTACCCTTTACAATGCTTTCACATCCTTCCTGCAGTGAGGCGACCAGAACTGGACACAGTACTCCAAGCATGGCCTAACCAGAGTTTTATACAGCTGCATCATTACAAAGTACCTCTTAAACTCTATCCCTTGACTTATTAAAGCTAACACCCCATAAGCTTTCTTAACTACCCTATCTACCTGTGAGGCAACTTTCAGGGATCTGTGGACATGTACCCCCAGGTCTCTCTGCTCCTCCACACTACCAAGTATCCTGCCATTTACTTTATACTCTGCCTTGGAGTTTGTCCTTGGAGTGTGACCACCTCACACTTGTCCAGGTTGAACTCCATCTGCCACTTCTCAGCTCACTTCTGCATCCTATCAATGTCTCTCTGCAATCTTTGACAATCCTCTACACTATCTACAATACCAGCAACATTTGTGTCATCTGCAAACTTGCCAACCCACCCTTCTACCCCCAAATCCAAGTTGTAAATAAAAATCACAAAAAGTTGAGGTCCCAGAACAAATCCTTGTGGGACACCACTAGTCACAACCCTGCACTCTGAATGTACTGCCTCCACCACGACTCTCTGCCTTCTGCAGGCAAGCCAATTCTGAATCCACCTGGGCAAACTTCCCTGGATCCCATGCTTTCTGGATTTCTGAATAAGCCTACCGTGTGTAATCTTGTCAAATGCCCTACTAAAATCCACGTAGATCACATCCACTGCACTGCCCTCATCTATATGCCTGGTCACCTCCTCAAAGAACTCTATCAGGCTCGTTAGGCACGATCTGCCCTTCACAAAGCCATGCCGACTGTCCCTCATCAGACTATGATTCTCTAAATGCCCATAGATCCTCTCTCTAAGAATCTTATTGAACAGCTTTCCCACCACAGACTCACTGGTCTATAATTACCCAGACTATCCCTACCACCTATTTTGAACAAGGGGACAACATTCGTCTCCTTCCAATTCTCCGGTACCATTCCCATGGACAACTAGGTCATAAAGATCCTAGCCAGAGGCCCAGCAAACTCTTCCCTCACCTCGTGGACCAGCCTGGGGAATATTCCGTCAGGCCCCGGGAACTAATGTATTTTAACAATTCCAACACCTCCTCTCCCTTAATATCAACATGCAACAGAACATCAACCTCACTCATCTTGTCCTCACTGTCATCAAGTTCCCCCTCATTGGTGAATACCGAAGAGAAGTATTCATTGAGGACCTCGCTCACTTCCACAGCCTCCAGGCACATCTTCCCACTTTTATCTCTAATCGGTCCTACCTTCATTCTTGTCATCCTTTTGTTCTTCATATAAATGAAGAATGCCTTGGGGTTTACCTTTACCCTACTCACCCTTCTCATGCCCCCTTCTTGCTCTTCTCAGACCCTTCTTAAGCTCCTTTCTTGCTACCCTATATTCCTCAATAGACCCATCTGATCCTTGCTTCCTAAACATCATGTATGCTGCATTCTTCCACCTGACTAGATTTTCCACCTCACTTGTCACCCATGGTTCCTTCACCCTACCATTCTTTATCTTCCTCACCAGGACAAATTTATCCCTAACATCCTGTAAGAGATCCTTAAACAGCATGTGGTTACATGTCCATAGCACATTTCCCAACAAAAACATCCTCCCAATTAACACCCGCAAGTTCTAGCCTTATAGCCTCATAATTCACCCTTCCCCAATTAAAAACTTTCCTGCCCTGTCTGATTCTATCCTGTTCCATGATAATGCTGAAGGCCAGGGAGCAGTGATCACTGTCCACCTGATGCTCACCCACTGACAGATCTATGACTTAACCCGGTTTGTTACCCAATACTAGATCTAGTATGGCATTTCCCCTAGTTGGCCTGTCAACATCCTGTCCAGGAATCCATCCTGGACATAGTTAAACTCTGCCCCATCTAACCTCTTGGAACTAATCAAGTGCCAATCAATATTAGGGAAATTAAAGTCACCCATGATAACAACCCTGTTATTTTTGCACTTTTCCAAAATCTGCTCCTTGGTATCTCTGCTGCTACCAGGGGGCCAATGGAATACTCCCAGTAGAATAACTGCTCCCTTCCTGTTCCCTACCACCCATACTGACTCGAGAATCTTGCAACATTACCCACCCTTTCTGTAGCTGTAATGGTATCCCTGACCAGTAATGCCACCCCTCCTCCCCGTCCGCCCCCCCCTCCCTTTTAAAGCACTGAAATTCAGGGATATTGAGAATCCATTCCTGTCCTGGTGCCAGCCAAGTCTCTGTAATGGCCACTACATAATTCCAAGTATGTATCGAAGTACACACATTAGCCCTTCTACATTAGTACCTTTACACCCTTTATTCTGCTTCTCTTTCCTCAAAGCCTCTCTACATGTTACATCTGGCTTTACACCTTGCACTTCTTTCACTGCTCTATCGCTCCTGGTCCCATCTTCCTTGCAAATTAGTTTAAACCCTCCCAAACCATGCTAGCAAACCTACCTGCAAGGATACCGCTCCCCCTCGAGTTCAGGTGCAACCCATCCAATCTGTACAGGTCTCACCTTCCCCAATGATCCAAAAATCTAAAACCCTGCCCCTTGCACCAACTCCTCAGCCACACATTCAACTGCCATTTCCTCCAATTCTTACCATCACTAGCATGTAGCACTGGCAGCAATCCTGAGAACGCCACCCTTGAGGTCCTGTTCTTCAGCCTTCTGCCTAGTTCCCAAAACACACTTCAGGACCTCATCCCTCTTCCTGCCTATGTCATTGGTACCAACATGTAACATGACTTCTGGATGCTTTCCCTCTCGTACCAGGATGTCATGCACCCGGTCAGAGACATCCTGGACCCTGGCACCCAGGAGGCAACAAACCATGCGGGCGTCCTTCTCAGGTCCACAAAATCTCCTGACTATAGAGTCTCCAATGACAACAGCTCTCCTCTTCTCCGTCCCACCCTTCTGCACCACAAGGTCAGACTCAGTGCCAGAAGCCCTGCCACCGTGGCTCACACCTGGTCGATCATCCCCGTCAACAGTATCCAGGACAGTAAACTTATTATTCAGTGGAATAATACTGCACTACCTGTCCATTCTCTTTTGCAATCCCCACACTGACTGTCACCCAATGATCTGCTTCCGGCAGCCTAGGTGTGACTGCCTCATTTTCCCTTATGAGTCGAAGGTCATCCAGCTGCTGCTCCAGATTCCTAACACGGTCTTCCAGATCGCCCAGCTGCATGCACTTTGATATTGTATTATAGCCATACAGTTGTACATATAAATGTTATAATTACTGTTGTACACTGTTTTTACCCACTGATAAGTCAGTGCTGTACTAGGTTGCTTTCTCTGTAAAAAGTTACTGCTTTTTTGATAATATAATGATCAAAAGGAGGAAATAATAAAGTATATAAAACAGTTAACACTTCCTTAAACAATAGCAGCCTGTTTGCTGATGATCAATAGATATAGTCAGCCATGTTGAGCCATATTTCTTCTTGAGTGCAGGTAGCTAGGATTTCAGGATTATTGTCTCCTTGGGCACTCATGCATTGAGATAGGACTGCTTTAGTCTGATCTGTGTGTTTAAGCCATTTTGTAATTTGTCTTTAGGCGCTGTCATAGTAAGTAACTTCATCTCCAGCCTGTCTTGTGTGGGGTGTATCTGGACAGATATATTTGTGTTGTAAGGGGAATTGTTAGTCGGTTAGTGGATTGGGGAGAAACAGTCATAGACTGTTCCTGTTTGAGCAACTAACTGAGTAAGCCACAGGTGCTTGGAATAAAGAATTTGTACTTATACAGTTTCTGAGTGACTTTATCCAGATTCGACTTCCACAGAATGGGAGTGGTTCTAAAGGGCTGGGCCTGGAGTCATTGCAACTAGGTCTGACAGACACATAAATGGTTGTTCTAGCCACATTCAGTCTCACTCCAACTATTTCCTACCTTCCCTTTTACAGGTATGTAATGTCTAAAGGACCAGTGTTTGAGTAAATGAGGCTCACCAAACTTTCTCCTGACTGAATCACTGGAAACTCCGAGTCAGATGGGTTCTCTCCACTTGAAGCCCTCAGTCCTCGGACTGGTTCACTTGTTGCTGGTCCCTCGTCTTCAGTTGTGGTTTTCTTCCAGTTGGGGTTTTTCTTCCAATAAATCTCTCACTGCAGGTCTAAATTTAACCAGAGAGATAATGAAGCACATTAACAATAAAAAGGAGAACCAAACATTTCTAGTTAATGTTACTAAGAACAAAACTCACTGCAAATTAAAAGTTGAAGGCAGATATAATGATCTCAGTAAACAATATTTTACTACCCTCACATGTCACAAAATGATATGGGATCAGAAGGAGCCATCATTCAGTCAAGAGCAGAATTAGGGGTTATTTGATCCATCTGGTCTGACCCACCATATAACCATAGCCGACTTTCATTCCAACCTCATATTCTTGCCTTCCTCCTGTAACCCTGAGCTAACTCAGCAATCATGAATATTTAATCTCTGTCATAAATGCACCCAAATTGCAGCATCAACCAACCTCTGTGGCAACAAATTCCACAGATCACACATCTTTTTGACCAATTTTTTTTCATCTCAGTTTTAAAGGGAAGCATCTTTATTCAAAGATTTTGCTGTCAGATCACAGACTCTCTGTTAAATGGAAGCATACTCTCCATGTCCAGTGTATCCTGGCTTTTCAGCATTCGGTAGGTTTACTTAATCATACCTCCCTCCACCAACACCACTGTCCCTCTGAACTCTATTGAGCTCAGAGGTCCAGAACCATCAAATACTCCTCATATTCCTGGTCATTCCTGAGATTATTCTTGTAAATCTTGTCAGCAACAAATGTACTGAACACACTTCCAGGAATAAGTGACAAATTGGTACCAGGATAATTTACAGGGAAAAGTTGTGGTTTCTTTGCCGTTCTATTATAACAGAATGAGACATTTCCATCCCAGGTGAAAACAGGTTAATTTCAGGAAATATAAACCATTCCAGGGTGAATGCTCAGCAGGTAAGGAACAGCTGTGGGGAAAGGAACAAACTTTACAATTCAGGTTGGTAATGTTTTGTCAGAATGGCTTCAAACATTTTAAATTTTTGGTGCAGATCTCCAGCAACTTCAGATTCTACTTGATTTCTACTTTGAGTGACAGACAGATGACAGTTGGCGGGGAGGGGGCAGATTGAACACCAAACTCATAGGTCTATTTCTACTGTTGTCAACACAGAACAGCACATTTCCTCATAGCCTCTCCCTGTGAGGATGGAATGGTAACTCATCCTCTCCTCAGATTAGCAGTCATTGCTTCCAAAGGAACTCCAGAAACAAACATTTGATCCCAGACCAGAAATATTTGCTCAACACCTCATAAGCTCAAGCAGCTCGATCCCCAGGTCTATTTTACTTGGATCCAAAACTGTGATACCCCAGGACCCATCCTCACAGAGTCACACAGCTGAATCTGCCACTCACTGACCCTGACACATCCGGGATGCAATCGAGGGTTTCCCCACAACCATTGTCTAGCTGCTTGAAATTTCTGCTTCATTGCAGAAAGACGACCATCCAGCCCCATCTGTAGAAGCACAAACCAAAGTCAAAGCCAAAACACCAACAGTTCCATATGCCTGGAACATAGATGACAGGATTATAGCCCAGGCACCAACTCACTCAGTACTCTTTGCTGCCAGTAATATGATGAAGTGTGTCAGACAGTCACAGTTCAAAAACTAGCACCCCCATACCAATGTACAACAGAACTGGTACCTGATGACCCTCCGGCATTCCAGCTAACAAAAACTGATTTTCAAAATAACTCAGCGAGGCCAAAGGTGTAAAAGAAAAAATCACAATTAAGGCAAGGGTTAGAGGAAAGATTGCTGATATATATCATTGAAGAGGTGTGATACAGGGTCGACCAAGGTTGACCAAGGTGGCTGCAGGGAGAAAGGAAGATGGCTGAAGGAGAGAGACTGGACAGAGGTTGAACAAGGTGGGCAGGGATGAGCAGATGGAATCAGCTGGGAGAAGGAATCAAGGACGATCAATGATGGTTCTCCAGCAATACACAGATACTGAATTAATAGTGCATACTAATGTATAAAAGATCTTAAAATGACAAAGTTAGAACAAACAATAAGAATCTTGCCATATATACTTAGACCCTCACCAAATTTTTATCAACACACCATAGAAAGTTTTGATCTGGATACTTCACGCTCTGCTGGGAACTGCTCTGCTCGTGACTGTGAGGAACTGCAGAGACCTTTGGATACAGATCAGCACATCACAGAATTCATTATTCCCCCTTCCCAGTCCCTCGGTAAAGCAGGCAGTGGAATCAAAGATCCCCACAACCTGGGTCATTCTCCTTTCTCACCCACCCCAATCTGGGAGAAGACAACAGCCATAAAGCTCAAGGACAAATGCAAGGAGCCTCAGGAAGCGAGGCGAGTTGGGGGAAGTTAATGGGACCCAGTGGCCAACATCAGATTCCCCAACACAACATGGAGAGAGATCACCACCTATCTGGGGACTGTATACGCACACCAATAGACCTTGCGTCACAAAACGGAGGGCGGGGCAGATCTCCGGTAAAAGCTGTTGTCAGGACTTCCATTTCAACTCTGAGGAAATAGACAGCATGGCTCCTGGTTTGAATCGTTCAATGTAGGTTCGAAGAAGTCTACACATTTTTGATGAGCCCAGATAATTGGAAAATAAATGAGTAATTGCCACTCAGTTCGGGGCTCACGGCCAACATCAGATATCCCCGATCGGGATTGGTCTGAATACTCAACGACCACACTGTCGGCCCGCAGACAGTGATCCCGGGCACCTGGCTCCCCAACCCAGGAAGTGAGGCCCCTTCCCGATCCACTTCAGCACTGAGCGGAAAGGAAAACACCGCCCATCCGGAGACAGTGAGCATGCGCGAAGTGATTGTTGCATCATCCGGACAGTGGAGACTCAGAAACAGATGCACAGATGCTGCCCATCTGTGGTTAAATGGGACCGGCAAGCAGGATCACGTGACCAGTTGGGGTCTCCCACCCCAGGCAGAGCACTCCAGCTACCCACCACGCTGTGGAAAGAGACAAACTTTCCCTTCACATCTCCTCTTACCTTAAACGTATTAGACATTTCAAGCCCCAGGAAAAATATATCATCTGTCCACTCAGTAACAGAATCAGGTTTGCTATCACTGGCATGTGTCGTGAAATTTGTTAACTTTGCAGCAGCAGATCAATGCAATACATAATATAGAACAAAAAAAATGAATTAAAATAATAAAAATAAATAACTAAATCAATTACAGTACACATATATCTGGGACCCTTACTCTTCGTGATTTTTATAAATCACCTGAATGAGGAAGTGAAGGGATGAGTTAGTAAATTTGCTGATGCTACAAAGGTTGGGGTGTTGTGGATAGTGTGGCGGACTGTCAGAGCTTACAGCAGGATATTGATAGGATGCATAACTGGGGCTGAGAATTGGCAAATGGTGTTCAACCCTGTTAAGTGTGAAGTAGTTCATTTTGTTAGGTCAAACATGATGGCAGAATATAGCATTAATGGTAAAACTCTTGGCAGAGTGGATGATCAGAGGAATCTTGGGTCCCAGTCCATAGGACACTGAAAGTTGTTATGCAGGTTGACTCAGCGGTTAAGAAGGCGTACGGTGCATTGAACTTCATCAATCATGGGGTTGAGTTTAGGAGCCGAGAGGTAATGTTGCAGCTTTATAGGAACCTGGTCACACCCCACTGTGCTTAATTCTGGTTGCCTCACTACAGGAAGAATGTGGAAACCTTAGAAAGGGGACAGAGAATATTTACAAGGATGTTGCCTGGATTGGGGAGCATGCCTTATGAGAACAGGTTGAGTGAACTCAGCCTTTTCTCCTTGGAGCATCAGAGGATGAGAGGTGTTTAAGATTATGAGTGGCATTGATCGTGTGGATAGTCAGAAGCTTTTTCCCAGGGCTAAAATGGTTACTACAAGTGTACCCAGCTTTAAGGTGCTGGGGGGTAGGTACAGAGGAGAAGTCAGGGGTAAGTTTTTTACTCAGAGAGTGGTGAATGCTTGGAATGGGCTGCCAGCAATGGTGATGGATGTGGGTGCAAAATGGTCTTTTAAGATAATTTTGGATAGGTACCTGGAGACACTAGAGAAAAATAGAGAAAAACTAGCTTAGAAAAATAGAGGGCTATTGTAATGTAGGCTTTCTATGTTTCTATGAATAGATTAATAGATTAAAAATCATGCAAGAAGCAGAAATGCTATATATTTTCAAAATGAGGTAGTGTTCAAGGTTTCAATGTCCATTTAGCAATTGGATGGCAGAGGGGAAGAAACAGATCCTGAGTTACTAAGTGTGTGCCTTCAGCTTCTGTACCTCCCTATCTGATGGTAACAGTGAGAAATGGACGCTGCCTTTCTGAGACACTGCTTCTGATCCTCTGGTAATCTTATAAATGTCTATCCAGTCTCACCCCAGCCACGGCTCCAGACAAAACACAGATTTGTCCGACCTCTCGTTATAGCTCATGCCGTCCAATCCAGGCAATATCCTGATCAACCTCTTCAGCACCTTCCCTAAAGCCCCGACATCCTTCCACGAATGGGGGCGAGCAGAACGGAATGAAACACTCCAGATGTGGTCAAACTGATTTTATAAAGCTGCAACACAACTTCCCAACTTCCGAACACAATGCATCAACTGATAAAGGCAACCATGCCATTTGCCTTCTTAACCACCCGATCAATCTGTGCAGTCTCTTTCAGGGAGCGATGAACTTGGACTCCAAGATCCCTCAGATCATCAAAGTCTTGCATTTAACAGTGTACTGTCTCTTTTCATTCCATCTACCGAGCTGCCAAGATGATCATCACTAATCACACCTCACTGAGTTGTCTCAGGACATGCTGAATTTATTTCCAAGTGCACAAGTAGGGGAAGTACAGGTACAGAGAAACACTGACTCGTAGCAGCATCACAGGCAAGTACATTCAGATAACACACGCAACATAAATTATACAATTCTCTATCAGTAAAAATATAGAAACATGTTTTACTTCATCCTATTGATAGGACCAGAACGAAAGGGGCTGAGCGGCGGCTCATCTCAGACGGTTCAGTGTGAACGTCTGACAACCCAGACCAACCCCGGCAGATTCAGTGAAGGAAGCGAGGCGAGGCCGCCAGTTCGAAAAGTTTCATCTCTCCGCCTTCAGGTTTAACCGATCACCTTGTGTTTCTCTCTCCCTTCCCCACCTCCCACCATTTATTCTCCAGTCCTGCCGAAGGGTTTCGGCCGGTAACGTCTACTGTTCTCTTTTCCGAGATGCTGCCCGGCCTGTTGAGTTCCTCCAGCATTTTGTGCGTGTTGCTCGCATTTCCAGCATCTGCAGACTTTCTCTTGTTTGAGATCGGGAAAGTTAACTCACTACCCAACATCAGACCTCTCCGTTCGGAACCGGCTTCAATACTCACCGAAGGGAAATTGTTGGTGTTGCCCCGCAAAGAATAATCCGTTCCTGGCTCCCCGCCACAGTGGAAAGGACCCCTCCCGATCCTGAGCCCGATCGTTCCACCAACCCACTTCCGCATAGGGCGAAAAACAACAGGAGCCCATCCCGGACTGAGCATGCGCGATGTAAAATTTCCGTCATCAGAGTGGTGGGCGGGGCCGAGGAAACAGACCCGGAGGTGTTGCCGATCCGCGGTAAAACGGGATCACCTGACGGTGGAGGTTCTCCCTCGCGACCCGGAGACTCCGTTCCTCGACCCCCTCACGCTGCCCACATTTCGCACGTCATTTCATTAGTTCCCTATATTATTTTCATATGTACACCAGATACGTATTTAGCTTTTCCCTCCATATCTTCCCCGATCCCTTTCCCTCCACTCCAGGTCAGAGTTCTCAGAGGTAGCGTTTCGATTCTCATCCCGGTCCGGCACACTATTCAGACCCAAACCGGAAATGTGCTGGTTTCATTTAAATCAGTCCATGTTTATAAACACAAATTTATATTCACATTCCTCTGGCCTCACTGGACAGGAACACTGCAACATCAAGTGAGAACAGCAGAAGGTGGCCATTCAGCCCCTCTACCATCAACAAAATGACGGCTGCTCTCCCATCTCAGCCACATGTGTCTGCCCAATACTCATTTCCTCGATCCCTTCAGTCTCCACGCATCTGTTTTATGTGAGGACGGTCATCCAGTCTTCACCGCCCTCTGTGGTGGGGATTTACAGACAGTCACCGCCCTCGGAGTGGAGACATTTCCCCTCATCTTAGTTAATACACCCCCTTTTTCAGAGTGCCTGTGTATGGTGGGGGTGGGGGTGGGGGTTGTGTAGTTAAAGTAAAGTTGCAGGGGGATTGGAGTCAGAATGCCGGAACAGATAGTGGAGAGGATGTATTGAAATGACTTATATCCTTCATATGCATGAGGAGTAGAAATCTTTACATTACTTCTCCATATAAATGTGCAATGTATAATATATAGTAATTGTAGTAAGGACAGTCGTTAAAACACAGAAATACAATTGTTTCAGTATGAATTAATCAGTCTGATGACCTGGTGGAAGGAGCTGTCCAGGAGCCTTTTATGCTGTAGTACCATTTCTCGGATAGTAGCAGCTAGGACAGTTTGTGGTTGGGGTGACTCGGTTCCCCAGTGATCCTTTGGGCCTTTGTACTCACCTTTCTTTGTAAATGTCCAGAATAGTGAGAAGTTCACATCTACAGATGTCCGCACCACTCTCTGCAGGTTCCTGCGATTGAGGGAAGTACAGTTCCCATACCAGGCAGTGATGCAGCCAGTCAGGATTCTCTCAGTTGTGTCCCTGTAGAAAGTTCTTAGGATTTGAGACCCATACCAAACTTCTTCAACCATCTGAGGTGAAAGAGGCACACGGCCACATACCACATAGACAGTATGTACAGACCACGAGATACTCGGTGATGTTTATGTCGAGGAACTTAAATCTGTTCACTCTCTCAGTCCCAGATCCATTGCTGTCAATAGGGGTTAGCCTGTCTCCATTCCTTCTGTAGTCCACAACCAGGTCCCTTGTTTTTGTGACATTGTGACAACCTCAAAGAGGTTGCTTTCTTGACACCCAGATGGATGTTGTTCAGACAAAGTCAGCAATCAAATGGTTGAGCATAGTGCGATGAATGTGCTGAGCTGTGTATATCACAATACAGGAAGCATCGTAGGAAACCCAAATGAGCTCAGGACAGGGAATCATGATATTGTAGCCATTACTGGGACTTGGTTGCACCCAACGGTCTGAGGGATTTAGAGAAACAAATTTGTACAGAGAGACCAATGCATCAGTTATCTCTCCAGCAACCTCTCTCAGGACTCTGGGATGTCATCCATCTGGTCCAGGTGAATTATCCACTTTAAGAACTTGAGTTTGCCTAGTACACTCACGGATCTCTGGCACACTGGCACTGTCTTTCACAGAGAAGACGGATGCTCTCACCTCCCTTTCACATTTTTTTATAACTGGTTTATATTATTGTCTAGGTTGCTCTCATATTTCACACAATTATCTAACTTCCTACTCACTTTTACGGCCTTATATGCACTTTCCTTGGCTTTTGTACCGTCCCTAACTTCCATTGTCAGCCACAGTCGCCTGGACCCACTGTTTGAGAACTACATTATACTGTACGTTATTAACTATTCTCAGAAACATCAGCCATTTCTGCTCTGGCATCATCCCCACCAGTATCCTTCTCCAATCCACCTGGGGAATCACTTCTCTGTAATTCCGTGTATTACATTGCGATATTACGCATGTGACCTATGCTTTTCCCTCACAAATTGCAGTAGGAATTCAATCGTATTATGATCACTGCCTTCTAATGATTCCTTCATATTACCTCCCTAATAAGATCTGGGTTATTACACGACACCCTGTCTAAGATAACAGTTCCCCTATTAGGCTCAACCATCACCTGCTCTAAAAACCCATTTCGTAAGCATTCAATATATTCCCTCTCTTGCGATCTGACACAAATCTGACTTTCTCAATTCTCCTGCAGATTGAAGTCATGCACTACAATTGTGTCATTAATTTTATTACATAAGTGCTAAACATTTAGGAGTATTTGAAGAAGTAATAAGGATGAATGTTTTTACTAAGGATAGAAGGTGCTTTGAAGCTGTAAGGCTTGAAGGTAGATAAGACTCCTGGGCCAGAAGGTGAACACCCCAGGGCTGAAGAGATTATCAAGGCATTAGAGAAATCGAACACCATTCAGTCAATCTAGTCCGTGCCAAAGCATTATTCTGCCAAGTTCCAACAACTTCCACCTAACCATAGGCCTCCATATTCCTCTCACCCTTGGACCGAAGCAAACTCCTCTTAAAGGTTGAAAACGTCCCCGTCTCTTGCTCTGGCAGCTGGTTGCACACTCCCCCCGCCTCTGAATAAAGAAGCTCCCCTTTAGTTGTCTCTTAAAGTAATGTGTAATGATCTATCAATAATCACTAGATTTTGGAACGGTTCTGGCAGACTAAGACGTTGCAAATGTCACCCCCCTGCTTAAGAAGAGAGGGAGGCGGAAAAAAGAAAATTATAGGACAGTTAATCTGACCTGGTCAGGAATATGTTCGAGTGTATGAAGGGTGAATTTTTTGGGAACTGTAATTGGGGACGCATGACGAAGTAGGCCAACGTCAGCAGGATTCCTTTAGAGGAAATCATATCTGACAAACCTCTTGGAATAACAGGCAAGATAGATAAAGCAGTGGATATTGTTTGCTTGGATTTTCAGATGTTCTTTAACAATGTACCCCGTGCAAGGCTTATTGAGAAACTAATGAGGCATGGAATCCAAGTGGACATTGCTTTGCGGATCCAGAACTGGCTTGCCCAAACAGTTGTTGTAGATGGGACATATTCTGTATGGAGATCGATGACCAGTGTCGTGCCTCAGTGATCTGTTCTGGAACCGCTACTCTTTGTGATTTTTATAAATGACATGGAAGAGGACTTCCATGGCTTAGTAAATTTGCTGATTTGCTGATGAAATTTGCTGTTGGGGGTGCTTTGGATAGTATGGAGGGCTGTCAGAGGTTACAGTGGGATATTGATAGGATGCAAAAGTAGGCTGAGAAGTGGTAAATGGAGTTCAACCCAAATAAGTGTGAGGTGGTTCATTTTGTTAGAAATGTGATGGCAGAATATAGCATTAATGGTAAGACTCTTGGCAGTGTGGAAGATCAGAGGGAACTTGGGGTCCGAGCCCTAAGGACACTCAAAGCTGCTACGCTGGTTGACTCCATGGTTAAGAAGGCATATGTTGCTTCAGCCTTCTCTGGGATTGAGTTTAAGAGGTAATGTTGCAGCTGTCTTGGACCCTGGTCAGACCCCGTGGAGTAATTTGCTAAATTCTGGTCACCTCACTACGGGAAGCATGTGGAAACCATAGAAAGGGTGCAGAGAGGATATAGAAGGATGCTCCCTGGATTGGGGGAGCATGCCTTATGAGAATAGGTTGAGTGAAGTCGGCATTTGCTCTTTGGAGTGGCGGAAAATGAGAGGTGACCTGATAGAGGTGTACAAGAGGATGAGAGAGATGGATCATGTGGACAGAGAGAGGCTTTTTCCCAGGGCTGAAATGGCTAACACGAGTGGGCACAGTTTTAAGGTATTTGGATTCAGGTACAAAGGAGATATCAGGAGTAGTTTTGTTTTATGCAGAGAGTAGTGAAAGTGTGGAATCGCCTGCTAAAGACGGTGGTTGAGCTGGAATAGGATAGGGTGCTTTAAGAGCCTCCTGGATAGATTCATGGAGATCAGAGAAATGGAGGACTATGGGTAAGCCCAGGTAGTTCTAGAGTAAGGACATGTTCAGCACAGCTTTAAGAGCTGAAGGGCCTGTATCGTGCCGTAGGTATCTAGGGATCTATCTTTCTAAGGTTTTGCACATGAGGCTGCTCATGCAATTACAGGAAAGATATTTGTATGGATGGATGATTGGCTGACTGACAAGGGAGAATGAGTCAGAGTAATATAGACAATTCTGTTATGCTGTTGGTAATAGTGTTCCATAGGGGTCAGTATTGAGACCGCATCTTTTCATCTGTTAAATCTGAATGATGACGGAATTGATACCTTGGTGAAGAAGTTGATAAAAAGATAGGTAAGGGACATGTAGTTGAAAGCAAATCGGGAGTCTGCAGAAGAAATTTGATAAGTTTGGAGAACAGGCAACAAAGTAGCAGATTAAATACACTGTATGCAATTGTACGGTCACGTACATCTGGTGGAAGGAATAAGGTGTAGAAAAAATGAGAGATTTTGAAAAACCATATATGCCTAAGTACTTGGGAGTCCTTGAGCAGGAGTCCCTCAAGGTTTACTTGAAGATTGAGTTGATTAAGGATGACAACTGTAATGTTACCAAATAAGAGCAGGGATGTGATACTGTAGCTTTATAATGCATTGGTTGGATCGTTGTTGGTGTATTGTGAATAGCTTCTGAACTCCTATCTGAGAAAAAGATGTGCTTGTATTGCAGCGAGTACGGAGAAGGTTCACGAGAATGATTCCAGTAATGAAAGGGTTAACTATGATGAGCATTAGATGGCTTTGACCCTGTACTTGCTGGTCTAGAAGAAAGAGAGGGGATCTCATTGAGATCTATTAAATATTGAAAGGCCTCGACAGAGTAGCTATGAAGAAGGTCTTTTCCTTACTGCGTGAGTCTGGGACCAGAGGCCACGGCCTCAATGTATCGGGCATCGACTGAGTGCAGAATTGAGGAGGAATTTCTTCTGTTAGGGACTGGTAATTATTTGGAATACATTGCCACGAACTGAGTAGACGCCAAACCATTGAATGTATGTTAAATAGATGTTCAAAAATTATGGGGAGAAGACGGGAAATTAGGGTTGAGAGGCATAACCAATTGGACACAAAGAGATGGCGGAGCAGAGTCGATTGGCCGAGCAGCCTCTGTCTCATATCTCATGGTCTGCAGAAGAGGCTAGTGAGGTTGCATTAGGGTTACAGTATTGCTAGGGTATGCACGCCTGGATTATTGTATTCAGTTTTATTTATTCTGCTATAGAAAAGAGGGCAGAGAAGATTTTTGAGAATGGTGCCGATACTTGAGGGACTGAGTTCTGGAGAGAGTTTGAGCAGGTTGGAATTTCACATCTTGAAGTGCAGGAGATTAAGGCTGACCTTGCGATGGTTTCCCAAACCATGAGCGTACAGAAATGGGGAATGTGTGCAATTGAGTGAACTCGGCCTGGTAGCGAAGGAGGATGAGAGGTGACCTGATAGAGGTGTATAAAATGATGAGAGGCATTGATTGTGTGAATAGTCAGAGGCTTTTTCCCAGGGCTGAAATGACTGCTACAAGATTGCACAGATTTAAGGTGCTGGGGAGTAGGTACAGAGGAGATGTCAGGGGTGTTTTTTACTCAGTGAGTGTTGAGTGTGTGAATGGGCTGCCGGCAATGATGGTGGAGGCGGATATGATAGGGTATTTTAAGAGACTTTTGGATAGGTACATGGAGCTTAGAAAAATAGTGTGGGTAACTACGGGTAACCGTATTAATTTCTAGGGTAGAGAAATGTTCGGCAGTACTTTGTGGGCCGAAAGGCCTCTGTTCTGCTGTAGGTTTTCTATGTTTTTTCCCTTTTCCCGACTTTTGTGGAATCAACCTCCAGAGGGCACCAGTTTAAGGTGAGAGAGGATTGATTTAATAGGGATGCCAGGGGAAAATTATCAATTCAATCTCCCTGCCGGTTCATTGTTTAACTAACACGATGAGTGCACTCACAAGTTGGAGGAGCAACACCTCATACTACACCCGGGTAGTTTACAACCCGATGGCATGAACATCTATATCTTTAACTTCGATCTCCACCTTTTCTTTTCTTCAACCCACACGCCCGTCTCCTCCATTCTGTCTCCCCACTTCTCTCTTCTCCACTGTGGTTCGTACCATTCTGGTTCCTCTTTTACTTCCTTTTCTCCCACGGTCCGTTCTCCTATCCTATCAGATTCCTTCTTTTCAGCCCTTTGCATTTTCCACCTACCACCTCACGGCGTCTCACTTCATCTCCCACCTCCGCCACCCACACAACTTCACTCTTATCTGGCTTCACCTATCATCTACCAGCTCGGACACTTTCCACTCACTGCACCATCTTCTTCCGGCTTCTCCCCACTTCCAGTCCTGAGGAAGGGTCTCGGCAGGAAATCTCTGGTTTGCTTTATCCCCCTCTCTAGAAGCTACCTGACCTCCTGACTTCTTCCAACATTTTGTGTATGTTACTCTGCATCTCCAACATCTGCAGAATCTCATCGGGACAGAGTGCAGAATAATGTCGAGGACGCCACACCTGGCAAACTGGAAACAGTAGATGACCCCAACAGTTAAGGTGTTGAAAAGTTGCCTCATATGGAGGGACTGTTTGGGACCCTGACTGGTGGTGAGGAGAGTGGTTTGGGGCAGGTCTGGCACTTCATCCACTTGCAGAGTTGGCTTCCAGCCCCCTACATCCCTCCTTATCGCTGTAACTCTCTCCCTTTTGTGGACAACACTTTCACTTGATGGTCATTTGTCACAATAACAGGACCCCCTGATTTATGGACTCCATTGTCACCAGGTGGCGCTCTACCACAGCAACGCTGAGAGAGAGAGAGAGAGAGAGAGAGAGAGAGAGAGAGAGAGAGAGAGAGAAATGTGAAGCTGCTGCCTGCTGCAATGTTTATTCAAGATTCGAGTTTGTTAGATTCCAATTCCAGCGGACAAGTGTAAATGAGATCGAAATAGTTATTACCTCCGTCTCCAATGCAACACAACAACATAATAGTAAAAACATACGACAATTCCTTTTTCTGGAAACTAATCACTTGCTGACTTCCTCAAATTTAAAATCTGGGAACTTCTCAAGATCTCCTCCACCATAGAGTCGCTGCAACTTCGTTATCTCCTGCTCCATGTTCTTCTGAAACTCTGGGTCAGCATCAACAACGCCACCTGCTTTCTTGCTTTTAACGTCATAGTCGCGAATCTTATCAATGACGAGCTTCTGGATGGGGTCGAGATCCTTTGTCTCGTTGAAGGCAATGGCCGTGAAGCCGATGTTCCTCTGGAGTTGAAGGGAAAGGGCAGACCGCAGGGCCGTGGAGAACCGGAAAAGGCATTGGAGAATCATGGCGGTGTGGCTGAGCAGCTAGGAGTTTTTGTCCTCGCTGCCTGTATTCCGAAGCAAATTTGTTTAGGGAACTTATGGTGAAGGAAACATGCGGAAGCAGTGATCACAACATGTTAGAATTCACCCTGCACTTTGAGAGAGGAAAGGTACAACAAGATGCATAAATATCAGTGGAGTGAGGGGAACGATGGAGGCACAGGAGGAAAGCTCACCAAAGTTGATTGGAAGGGGACACTAGCAGGGAAAATGGCAGAATAGCAATAGCTGATGAACTTGACAGCCTCAGGGTTGAAAAGAAACACATCATATTCCACTGCGTAGCTCCAACCTGAAGGCATGAATAGCGATTTATCCTTCCAGTAAAAAAAAATCACTGCTCACGTCCATTAAGATGTTTTTAAATACAAGCGCTGTCCCACAGGTGACGTCATACAGCCCCCCACGTGCCTGACGTCACACATGGGTTCCTCACACCGGGACCTGCCCTTACTGTCTTACGTCACCCACTCGCTGCTGTGCTCAAGCCTGGTCGGTTCAACGGTTGAACGGCTAATCGCGTGACCTCCACCTTCCCCACCACTGACAACAAATGCTTCAGGAGTTGCGCTATTGCCATTGGTGCGCAGCACTGTCAATCACTGGTTACACCCAATAGAGGAGGCGGACCCGCGCAATGGGCTTTACCTTCGCTGACTCCATCTCCCGCTCTGGTTCTAGCTCCTCGTTTTCTGTTTGTTTCTATTTCCTTCCGAGGGAAGTTGGGGTGTTTGTGAAGCATCTCGTATGGCTGGAGTGTGATGTATCACTGAGAAGTAGGAGGGGACCACTCGGTCTGTCATTTTGATGCCAGTTCCCCGGGGAGGGAGAGGAGTTGAAAGGATGAAGATGGTGTGAGAGGGGGTGGACAGGCTGTTTGTCCCAGTGGGGACAGGAAGGGCTCATCTGTGGAAATGTCTGAGACCACGGTGATGGCGAGCAGAGTGATTCACCAAATTGGGGGCAAACACCGGCAGTCTGTTGGCCTGCAAGCAGGCCCAATGGTCCTGGGTAAAGTTAAAATTTGGGTTTTGTTAAGATTGTACCTGGAATTTGGTGTAAAATCCCGCTCCCCACACTAACAGGGATTATACAGATCAAAGAACAAACTGCCGGATGAAACGCTCCTTCTGGACTGAGAGTGGACGGGAAATATTCAGAGAAGAGGCGAGGGTTGGGGATGGGGCAAGAGCTGGGGAGTGAGAGGGGAGGTGGGAAGGTGAGTGGTTGGGGCAACACGGGACTGTGGAAGATGGAAATTAATTCCATAAGGATTAGCAAAGAGGTTAGAGAGTATTTGTTATAGAGAGTGCAATGAAGATTCACCAGATTGATCCTGGAGTGGTCAGGTCTTCATATGGAGAAAGATCAAATGCAATAACCCTTTCATTTAGAGAATTGAGGACTGAGAGGTGAACACATTGAAAAGGACAACATCATTACCAGTTGAACCATGAATCCAAGTCTCTGAAAAAAGGGGTGGACTGTCCGGGACTGAGATGGGGGGAAATATCACCACTCTAAGGGTGGTGAATGTCTGTAAATCCCCACCACAGAGGGCAGTGAAGACGATGACTGTTCTCACATAAAACAGAAGCCGGCAGATGTGGGGAGACTGAAGGGAATGAGGAGATGTGGATCGGGCATAAACATGTGTCTGAGATGGGAGAGCAGCCGCCATCTTGTTGATGGTTAGAGGGGCTAAATGGTCACCTCCTGCTGTTTCTCACTTGATGTTTCAGTATTCCTGCCCAGTGCGGCCAGAGGAACGTGAATAGAAATTAGTGTTTATAAACATAGACTGATTTAAATGAAACCAACACATTTCCTGTGTTGTCTGAATTGTGTCTTTGACCGAGATGGGAATCAAAACTAACTATGAGAACTCTGTGACGTGGGGGTGGAGGGAAAGGGGTTGGGGAAGATATGGAGTAAAAAACTAAATACGTATCTGGTGTAAATATGTAAATGATATGGGGAAATAATGAAATAATGTGGAAAATGTGGCGGTGGGTAACAGCGTGTGAGGGGCGAGGAGCGGAGTCTCCGGGTCACGTGGGAGACACCAACCGTCACGTGATCACGTTTACCGCAGACCCGCAGGTTTGTTTTTGAAGTCCCGCCCACCGCCTGATGACGCATTTTCACATTGCGCATGCTCAGTCCAGGTTGGGGCCTGATGTTTTTCGTGCTTTGCGTAAGTGGGTCGTCGGTGGGATTGGGATCGGGATCGGGAGGGGTCTTACCACCCCCTGAGGCGGGGAGCCTGGAACGTTTTATTCTCTGTGGGACAACACCAACAATTTCTCTTCGGTGAGTATTGAAGCCGGTCCCGAGCGGAGAGGTCTGACGGTGGGTCGTCAGTTAACTTTCCCGAACTCAAACAAGAGAAAATCTGCAGATTCTGGAAATGCGAGCAACGCGCACAAAATGCTGGGGGAACTCAGCAGGCCGGGCAGCATCTAGGAAAAGAGTACAGTAGACGTTACTGGCCGAAACCCTTCGGCAGGACTGGAGAATAAATGGTGGGAGGTGGGGAAGGGAGAGAGATTGGTGAAACCTGAAGGCGGAGGGGATGGACTGGGGGCCTCGTCTCGCTTCCTTCACAGAACCTGCCGGGGTTGGTCTGGGTTGTGAGACATTAACGCCGAACCGTCTGAGATGAGCCGCCGCTCAGCCGCTGTTGTTCTGGTCCTATTAGCAGGATGAAGTAAAACATATTTCTATATTGACACTGACGGAGAATTGTATAATTTATGTTCCATGTGTTATCTGAATGTACTTGCCTGTGGTACTGCTGCAAATCAGTGTTTCTCTGTAACTGTAGCTTCCCGTAGTTGTGCACTTGACAATAAATTCAGTAGGACCTACTAAATCTCAGTGAGATTTGATTAGTGATGATCATCTTGGCAGCTCGGTAGGTCGAATGTATGAGACAGTACCCTGTTAAATGCAAAACCCTGAACAGTGTTGATGATCAGAGGGATCTTGGACTCCGAGTTCATCGCTCCCAGAAAGAGTCTGCACAGATTGACGGACAGACATACTTTATTGATCCCGAGGGAAATTGGGTTTCATTACAGTCGCACCAATCAAGAATAGTGTAGAAATATAGTAATATAAAACTATAAATAATTAAATAATAATAGGTAAATTATGCCAATAATTGATCGAGTGGTTAAGAGGGCAAATGGTGTACTTGTTTTTATCAGTTGATGTAGTGTGTTCAAAAGTCGAGAAGTTGTGTTACAGCTTTATAAAACTAATTAGACCATATCTGGAGTATTTCATACAGTTCTGGTCGCCCTCTTTCTCAGAAGGATGTCAGGGCTTTGGAGAGGGCGCAGAAGCGGTTTACCAGGATATTGCCTGGATTAGAGGGCATGAGCTATAATGAGAGGTTGGACAAAATTGTGTTGTTTTCTCTGGAGCGGTGCCAGCTGGGCTGAGACTGGATAGACATTTATAAGATTACCAGAGGTCTAGTAGTAGTGTCTTAGAAAGGCAGCATCAATTATTAAGGACCTCCAGCACCCAGGGCATGCCTTTTTCTCAATTTTACCATCAGATAGGGAGGTACAGAAGCCTGAAGGTACACACTCAGTGATTCAAGAACTATTTCTTCTTCTCTGCCATCCAGTTGCTAAATGGGCATTGAACCCTTAAACACTACCTCACTTTTAAAATATATAATATTTCTGTTCCTTGCACGATTTTTAATCTATTCATAGAAACATAGAAAACCTACAGCACAATACAAGCCCTTTGGCCCACAAAGTTGTGCCGACATGTCCCTACCTTAGAAATTACTGAGCTTACCCATAGCCCTCTATTTTTCTAAGCTAATTTTTCTCTGATGTCTTCAGGTACCTATCCAAAAGTCTCCTAAAAGACCCTATCGTAACGGCTTCCACCACCATTGCCGGCAGCCCATTCCATGCACTCACCAGTCTCTAGGTAAAAAATTCCCCCTGACATGTCCTCTGTACCTACTCCCCAGTACCTTAAACCTGTGCCCTCTTGTGGCAACCATTTCAGCCCTGTGAAAAAGCCTCTTGATTATTGTCTCGCACCCCATGACTGGGTTACCAAACCAGCAGAAATGGAAAACATGTTGGACTCTGGTATATCTGTAAGTAATAGTGTTTATTAGTAAACTAAGCAATACAGTACCCTAAAAATGCAAATATATGAAACAGGTCAGCAAGAAGTGTGGAAATAGGAATCAAAACCAAGCTCTTTCAAAGTCTAGGGGTAAATGGATAGTCTTATGATGGTGAAGAGTTCAGTTCAGTTTAGTAGTTACTTGTGTAACGTTGGCGAGAGAGTGAGAGAGAGGTGGTGCCGTTGTCATCAAACTGTCCATTGTCCTCCTGTCCTGTTGTGGTCACCGACTATGACCATACCATGTACGACCGTTCTTCAGTGGACCTGTCACCCAGGCAAGGGTGACACACAAACAGATCCCAATCGTTGCACCTTCACACACTGTTAGTCACTGATCGATTTCATGAATTGATCCTCCAAAAACCCCCACCTTCATGTGGGTGCACAACTCTCTTTCAGTGTCCCATGGTGTGTCCATCTGCGTCTTAGCAGACCTGATTTTTATCTCCCCTTTCAGGGCACCAGCCGTCCATCAACCCGGTCCCACCTTGCAGTCTCTGCAGGAATCTTAACAAGCAGTCCTTGGAGCAAAGGTAAACAATCAGCCAAGGAGCCATAATATTAAATCATCTCTGTCTCTCTCTCTCATCTGTGCTTGATGCCTCCCCTCTCTTCTACTCTCTGTCTCATTAGCAGCATAGTTCACCGGGGTGGGGGGGGGGGGGGTCAACTCTGGACCCCATCTTAAACTCGGTTTACTCATCACACTATCCACATGATCAATGCCACTTATTATCTATGCACCCCTGTCAGGTCACCTCTCATCATCTGTCGCTCCAAGGAGAAAAGGCTGAGTTCACTAAACCTATACCCATAAGGCATGCTCCCCAATCCAGGCAATCTCCTCTGCACTCTTTCTAAGGTTTCCACGTCATTCCTGTAGTGAGGCGACCAGAACTGAGCACTGGGGTGTGGCAAGGGTCCTATATAGCTGCAACATTACCTCTGAGCTCCTAAATTCAATCCCAGGCCGCCTTGACCACATTGTCAACCTGCGTAGCAGCTTTGAGTGTCCTGTGGATTCAGACCACAAGATCTCTCTGATCCTCCACACTGCCAAGTCTTAACATTAATGCTATATTCTGCCATCATGTTTGATTTAACAAAATGAATCACTTCACACTTATCTGGTTGGAACTCCATTTGCCACTTTTCAGCCCAGCTGTAACCTCTGACCTCTCTCAACATGATCCACAACACCCCCAACCTTTGTGTCAAAAGCAAATTTACTAACCATCCCTCACTTCCTCATCCAAATTGTTTATAAACATCACGATGAGCAAGTGTCCCAGATATATGTATACTGTAACTGATTTAGTATTTTATTTTTATTGATTTGTTTTTGTGTTTTTTTTTCTTCTGTATTATGCATTGCATTGAACTGCTGCTGCAAAGTTAGAACATAGATCACTAGCAAATGCTTCAAGGTTCTGTTTCAAGTAAGAGTCATCAAACCCATGGTTATTTAGACAGTTCAATAGACGCTTAGCAATGGTTGCAGCTTTCTGATCAGACAGTTCAATTAGATCTGAAAACATTAAATGGGGATCACCTGCCTTATCAATTTCACATTTCAAGTAATCTATCAATGCTTGTTAGTTTATCCATGAGAACAGAAAATTTGCCATTTATCTGCTTGATATACTGAGAAATTTTCTTTTTCATATTAATGGCTACTGTTGAAGTCAGAAGTTTACATACACCATAGCGAAATACATTTAAACTCAGTTTTTCACAATTCCTGATATTAATCTGAGAAAACATTCCCTGTTTTAGGTCAGTTGGGATCACTACTTTATTTTAAGAATGTGAAATGTCAGAATAATAGTAGAGGGTGTGAAAGAGGTTTACCAGGATATTGTTTAGATTAGAGGGATGAGGTATAACGAAAGGTTGGACAAACTTGTGTTGTTTTCTCCAGTGCGGCGCAGGCTGGGGTGAGACTGGATGAACGTTTATAAGATTACATGACGAATAGATAGAGTATACAGATGTTATGTTTTTCCTGGGGGTTTAAATGTCTGATACAGTTTAAGATGAGGGGAGATGTGAGGAGCAAGTTTGTTTCTTTCCACAGAGTGGTGGGTAGCTGGAGTGCTCTGTCAGGAGTGATGGTAGACTCTACTGGTGATGTAATCCCATTTGCTTCTCCCATTTAACCGCAGATGTAACAATCACTTCACGCAGGTTGCACTTACTGTAGCGTGATCAATCACAAGCTGCTCTAAATCTCGTCGTGCAGAAACACTACAAAATCCATCATTTGGGATCCAACACCAACCTAATTTTCCCAAACGTCCTGACCATTGAAACTTTTATGGCTTTCATAACTTCGGCCTTTTTACATTCCCTCTATCTCCCCTGCCGCAATCTGTAGCCCACATCCTCGTTACGACTGAGAGATGTGTATATAACTCCCGTCAGGCTCTGTTATTCATTATAGCTTCTTAATTTTACTCAGAAGCATACTCTGTCTTCCTAATCCTATAAACCCATGTATTGCAACGAGCGAATGAAGCAAACACAGGCACGGAGATTGAGTTGGGAATCTGATGCGGACGTGAACGTTAAACAGCAAACAGGAGGGATCTTGACACGGAGCCTTGACACAGACAGACGGAGTTTCATAGGTAAACCTTGAAACTGGAGCAAACCTTACAGCACATGGTCTTGAGCAGCCGGGAAACGTGAATTAGAACACAAGCAAAAACCAAGGATCTGGCGGTAACCAAGTGGTTGTAACGCCGGGATCCTTATGCTTCAGGTCTGTATGGAAATCAGGTGCGTTCTCTTTCAACAAAGAGAATTAGAAGCTAATGGGAAATTAACGGTCGGAACCGTGGCACAATCAAAGGAAATTGGGAGAAAAATGGGAAATTGACGATCGGGAAGTGACAATACCCTCTCCTCCCCCTTCACCGGGGAACTCCAGGCATCCATGACACCACATTTCTAATCTGGCACGGCACATAAAACATCCAAATCTCGGATACTTTCTCGTTCTCATTCCTGGGCATTGCCACTTCGATATGCTCTCAGTCATTTTAATGTGGAATACAACAGAAATAACACGCAGTAAGGAGCACTACTTACGTACATGAAATAATAGACTACAAGTCTCTATCCAATATACAGTGTAAGAGAGACAAATATGGATATAGGCACACTGTAAAATGATCCCGGTGTGGGTGTAATGCACTTCAAAAACTGGCGAATTAATTCAATATTGTGCATTGACCTTGACTCTGAAAGGCACCAACAGTCTGCTTAAAAGTCCAAAGTGTCATAGGGCAGGCGTGAGTGCAATTGCTCTTACTAATGCAAAGGTGCTTGGGATGATGAAAGGGTTGACGGTAGATAAGTCACCCGGACTATATGGACCAGGCCCTAGCGTTCGGAAGGAGCTAGCTCAGGAGATGCTAAAGTCATTAGTAACGACCATTCAAAATATCACCAAATTCTAAAATTGTTCTAGCAGAATGGAAGATTGCAAATGTCTCTCTGCTTTTTAAGTAGGGCGGGAGACAAAAAGACATGAATTTATACTGAGTTACTCTGTCCTTCAATTGCCCAGTAAGAGTTCCGAACTTAAGTCAATCAAATCTCTCTAAAGACCTCAGAATTGCTGTCCACTGACGCTGCCAACTAACCTAGCGCAGTTTGAGCAACTCTGAAAGGCGGGATGGGGCAAGTCTTGCTTCATTCAGTTGTGTAAAATTAATAGAAACTTATCTAAAAATTCTACTGGCTGTAATAGCTGCAAGGGTCAATGAGTAATTCTGAACTATCACATTTCAGTTTTTGAGTTTTAGTTCTAATGTTTCCCCTGTTTTGGGTTATTCTGTGGAAAATAAGAAATATGTGAGTATATTTTCAAGACACTCTAACTTCCGTCCATCCACACTTGTCAGATCTTGTGGAGGATAATTTAATGGGTATTAATTTCCAGACTATCCATCTCTCTGTCCCAGAACTGAGTTAAAATATATTGACGTCTGTGCTGACAGGTCCCAAAGTTCTCGTCCAGTGACACTTTACCCACCAGCATTTCCAATACCCAGTGGTACTATCTATGTACTGATACATCACCCTCTCCAAAATACATTTTTTAAAAATCTTCTTCATTTCGTTATAGTCGCAACAACCAAGAATAGTGTATTTATTTTTATTATTTTAATTCTTTTTTTTTGTTCTATATTATGTATTGCATTGATCTGCTGCTGCAAAGTTAACAAATTTCACGACACATGCCAGTGATAGCAAACCTGATTCTGTTACTGAGTGGACAGATGATATATTTTTCCTGGGGCTTGAGATGTCTAATACGTTTAAGGTAAGAGGAGATGTGAAGGGAAAGTTTGTCTCTTTCCACAGCGTGGTGGGTAGCTGGAGTGCTCTGCCTGGGGTGGGAGACCCCAACTGGTCACGTGATCCTGCTTGCCGGTCCCATTTAACCACAGATGGGCAGCATCTGTGCATCTGTTTCTGAGTCTCCACCGTCTGGATGATGCAACAATCACTTCGCGCATGCTCACTGTCTCCGGATGGGCGGTGTTTTCCTTTCCGCTCAGTGCTGAAGTGGATCGGGAAGGGGCCTCACTTCCTGGGTTGGGGAGCCAGGTGCCCGGGATCACTGTCTGCGGGCCGACAGTGTGGGCACTGAGTATTGAGACCAATCCCGAGCGGGGATATCTGATGATGGCTGTGAGCCCCGAACTGAGCGGCAATTACTCATTTATTTTCCAATTATCTGGGCTCATCAAAAATGCGTAGACTTCATCGAATCTACATTGAACGATTCAAACCAGGAGCCATGCTGTCTATTTCTGCAGAGTTGAAATGGAAGTCCTGACAACAGCTTTTACCGGAGATCTGCCCCGCCCTCCGTTTTGTGACTCAAGGTCTATTGGTGTGTGTATACAGTCCCCAGATAGGTGGTGATCTCTCTCCAGGATGTGTTGGGGAAACTGATGTTGGCCACTGGGTCCCATTAACTTCCCCCAACTCGCCTCGCTTCCTGAGGCTCCTTGCATTTGTCCTTGAGCTTTATGGCTGTTGTCTTCTCCCAGATTGGGGTAGGTGAGAAAGGAGAATGACCCAGGTTGTGGGGATCTTTGATTCCACTGCCTGCTTTACCGAGGGACTGGGAAGAGGGAATAATGAGTTCTGTGATGTGCTGATCTGTATCCAAAGGTCTCTGCAGTTCCTCACAGTCACAAGCAGAGCAGTTCCCAGCAGAACGTGAAGTATCCAGATCAAAACCTTCTATGGTATGTTGATAAAAATTTGGTGAGGGTCTAAGTATATATGTCAAGATTCTTATTGTTTGTTCTAACTTTGTCATTTTAAGATCTTTTATATATTAATATGCACTATTAATTCAGTATCTGTGTATTGCTGGAGAACCATCATTGATCGTCCTTGATCCCTTCTCCCAGCTGATTCCATCTGCTCATCCCTGCCCACCTTGTTCAACCTCTGTCCAGTCTCTCTCCTTCAGCCATCTTCCTTTCTCCCTGCAGCCACCTTGGTCAACCTTGGTCGACCCTGTATCACACCTCTTCAATGATATATATCAGCAATCTTTCCTCTAACCCTTGCCTTAATTGTGATCTTTTCTTTTACACCTTTGGCCTCGCTGAGTTATTTTGAAAATCAGTTTTTGTTAGCTGGAATGCTGGAGGGTCATCAGGTTCTGTTTTGCATTGGTGTGGGAGTGCTAGTTTTTGAACTGTGACTGTCTGACACACTTCATCATATTACTGGCAGCAAAGAGTACTGAGTGAGTTGGTGCCTGGGCTATAATCCTGTCATCTACATTCCAGGCATATGGAACTGTTGGTGTTTTGGCTTTGACTTTGGTTTGTGCTTCTACAGATGGGGCTGGATGGTCGTCTTTCTGCAATGAAGCAGAAATTTCAAGCAGCTAGACAATGGTTGTGGGGAAATCCTCGATTGCATCCCAGATGTGTCAGGGTCAGTGAGTGGCAGATTCAGCTGTGTGATTCTGTGAGGATGGGTCCTGGGGTATCACAGTTTTGGATCCAAGTAAAATAGACCCGGGGATCGAGCTGCTTGAGCTGATGAGGAGTTGAGCAAATATTTCTGGTCTGAGATTAAATATTTGTTTCTGGAGTTCCTTTGGAAGCAATGACTGCTAATCTGGGGAGAGGATGAGTTCCCATTCCATCCTCACAGGGAGAGGCTATGAGGAAATGTGCTGTTCGGTGTTGACAACAGTAGAAATAGACCTATGAGTTTGGTGTTCAATCTGTTTCCTGCTCCCTAAATGTCATCTGTCTGTCAGTCAATGGAAATCAAGTAGAATCTGAAGTTGCTGGAGATCTGCACTAAAAATTGAAAATGTTTGAAGCCATTCTGACAAAACCTGAATTGTAAAGTTTGTTCCTTTCCCCACAGCAGTTCCTTTCCTGCTGAGCGTTTCTGGTAATTCCAGTTTCTTTTTATTACATTCACCCTGGAATGGTTTATATTTCCTGAAATTAACCTGTTTTAACCTGGGATGGAAATGTCTCATTCTGTTATAGTAGAACGGTAAAGAAACCGCAACTTTTCCCTGTAAGTTATCCTGGTACCAATTTGTCTCTTATTCCTGGAAGTGTGTTCAGTACAGTTGTTGCTGACATGATTTACAAGAATAATCTCAGGAATGATCAGCATTATGTATGAGGAGCACTTGATGGTTCTGGACCTCTGAACTCTGAATGCTGAAAAGCCTGGATACAGTGGACATGGAGAGGATGTTTCCATTGGATGGAGAGTCTGTGATCTGATAGCAAAATCTTTGAATAAAGATGCTTCCCTTTAAAACTGAGATGTGAAAAAATATTTGGCCAAAGGATGTCTGATCTGTGGAATTTGTTGCCGCAGAGGATGTTTGAGGCTGCAATTTGGGTATATTTATGACAGATTAATATACTCATGATGGCTAAGTTGATTCAGGGTCACAGGAGGAAGAATATGGTGTTGGAATAAAAATCAGCCATGGTTGAGTGGGGGGGCAAAACAGATGGATTGAATTACAGAATTTTGATCCTGTGGCTTATGTCTTATCATGACTGAATGATGGCTCCTTATCCCATATCTTTTTGTAACGTGTGAGGGACAATAAAAGATTGCTGATTTGGATATCTGCGTTCAACATTTACGTTTCAGTGAGTTTTTTTCTTAGTAGCAGAAATGTTTGGTTCTCCTTTTTATTGTTAATGTGCTTTATTGTCTTTCATGTTAAAGTTAGAGCTGCGGTGAGAGATTTATTGCAAACCACAACTGAAGACGAGGGATCAGGAACAAGCGAACCAGCCTGAGGACTTAGGGCTTCAACTGGAGAGGACCCATCTGACTCGGAGATTCCAGTGATTCAGTCAGGACAAAGTTTGGTGAGTCTCATATACGCAAACACTGGTCCTTTAGACATTACATAGCTGCACAAAGGAAGGTAGGAAATAGTTGGAGTGAGACTGAATGTGCACAGAAGAACCTCTGTCAAACCCAGTTTTAATCACTCCAGGTATGGTAATGTGTTTCCGACAGCCCACTCACATTCTGTGGAAGTTGAATCTGGATAAAGTCACTCAGAGTCTGTATCAGTACAAACTCTTTATTCGAAGCACCCGGGGCTTACTCAGTTAGTCACTCAAACAGGAAGAGTCTATGACTGTTACCGCCCAATCCACTAACTGACTAACAATTCCCCTTACAACACAGATATATCCATCCACAATACACCCCTCCTCCCCACACAAGACAGGCTGGAGCCAAAGCTATTTACTACATGACAGTCCCTAAAGACAAACCACAAAATAGTCATAATGGCTTACACACACAGAGCAGACTGAAGCTGTCCTATCTCACGCATCAGTGCCCAAGGAGGTAACCATCTTGAAACCCTAGCCAGCTTCCCTCAAGAAGAAATATGCCTCAGCATGGCTCATCTGTTGATCATCAGCAGTTTCTGTCAGAAAAAACAGACTGCGTTTGTTTAACAAAGTGTTAACCCTTTTACATACATTATCATTCCCTCCTTTTGATCATTATATACAACTATTAGGCCATAATGCAATATCATGCCCCACATATTACCAAACAGGCCTTCAAAGACCATCATTTCGACCCTTCAGTGAACCTGTGTAAATCCTGCCCTACCTTCTTAATGCTGTGAATCTCCTTGGCAGTGTGCTCAGAGAGGGACACAATATTAGTAGATTCATCAGGGATATTGGTGCAGCATTCTGTGTCAAAAATAGCACAGGTTCTCCCTTTCTCAGTTAGGATAAGATCTAAAGCCATACGATTCTGTAGGACTGTTTGCCGGATTGCAATCATTTCGGTGGATATTTCTTTTACTTGGGCCTGTGTTTCTGTCAGGGCCCTTGCAGTGTTGTGGTCAGTAAGTGCTGTAGCTAAATTGATTATCTCTTGTGAATTCCTGGCTACTCCATAGGAGAGAAAAGTGATCATTCAAAATCGTTCAGTCTCAGTTATTCCTCTCTGCTGCTAGGCACTTGAAAGTATGGCCAGGATGCATGTTTCCCAGTTTAGGAAGTTCCATTTGGTGGGAGCCTGAGATACCATCCCTCAGAACACTGACAGCCACAGTCATCTCTGACTGGATCACAGTTCCTCACCTCACTTTCCCGGGTGTTATTTGAGAAAGCCCAGGCTGAGAGTTCCTCACTGTGGTTGAGCGGGATTACTGACATTGGAATCATAGTTTTATTGTGCTGCGGAATTTCAGCGCAAGCCCAGCAGTCCCCTCGTTCTACCTGTTTGGCATAGGTGTGACAATAACAACTGAAGCAAAATCAAAAGTTAACAGTGATAGGAGTATACAAATGTGTAAATATAATTCCCAAGCCACTGAGCTCAGGGAATACCAAGCTTACAGTCTTGAGATGGTAAGGTATGAAAATTCATTTCATCCACGGAATAAATGATGCGAGAGAGATATTTGTAATCCAAGGGGAATGTTGAGAGAAGGCAATTACTTCAAAGTCTATAAATTCCATGGTGGTAAAACAGGATAACAGTCGCCCTAGGTCATATCCGTCATCATTCCAAATCCACATACAAATTATCACCAAAAGTAGCTTATCACGTCTTTAAAGATAACTACCACCCAGGCAAGGGTTAACACACTGGTAGATTTCACAAGGTACTCCCAATCAAGATCCAACACACCAAAGTATTACAGACAGTGATTTCCACTGAATATCCCTTCTCACAAGTGGTTACCACATAACACACCTGAATCCAGCTAAGGGTAAACAAAAGTGGTAGCTACGGGATACTCCAACAAAATCCACATATGGATTATAGGGATTATCACCAACAATGATTTGTCACAGGGGTATCGTCTTCAAGTGAATTAGCACACCCAAGCAAGGGTTAGCACAAGTGGTCTTCACAGGATACTCCCAAACCAAAAGATTCACTCCAGTGGATCAAACAAAGTGACAATCACACATTCAGTATAGGCTGGATCAATAATCAACCCACCCTTGTGGGCACAGGAGAGTCCAAACAGTGACCTTTGGCCACTCAGTCCTTTGTTACGAACCTTCCATCTTCTTTCTTTCTCTCCGTCTGACTGTGTGTCTGTGACTGTCCTTGCTTAAATAAAACAAACTGCGAGCTATGTAAACACAAGCTGCAAGCAAGTGTAAACACGCTGTAGAGTCAAATAGTTCTGCCCTTCTCTCCCTCTCTCTCAGTAAGAATCAAACAGGAGCCAAGAAAACCAGCGGCTGACATTACTCAGACACTCTCTCTTAAAATGACAGTCCATATCAAGAAACCTAGAGGTTAGTCACACCACTATCAACCACTATGACATGAAGAAAGGTGAGTTACACCCAGTGTGTAGGACACAGGAAACTGGGTGAGAGTCAGGAAACGAATGAGTTCAAATAGCCACCACAGAGTACTCTTGTGGCCATCTCGCATAACAACAGATGGACCACTTTAGAAACTGTTGGGAGGTGTTATCTGGCAGAGGAAAGTCAAAGGGGTGATAGGGAATTCGTTAGGGGAACAGAACAAGATGGGATGAATATTCTCGTGGAAGGCTTGATAATGCTAGTGTGCGGGGAGGGGTGACGCGGTTAAAATAAGTTGTTGGGGGAACAGGAGTCAGAATGACAGAACAGATAGTGGAGAGGGTGAATTGAATTGACTTTATTACATACATCCTTCATATACATGAGGAGTAGAAATCTTTATGTTATGTGTCCGTCTAAATGTGAAATGTGTAATTTATAGCAATTTATAATAAATAGTTTGTACATAGAACTTTCAATTTAACATGGAAATCAATTATTCACATCTACTGATGTGCTGAGCTGTCCACACCACTCTCTGCAGGTTCCTGCGATAAAGAGAAGTACAGTTTCCATATCAGGCAGTGATGCAGCCGGTCAGGATGCTCTCAATTGTGTTCCTGTAGAAAATTATTAGGATTTGGGGCCCCATCCCAAACTTTTTCAACCTTCTGAGGCGAAAGAGGTGCTGTTTTGCTTTATTCACAACACAGCCAGTATGTGCAGACCATGTGAGATCTTGTTGATGTTTATGCTGAGGAACTTAAATCTGTTCACCCTTTCAAGCCCAGATCCATTGATGGTGGTTACCCTGTCTCCATTCCTCCTGTCTTCACAATCAGCTCCTTTGCTTTTGTGACCATGAGGGAGAGGTTGTTTTCTTGACACCAGTAAGATGTTGTTCAGACCTCAGATAGGGACAGCAATCAAATGGTTGATTATGGTATGAATATGCTGAGCTGTGTATATCACAATACAAGAACCATCGTAGGAAAGCCAGATGAGCTCAGGACAGGGATTATTGGAACTTGGTTGAAACAACATTCTTTGTGATTTAGAGGAACAGATTTGGAGAGAGGTCACAGACCAGGCCAAGAAACAAAGGTTGATTCAGTAAGTGATTTTAACTTTCCATATACTGACTGGGACTCCCATACTGTAAATGGACTAGATGGGGTAGAGTTTGTCAAATGTGCCCCTAATCAGTACATTGAATTCCTGACGTAGAAGTGTACAATAAGTTGTTAGGAAATGATCAGGGCTGGTGACAGAAATTTGTGATCATAATGCCCTGAAATTCAAAATAAAGATGGAAAATGAGAGGTTTGGACCACAGGGTGAGATTCTAAATTGGAGAAAAGTCAATTTTGATGGTATCAGAAAGGATCTGACTAGTGTGGTTTGGGACAAAACACAAAAATACAACTGCAGATGCTGTGGATCAAATAATACGTACACAACGCTGGAAGAACTCAGCAGGTCAGGCAGCATCCGTGAGAAAAGAGTAGCCAATGTCTCGGGCCGAGATCCTTCATCAGGAATGGGGGGGGGAAGAGAGGGCCGAAGCTCAGTAATAGGGATAGTGGAGAGGGTAGGGCCTAGAGGCGCCAGGTGGAAAACCAATCGGAGGAAAGATGACGGGGGAGGGGGAGGGGATAAGCATGAAAGAACTGTAGAGATAAAGAAGCAGAAAGTTGAAAGGGAGGCAGAGAGGGACCTGGGATAGGGGAATTACTGGAAATTGCAGAATTTAATGTTCATACCACCAGGCTGGAGGCAACCCAGACGGTAAATGAGTTGTTGCTCCTCCAACCTGAGTTTGGCCTCATCATGGCAGTAGAGGAGGCCATGTGTGGACATATCTTGATGGGAATGAGAAGCAGAGTTGAAGTGGGTGGCAACTGGGAGGTCCTGTCTATTGTGACGGTGCTCGATGAAGCAGTCCCACAATCTGTGTCAGGCCTCGCCGATGTAGAGGAGGCTGCACCGAGAGCACCGGATGCAATAGACGACTCCAGCAGACTCGCAGGTGAAGTGTTGCCTCACCTGGAAGGACTGTCTGGGGCCCGGAATGGTGGTAAGGGGTGAGGTGTGGGGACAGGTGTAGCATTTGCTCTTGCAGAAATAATTGCCAGGTGGGAGTTCTGTGGGGAAGGACGTGTGGACCAGGTAGTTGCGGAGGGAACGATCCCTGCGAATAGCTGAGAGGGGTAGGGAGGGAAAGATGTGCTTGGTGGTGGGGTCCTGTTGAAGGTGGCTGGTCTCTTCACCCTGTGCGGGACACATCTGGTCGCCTATTCGCCTGTCTATATGGTCCGCCGGGGCTGGTGCCCATGTCCAGGGGGCCGTGGTGCCAGTTGGGGTCGGAGTCCTGAGGCAGATGATTCTTCAACGTGCTGAAGGGCTGAGAAGTAGGAGTCCAGGCTGGAGGCAGTCGTCCTTGTGGGATGCAAGCGAGCAAGCTTGTAATCCTTCTTGGATGTGGGGAAGGAAAAGAAACGGCGGTTGGAGGCATGAATCCGGGGGAGAATGAAGTGGAGTTGTGGACCATGGCAGACAGTGGAAAGCGTGGCTCGGAGTGGTGGCAGAGACAGTGATAAGAACCGTAGGTATCTCCGCATGGCGGTAAACGTGGCTCGGAGAATCCGACGGGAGATGTGGAGGGTGCATCAGTTAACAAAATGGCGGTACCTGGGATCCTCGCTGGGCCCGAACTGGGAAGCCTGGAACCGAAGCTGTAATCCCTTCGGTATGAGATGGCGGTGGAGACACGCTCCCAGAAACGAGACGTGGCTATGGTACCGTGTCTGGGTCAGGATGTTGTCGAAGAGACAAAGAGAGGTGCAGATAATGGAGGTGGGCAGTGAGCAAGGATCTTACTGAACTCCCGTCAAAGAGAAGATTTGAACTTCTTCAGGGTAGGCATACCTCAGAGATTTCACAGTGGAATAGCGAATCAAATCACGAAAATACAACTGCAGATGCTGTGGATCAAAGAATACGTACACAACACTGGAAGAACTCAACAGGTCAGGCAGCATCTGTGAGAAAAGAGTAGCCAACGTTTTGGGCCGAGACCCTTCATCAGGAATGGGGGGGGCAGGAATAGAGGGCCGAAGCCCAGTAATAGGGATACGGGAGGGGTAGGGCCTAGAGGCGCCAGGTGGAAAACTGTGGTTTGGGACAGGCTGTTTTCTGACAGGGGAGAACTTGGTAAGTGGGAGGCCTTCAGAAGTGAAATTTTGAGAGTGCAGAGTTTGTATGTGCCTGCCAAAATAAAAGTTGAAAGGTAACTGGTGCACGGAAACTTGGTTTACAGGAGATATTGAGGCCCCAGATATTTTGTTCATCTAAATGCCTCAGACTGTAGGGAGCTACAAAGACTCATTAATGACTGATTCATTAATCATCATTCCACGCCCTGAGCTCATCTGACTTTGTTTTTAGCTGTCTTCTGTTGGTTTCTAGTTTCCGAATAGTTTTGGCTTTTATGTTGGCTTTGGTATCTCATTTCAGCCAGGGTTGTGTCATCCTGCCTTTCCAATCCTTCCACTTTTTTGGGATGTATCTACCACTCAGCTTCTGAATTGCTCCCAGAAACTCCAGCCATTGCTGCTCTGTTGTAACTCCTACTAGTTTTCCCTTCCAAACAAGTTTGTCCAGCTTCTCTGTCACAGAAACTTGGAGAAGGATGTCTGAGAAACGGAATGAGAGAGCTGCGGGAGCCATTTTCACTTTTTCTTCTCATCGGGGTTAAGAGATGAGAAGACTTCACAGGCGTGTGATGTCGGGCAGTGAAGCGTGGAAGATTTAAAAGGTACACAGACTAATACAGCGGGCAGCAGAGTGAAGGCTTAAGGGCTTTGGATCAACGGGCTTAGGGGGAAACAGGTGAGGCAGGTTGATTTAGTTTTCAGTATTTCCTGTTATTTGAAGAAAGGGGGGATTTATGAGTGTGAGGGCAGCTTGTTGTTTGTGGGGTCAGATGTGGGAGGCTCTGCAGATTCCTAGCCTCCCAGACATCACCAGGTGCCCCGAACTGCAGCTCCTAAGAGATGGTGTTAAGGAACTGGAGCTGCTGCTTGATGACCTTCGTCTGGTCAGAGAGACTGAGGATTTGATAGAGAGTTGTTACAGGCAGATGGTCACACTGAAGCCACGGGAGGCAGACGAGCGGGTCATGTTTGGGAGAGGGAAAAGGAAGAGTCAGGTACTAGAGAGTACCCCATTGACTCTACCCCTTGACAATAAGTACTCCTGTTTGAGTAATGCTGGAGGGGGGGGGGGGCGGTGGGAACAGTCTACCTTTGGGAAGTAACAGTGGCCATGCCTCCAGCACAGATTCTGGCCCTATAGCTCAGAAGGGTAGGGAAAGGAAGAGGAAGGCAGTGGTAATAGAGGACTCGATAGTCAGGGGGTCAGATAGGTGGTTCTATGGGCGCAGTCCGGAGACCCGGATGGTAGTTCGCCTCCCTGGTGCCAGGGTCTGAGATGTTTCTGATCATGTTCAAGATATCCTGAAGTGGGAGGGTGAAAAGCCAGAGGTCGTGGTACATATCGGTACCAATGACATAGGTAGGAAAATGGAAGAGGTCCTGAGAGGACAATATAGGGAGTTAGGAAGGGAGTTGAGAAGAAGGACCAGAAAGGTAGTAATCTCGCGACCACTGCCTGTGCCATGCGACAGTGAGAGTAGGAATGGAATGAGGTGGAGGATAAATACATGGTTGAGGGATTGGAGCAGGGAGCAGGGATTCAATTTTCTGGATCGCTGGGACCTCTTTTGGGGCAGGTGTGACCTGTACAACAAAGGACAGGTTGCACCTGAATCCTAGGGATACCAATATCCTGGCGGGGAGATTTGCTGAGGCTACTGGGGAGACTTTAAACTAGAGTGGGAATCCAATTGAAGAGACTAAGAGAGGAGCTTAGCTCACAAATAGAGAAAGCTTGTAGACAGTGTGTGAGGGCAGATAAGCAGCTGATAGAGAAGAGCAGTGCTCAGACCAAAGAGGTAGGGGAGAAGGAAGAAAAAGAAGATAGTAAAGTTGTTTGCACTGTTAGGAATAAACAGGGAGTAAGAGGTGCATTCATTTTAATGCTAGGAGCATTGTAAGAAAGGTGGATGAGATTAGAGCATGGATTGATACCTGGAAATCTGATGTTGTAGCTATTAGTGAAACATGGTTGCAGGAGGGGTGTGACAGGCAACTAAATATTCCTGGATTTTGTTGCTTCAGGTGTAATATGGTGAGAGGGGCAAGAGGGGGAGGTGTTGCATTGCTTGTCAGAGAAAATACTACAGTGGTGCTTTGGCAGGATAGATTAGAGGACTCGTCTAGGGAGACTATTTGGGTGGAATTGAGGAATGGGAAAGGTGTAATAACACTAATAGGGGTGTATTATAGAACACCTAATGGGGTGTGAAAATTGGAGGAGCAAATTTGTAAGGAGCTAGCAGATATTTATAGTCAGCACAAGGTTGTGATTGTGGGAGATTTTAATTTTCCACACATAGACTGGAAAGCCCATTCTGTAAAAATGCTGGATAGTTTAGAGTTTGTAAAATGTGTGCAGTGTAGTTTTTGCAGCAATACATAGAGGTGCCAACTGGAGAAGGGGCAGTGTTGGATCTCCTGTTAGGGAATGAGATAGGTCAGGTGATGGAGGTATGTTTTGGGGAGCAATTTGGGTACAGTGATCACAATGCCATTAGTTTCAATATAATTATGGAGGAGGATAGGTCTGGACCCAGGGCTGAGATGTTTGATTGGAGAAAGGCTAACTTTGAAGAGATGCAAAAGGATTTAGAAAGAGTGGACTGGGACAATTTGTTTTATGGGAAGGATGTAATAGAGAAATGGAGGTAATTTAAAGTTGAAATTTTGAGGGTACAGAATTTTAATGTTTCTGTTAGGTTGAAAGGAAAGGTTAAAAGTTTGAGACAGCGTTGGTTTTCAAGGGATATTGGAAACTTGGTTTGGAAAAAGAGATCTACATATAGTCAGCATGGAGTAAACAAGGTGCTCGAGGATTATAAAGAATGTAAAGAGAATCTTAAGAAAGAAATTTAAAAAACTAAAAGAAGATATGAGGTTGCTTTGGCAAGTAAGGTGAAAATAAATCCGAAGGGTTTCTACAGTCATTTTAATAACAAAAGGACAGTGAGGGATAAAATTGGTCTCTTAGAGAATCAGAGTGGACAGCTATGTGTGGAGCCAAAAGAGATGGGGGAGATTTTGAATAATTTCTTTTCTTTGGTATTCACTAGGGAGAAGGATATTAAATCGTATAAGGTAAGGGAAACAAGTAGGGTAGTTATGGAATCTATGATGATTAAAGAAGAGGAAGTACTGGCACTTTTAATAAATATAAAAGTGGATAAGTCTCTGGTCCTGACAGGTTCTAAAAAGGGTTCTAAGAGTAAACCTAGCAATTATTGGCCTGTGGTCAGTGGTGGGTAAATTAATGGAAAGTATTCTTAGAGGTGGTATATATAATTAACTGGATAGACAGGGTGTGAATAGGAGCAGTCAACATGGATTTGTGCATGGAAGGTATGTTTGACAAATCTTACTGAAATTTTTGAAGAGGTCACTAGGAAAGTTGACAAGGGTAAAGTAATGGATGTTGTCTATATGGACTTCACTAAGGCCTTTGACAAGGTTTTACATGGAAGGTTACTTCGGAAGGTTCAATCATTAGGTATTAATATTGAACTAGTAAAATGGATTCAACAGTGGCTGGATGGGAGATGCCAAGAGAGTAGTGGAGGACAACTGTTTATCAGGTTGGAGGCTGTGGTCTAGTGGTGTGCCTCAGGGATATGTACTGGGTCCAATGTTGTTTGACATATACATTAATGATCTGGATGATGGGGTGGTAAATTGGATTAGTGAGTATGCAGATGATACCAAGATAGGAGGCGTTGTGGATAATGATGTAGGTTTCCAAAGCTTGCAGAGAGATTTATGCCAGTTAGAAGAGTGGGCTCTAACAATGGCAGATGGAGTTTAATGCTGATTAATGTGATTAATTTTGGTAGGACTAAACCAAATAGGACACACACGGTAAATGGTAGGGCATTGAGGAATGCAGTCGAACAAAGTGATCTAGGAATAATGGTGCATAGTTCCCTGAAGGTGGAATCTCATGTGGATAGGGTGGTGTATCCAGAGAGCCGTGCCTGTCATGAGATAGCATTGCCCTCAACTGGTCAGAAGTCACACCACCTGCCAGTCAACATTTCGCCCCTCCCAACTAATCAATGCACACTTAACCATTGGCCACCTTAATTGGATTAACCTGTCTAGCACCAAGCTGTTGGCCCCCCTTGAATCACCTGGGCTGGCCCTCCAGCCCACCGAACTATAAAGGGTACTACATGTGCTTGGCTCTCTTTGCCATCCTCGAGGGACCACCCTGCTTCACTCCAGGCTGACGCGCTGGAGACACGAAGTGAGCTGTGTATTGAATAGGGTTGTGGGCGAGTTTAATGTTGTCCCTGTAGCAGAGAGCTGTGCCTGCCCATAGTCAAGGGCTGACGGGTTTCGTAGTTACTTTTCCCTTGCTCGTGTGTGTACCTGTACTCTGTCCACACACTGTTTTCCCATGTATTGTACTGCCGACCCAACTTTTCCCACGCTCATCTATTCTAAGTGCGTTTGTGAGAATATTATAGCTGCATGTGTTGCTCCCAAGCTTTTCTCCCCTTGTAAATAAACTCCTTTTATTAAAACTGAGTGTCCAGAGCTCTTGCCTTTGAGACCCAAAGAATCGGTCTCATTTCCAGCACAACAGGTGATGAAGAAAGCTTTTGGTATGCTGGCCTTTATAAATCAGAGCATTGAGTATTGGAGTTGGGATGTAATGCTAAAATTATGCAAAGGATTGGTAAGGCCAAATTTGGAGTATTGTGTACAGTTCTGGTCACCGAATTATTGGAAAGATGTCAACAAATTAGAGAGAGTACAGAGGAGATTTACTAGAATGTTACCTGGTTTTCAGCACCTAAGTTATCGAGAAAGGTTGAACAATTTAGGGTTTTATTCTTAGGAGCATAGAAGGTTGTGGATGGACTTGATAGTGGTATTTAAAGTTATGAGGGTGATAGAGTTGACGTGGATAGGCTTTTCTCCATTAAGAGTAGGGGAGATTCAAACAAGAGGACAAGTTGAGAGTTGGGGGCAATAGTTTAGAGGTAACACGAGGGGGAACGTCTTTATTGAGAGAGTGAGAGCTGTGTGGAACGAGCTTCCAGTAGAAGTGGTAGAGGCAGGTTCAATATTGTCATTTAAAAAAAAATTGGATAAGTATATGGACAGGAAAGGAATGGAGGGTTATGGACTGAGTGCAGGTTGGTGGGACTCGGTGAGAGTAAGCATTCGGTACTGACTAGAAGGGCCAAGATGGCCTGTGTCCATGCTGTAATTGTTATATGGTTATAAGTTCAGTACAGAAACAGGCAATTTGGCCCTGTCTCAGCTGCTGAGGGGCATAGTTTTAAGCTGCTTGGAAATAGATACTGAGGGGATGTCAGTGGTAAGTTTTTTTACACAGAAAGTGATGGGTGTGTGGAATGCACTGTCGACTATTTGTGTGAGAGTGTTTCAGTTACTGTGGGGCCAGGCACCTATGCAGCTCAGTGGGAACAGGGAATAATACCATTGTAGAGAGTCAAACTGAACCAGGCCACAGATTGGAGAAGGCAGAAATGCCCCATTCTTATACAGACAGGAAGAGCATCAGAGAGTTTGATGGTCATTCCAGATACCAGCACTGTGCCCAGTTCGATGATTTCTCTCTCCAACTTGGGTTGATCTTCACTGTAACAGTGTGATGCCAGATCCCACCTTGACAAATCATATGATCTCATCTGAAATGTTGTCTTACACCCATTGATGGATTTTGTAAATCTTTTTACAGGTTAAAAATGACAAGGAATTCATCTGTGGGAATCGTGAACACAACACACCAGTTTTGCTGTCTCTGTCCACGTATATAAGAAGTGAAGCAAGGGATTCACTCGATCATCCTTCCTGCTCAGTCTGTGGGGAGGGATTTGCTCGAAAATCTGACCGACTGGCATGCCCATCATCTTACACAGGGGGGAATCAATTCACCTGCTCAGGCAGTGGGAATGGATTCAGTTGGTCATTTCAACTGAAGGTGCATCAACGAGTACCATTTACCTGTTCTGTGTGTGAGAAGGGATTAAGTGGGTCATCCCTCCAGTGGACACACCAGTCATTTCACATTGGGCAGAGGCTGGACATCTGAATTTATGGGGAAGGATTCACTCGATCATCTGTCCTAATGGCTCACCAGCGAGTTCACACCAGGGAGTGGTCGTTCACCTGCTCGGACTGTGGGAAGGGGTTCACTTGCTTATCTAAACTGAAGGTACATCAGCGAGTTCACACTGGGGAGAGACCATTCACCTGCTCAGACTGTGGGAAGGGATTCACTCAGCCATTTCACCTCCAGAGACACCAGTCAGTTCACACTGGTGAGCGGCCATTCATCTGCTCAGTCTGTGGGAAGGGATTCACTCAGTCATCTCATCTGAAGGTACATCAGCTACTTCACACTGGAGAGAAGCCGTTCATCTGCTCAGACTGTGGGAAGGAATTCATTCGGTCATCCGACCTTCTGGCACACAAGTCACTTCACACTGGGGAGAGTCCGTTCACCTGCTCAGAATGTGGGAAGGGATTCACTTGCTCATCCCAACTGCAGGTACATCAGCGAGTTCACACTGGAGAGAGGCCATTCACCTGCTCAGACTGTGGGAAAGGATTCACTCAGTTATCCCAACTGCAGGTACATCAGCGAGTTCACACTGGAGAGAGGCCATTTACCTGCTTAGACTGTGGGAAGGGATTCACTCAGTCATCTAAACTGAAGGTACATCAGAGAATTCACAGTGGTGTGAGACCGTTCACTTGTCTAGACTGTGGGAAAGCATTCACTCAGTCATCGGATCTACTGGGACACCAGTCAGTTCACACTGGGGAGAGGCCGTTCATCTGCTCAGAATGTGGGAAGGGATTCAATCGGTCATCCGAACTGAAGATACATCAGCGAGTTCACACTGGAGAGAGGCCGTTCACCTGCTCAGACTGTGGGAAGGGATTCACTTGTGCATCTAACCTGAAGGTACATCAGCGAGTTCACACTGGTGAGAAGCCATTCAGCTGCTCAGACTGTGGAAAGGAATTCACTCGCTCATCTGAACTGAAGATACATCAACGAGTTCACACTGGAGAGAGGCCTTTCAGCTGCTCAGACTGTGGGAAGAGATTCACTTCCGCATCTAACCTGAAGGTACATCAGCGAGTTCACACTGGCGAGAAGCCATTCACCTGCTCAGATTGTGGGAAGGGATTTACTTGCTCATCTGAACTGAAGGTACATCAGCGACTTCACACTAGGGAGAGGCCGTTCACCTGCTTAGACTGTGGGAAGGGATTCACTCAGTCATCTAACCTGAAGGTACATAAGCGAGTTCACACCGGGGAGAGGCCGTTCACCTGCTCAGACTGTGGGAAGGGATTCACTCAGCCATATCAACTGAAGGTACATCAGAGAGGTCACACTGGGGAGACGCCATTCACTTGCTCAGACTGTGGGAAGGGATTCACTTGCTCTCCTAAACTGATCGTACATCAGAGAATTCACACTGGAGAGAGGCCATTCACCTGCTCAGATTGTGGCAAGGGATTCACTCGGTCATGTCAACTACAGAGCCACCAGTCAGTTCACACTGGAGAGAAGCCATTCATCTGCTCAGAATGTGCGAAGGGATTCAGCCAGGCATCTCACCTACTGAGGCACCAGTCAGTTCACACTGGAGAGAGGCCATTCACCTGCTCAGACTGTGGGAAGGGTTTCACTAAATCATCTAAACTGAAGGTACATCAGCAAGTTCACACTGGGGAGAGGCCATTCATCTGCTGAGACTGTGGGAAGGGATTCATTTGGTCAACTCAACTACAGAGACACCAGCGAGTTCACACCGGGTAGCGGCCAATCTCCTGCTTAGACTTTGGGAAGAGATTCTCTCAGCCAAATCAATCAAATGTGCATCATTGAGTTCACATTGGGGAGGGACCATTCACCTGCTGTGAATGTGGGAAACAATTCGCTCAGTCATCTAACCTTATGTAACTCTTGTTTTGGCTAGCAGCTTAATAGAGTGGGTGACAGCCCCCCCAGCCCAGTCAAACTTAAGAAATCTCATTTGGGTGGATGCTGCACAATGCGTCCCCTGTTACAAATCAGTTACCCAAAGTAATAAAGTGTACACAATATGCAATTAAACAATTGAGCTTTATAATTCTTACTTTGACAATAGGGTTAGTGAAATAAACAAAAATGATAAAGGGACCACTCTCGCCATTTGCTTGTGCCACACTGCTGGCACACTGGGGAGAAAGTTTCAATCAGCTGCATTCTGGATATTTGTCCATCATTTTTGTTGAATGCAATTTTGAGAATGGCTGTCAGTGCTGAACTGTGCAATTATTGCTGCTACTCACCACACCCAGTTCTGCACCCTGGTCACTGGGCATGGGAGGAGTTTCTTCTGCATGTTCATCTTTAATGCAACTGGAGTTTAATATTCTGAATCTGTGACAAATAAATCAGTTCTATTTTAAATTCTGGCTCTGGTACTTAGCAAATTACACACCTAGTGTATAGTAGAGAGTCAACTCAGGCTGGCTCCACTCTGACAGTGATTCTGTTCCACAGCATTCCTTTTAAATCCTCCCCTGTTGTTCCCATCTCACTCTCCCTGTGGTGATGGGTTCTAAACAGTCAGCACTCTGTGAATGCAAATTCCCTTGCATTTTCTGCAGACTGAAGAAGACGAGCTGACTGCAGTTCTCTCTGACATGTTCTTCACCCCTTAAATTTCTGGGCTGATGGAGAATGATATTGGGAGTTACTCCTTATTCAGGGCTCATTTCCATATTATGAGTCATCTTCCCTGCTTCTGAAGGGTTGTTGAAAACACCACTGTTCGCTGAAGACTGCAAGCAGGATGGGAAACCATTAGTTGGATATTCAACAGAGCAGGGTCGGAAACCAGAGGCGGGTCCACACAGGACAGAGTTTGGGGATCTGGATGATGGTTAGGGTAAGAACATATGATGAAGAGAAGGGAATCAGCAGCAGGACATGGCAGCAAATCACAGAATAGCAACATTTGGAAGCTGACTGGCAGAGAAAATTTTTTGTCTGACTGATGACACAAACAATGCCTGTGGTGATGTGCTCCACTGGTTGGGAGCATGTGTGTTTTTCGATGGTTATATCTATTGAGGAAGTTGTTCCTGCTTGTTTATCCTGTGATATTATATCTGAATGTTTATTATGGATTGTCTTCTCTGAAATAATGTATTGATTATCATATGATTTGTAAGATCTTGAACCGAAAACTGGATCACGCTTGAATTTATGATGCCTTTATGAAGTGATGTAGGGCATAAATCAGTTTGTATTTTAAAGCAAGGTTGTGGTAAATGATATTTGCCACTTAACTAATCAGATTGAGTTAAACTGCTGCAGGTTCTTGGAATATGTTGGATTGTGTCTGGTTTCAACTGGCATTTTCTGCATTTATTGCCTTGTTTATTTGTATTGTATAACAATTTTTGATTTTTTTTCGTACTTTCTGTTTTAATTGTTGTCCTGTATGAACCCCTCTGTTTCTGGGAAGTGGTCTTCAGCTCTCAGTCAGGTGCTTGATGCTTCTTTGTCACGATCTGATCTGCTCAGATCGTTGGGATGTCTCCCATGGAGGGTTATACTCATTCCACTGGTTAATGTTTTCTTCCATAGTGATGGTTCATTTTTCTGAGTTAGCCTCCCATTTAAGTTTTCTGTCTGTATTTCTTATTACGATTGCATATACACACACAGAGTGCTGAATCCTGTTCATTTTTAATGAAAATATATACTTATAAGTTTTATCTGACTGTTGTGTGATTTTTTTTTCCATGTGTGTTACTTCTCTTAGAACCATAGAAGCATAGAACATTACAGCACAGAAACAGCCCTTTTGGCCCTTCTTGGCTGTGCCAAACCATTTTTCTGCCTAGTCCCACTGACCTGGACCGGGACTATATCCTCCATACACCTCTTATACATGTCCTGTCCAAGTTTTTCTCAAATGTTCAAAGTGGGCCCGCATTTACTACATCTGGCAGCTCATTCCACACTCCACTCTCTGTGTGAAGAAGCACCCCCACCCATGTTCTCTTTAAACTTTTCCCCTTCACCCTTAACCCATTTCCTCTTTTTTTTTCTCCCCTAGCCTCAGCGGAAATAGCCTGCTCTATCTATACCCATCATAATTTTATATAACTATCAAATCTCCCCTCAATCTTCTACGCTCCAGGGAATAACGTCCTAAACTACTCAACCTTTCTCTGTAACTCAATTTCTCAAGTCCCGGCAACATTCTTGTGAACCTTCTCTGCACTCTTTCAACCTGTAATTCAGTGACCAAAACTGCACTCAAATTTGGGCTCACCAATGTCTTATACAACCTCACCATAACATTCCAACTCTTATACTCAGTACTTTGATTTATAAAGGCCAATGTAACAAAAGCACTCTTTACAACTCTATCTACCTGTGATGCCACTTTTAGGGAATTTTGTATCTGTATTCCCAGATCACTCTGTTCTACCGCAGTCCTCAGTGTCCTACCATTTACCTTGTATGTTCTACCTTGGTTTGTCCTTCCAAAGTGCAATACCTCACATTTGTCTGCATTAAACTCCATCTGCCATTTTTCAGCCCATTTTACTAGCTGGTCCAAATCCCTCTGCAAACTTTGAAAACCTTCCTCACTGTCCACTCCACCTCAATCTTTGCATCATCAGCAAATTTGCTGATCCAATTTACCACATTATATCAATGACCTGGATGATATATGACAAATAACAATGGACCCAGCAGAGATCCCTGTGGCACACCACTAGTCACAGGCCTCCACTCAGAGAAGCAATCCTCCACTACCGCTCTCTGACTTCTGCCTTTGACCCAACGTCTAATTTACTACCTCACCATGTATACCTAGTGACTGAATCTTCCTGAATAACCTCCCATGTGGGACACTGTCAAGGGTCTCACTGAAGTCCATGTAGCCAACATCCTCCGCCTTCCCTTCATCCACTTCCCTCGTAACATCCTCAAAAAACTCGTAATAGATTTGTTAAACGTGACCTATCATGCAAAAAGCTGTGTGATTCTCTCTAATAAATCTCTGTCTTTCCAAGTACTTGTAGGTCTTAACTGTTTGAACTCCTTCCAATAATTTACCTACTACCAACGTTAACGTACTGGCCTATAATATTCCAGATTACTTTTAGTGCCTTTTTTAAAAAACGGAACAACATGAGCTAACCTCCAATCCTCCGGCACCTCACCCGTAGATCCCAATATTTTAAATATGTCTGCCAGGGCTCCTGCAATTTCAGTACTAGTCTCCTTCAAGGTCCGAGGGAATGCCCTGTCAGGTCCTGGGGATTTATCTACTCTGATTTGTCTCAAGATAGCAAGCAGCTCCTCCTCTTCAATCTGTATAGGTTCCATGACCTCACTACTTGTTTGTCTTATTTTCATTGATACCTTGCCAGTATCCTTAGTAAATACAGACACAAGAAAACCCATTTAAGATGTCCCCCATTCCTTTTGGTTCCATACATAGCTGACCACTCTGATCTTCATGAGGACCACTTTTATCCATTACTATCCTTTTGCTCTTAAAATAACTATAGAAGCTCTTTGGATTATCCTTCACCTTGACTGCTGTCTTAGCCTTCCTGATTTCTTAAGTATTTTTTGAATTTTTTATACTCCTCAAGCACATTATTTGCTCCCTGTTTCCTATACGTGTCATACATCTCTCTCCTCTTCTTTATGAGAGTTCCAATATCCCAAGAGAACCAAAGTTCCTTATTCTTATTCACTTACCTTTAATTCTGACACTGGTGAGCAGCCGTTCACCTGCTCGGACTATGGGAAGAGATTCAATAAATCATCTAAATTGAAGGTACATCAGCGAGTTCATACTGGGGAGAGGCCATTCACCTGCTCAATCTGTAGGAAGGGATTCACTCGGTCATCCTCCCTGTTGGCACACTAGCAAGTTCAGACTGGAGAGAGGCCGATTATCTGCTCAGAATGTGGGAAGGGATTCACTTGGTCATCTGATCTGCTGGCACACATGCGAGTTCACAGTGGGTAGAGACCGTTCACCTGCACAGTCAGTGGGAAGAGATTCCATCGATCATCCAACCTTCATTGACACCTGTGATTTCACACTGGGTAGAAGCTGTTCACCTGCCAGACTGTGGGAAAGGATTCTCTTTATTATCTCACCTGCAGATACACCAGTCAGTTCACACCAGGGAGAGGCCGTTCACCTACTCAGTCTGTAGAACGACATTCACTCGATCATCCACCCTATTGGCACACCAGTCAGTTCACATTGAGGAGAGGCCATTCACCTGCTCAGAATGTGGGGAGGGATTCACTCAGTCATCCAATCTGCAAAGACACCAGCGAGTTCGCTTTGGGTAGAGGCCGATCACCTGCTCAGACATTGTGAAGAGATTTTCTCAGCCAAATCAACCAAATGTGCATCATTGAGATCACACTGGGGAGAGACCGCTCACATGCCGTGAATGTGGGAAGGTTTTCATTCAGATATCTAACCTTCTGACACACTACTGGGGAGAGAGTTTCAATAAGCTGCATCCTAGATATTTGTCCATCACCATTACTGAATGCAACTTCGAGAGTGACTGTCGGTGCTGATCTCTTGCTGCTCACCACATCCAGTTCTATACCCCGGTCACTGGGCATGGGAGGAGTTTCTTCTGCCACACATTCACCTTTAATTGGACTGGATTTTAATATTCTAGATCTGAGAGAAATAAATCAGTTCTGTTTTAAACTCTATTTCCGGTACGGTGAATTTATGACACATGCAGTGTACAGTAGAGAGTCAACTCAGGCTCGCTGGACCCTGCCAGTGACTCAGTTCCATGACAGTCCTTTTTAATCCTCCCCTGTTGTTCATCTCTCGCTTTCCCGGTGGTGATGGCTTTCAAACAGTCACCACTCTGCGGGTGAAGAGTTTCCTTTGAATTTTCTACAGACTGAAGAAGTCGAGCTGACTGTAGTTCTGTCTGAGATTTTCTTCATCCCTCAAATCTCTGGGCTAAGATAAGATACTACCCATAGCGTTTTTCCCTTAGATTCCTTCTTCACCTTTCCTGCCTATTCCCTCCCTGCTTCCCCTCCCCCATCCCCTGATCTTTCCTGTGGTTTTTCACCTGGCACCTACCAGTCTTCTCCTTCCCACTGTTATGTGTGCTGAAAAAACCGGATGGAAATGGAGTCAGAGCTACCCCTCCCCACCCCTGGGATCTATGCTGCTAATGGAAGAGAGAAATGAAAAACAAAGGTAAAGGCATCTGCTTACAGATAAGAGAGAGACGACTGATTAATGGCTTCTTCACTGATTATCCCTTTTGCTACAAGGACACATCTTTGCTCGTTAACATTCTTGCGGAGACAGTAGGGAGTGGACTAGTTTGATGGACATGGACATAGTGAGTTGATGGATAGCTGATGCCCTGTCAGCGGGGATAAAAGACGGATCTGGGGAAACACCCTCAGACACGCCAGCGGACACTGCAAGAGTGTTGTGCACCCACAGGGCCTGGAGGATCGATTCAGGAGGATCAGTCACAAAGCTCACAGTGTGAAGGCAGGGCCGGTGGGGTTTTGTGTGTGTGCCCACTCATGCCAGAGTGACGAGCACACCACGGAAGAACGGTCTAGCCAAGACTGGAGGGGTCATAACCGAATGACCACATCAGTACAATGGAACAAGAAGGTAACGGAACGTTTGCCTGCTGCAGCTGCTCAACTCTCGCTCGCGCTCTCTCTCTCTTCAACATTGCAACACAACAACAACTACCTCAGCATGAACTGAACTGAACTCTATATTCTCTTATGACAATTCATTTACCCCTAGACTTTGATAGAGCTTGTTTTTTTTACTGTTGGTTATTATCCCTACATTTCTGTTTTTATTATTGCTAACCTGTTTTATATGTACATTAGCATTTTGATACTGTATTGTTTAGTTTAGTTTACTATAAACACCTTTAGTTACTGTACCACCAGACTCCAACGTATTGTTCCATTTCTGCTTGTCTGTTAACCCAGTTACCGGGTAACTGGGGTAATTGGGGCCTTGTCTCGGGATTTGATTACCAAATGGGGGGGGGGGGGGACGGTGAATTGGGATAGAATTCCCTTATCTGATCTGGTTGCGTGGAAAACCAAAAAGGGAACCAGCAGAGATGGAGATTGAAAAATTTATAAAGGAACCAACTTCAGAGGCATTAGAGGATGCCAGAAAGTTGGAATTGTTGAGTATAGCGAGATGGTTGAATCTCTCGGTGGTTAAACCGGCGATGCGGAAGACAGCGATACAGAGAGCAATAACCACGTATTATGTATCCCAGAAGGTGTTCCCAGTAGATGTGTTGGAGCTGTTCCCTGAGACTAAACCAGACGGGGGTGTGCTCCAGCTTCAGTAGAGAAAATTAAGGTTGGTTGAGGAGGAAAGGAAAAGGAAGCATCTCAGGATAAGGAAACTGGAGTGGGAAGAAGCTGAAAGGCAGAGGGAAGAAAGGGAGAGAGAGAGAGAGAGGCAGTTTGAGCTGGAAAAAGAAAGTTTAAAGGCATTGAAGGGAGAGGACCAGGAAGCAGACCCAAACAAAGGGTTCAAGGTTGGTCAGGAGATTAAGTTGGTACCCCCATTTGAGGAAACGGATGTTGATAGGTAGTTCCTCCATTTTGAGAAGGTTGGCCTAAGGAGAAGTGGGCTGTTCTGTTACAGAGTGTACTTAAGGGGAAGGCTCAGCAAGCCTATTCGGCATTGTCTTTGGATGAGGCTAAAGATTATGATGAAGTAAAAAGGGCTGTACTGAGGAGTTACGAATTGGTTCCAGAGGCGTACCGGCAGAAGTTCCGGAACTTGAAGAGGCCGTGGGACCACACGTATTTAGAGTTTGCCCGTGAGATGCAAATGTATTGGGATCGTTGGTGTGCCTCAAAAGGGGTCAATGGAAATTTTGGTAGACTGCAACAACTGATGCTTATCGAGCAGTTTAAAAGTTGCGTCCCTGAGGATGTGCTTGGACGAGAGGGAGGCAGAGATTCTGTCTGCGAATGCCAAGCTAGCAGATGAATACGCCTTATCCCATAAGATAAGGTTTTCCCCAAGTAAGAGGGGTAGTAGGGACGGTTGAGAAAGCCCACCGGCTAAGTCAGAGAATAAGCCCGGAACTAGCGGAAAAGGCAAGGAAGAGGAAAAGCAGGCTGGAAAGAAGTTTCCCAGCTTTCCATGTTATAATTGTGGGAAAGCTGGTCACATAGCATCTAAGCGCATGGCTCCGAAAAAGGAGACAGGGAAAGGAAAGATTACAACCCCGACTGGTTGCATTGAGCCAGTCAACAGACTGATGAGGAAGGCGAGGTTAGATAGAGCCCAAGAGGGTCGTGAGAAGTTTATTTCGGAAGGGCTGGTATCCGTGAAGGAGGGAGAAAATCCTAGTTCCAGTGCGAATCTGGAGAGATACTGAGGCTGGTCAGTCATTGATCCGAAGGAAGATGTTAGAATTCGGTGCTGAGACCGAGACTGGGGAGGTGAATGTTATAAAAGGTATCGGAAAAGGGATTGAAGCCGCACCTTTGCACAGGATATTTCTGAAATGTGAGCTGATCGACCATGTGGTCGGAACTATCGATGGACGGTGTGGACGTCCTACTCGGTAATGACCTTGCAGGAGGGAATGTGTATTCAGCAGTGAAGCTGATGAGCAAGCCTGTGCTGCTGGCTTTAAGATTACCTGTTCATTCTGTATCAAATAGAAGTTGGCGTTTTAATTTATCATTGTTATCTGATAAAAATTTTCCAAAGTTTTTGGAATGTCATATTACTTTTTTCTTTAAAGAAAATTTTAAAGGCGATATTGCTGGTACCATGGTCTGGGATACTTTTAAAGCATATATTCGTGGACAAATTATCTCTTACTCTGCCTATATAAAGAAAAAAGCTGACGAAGAAAGGTTTGACTTTGCAGTGATATTAAAAGATCATGATCAAAAGTATGCCCTATCTCCAGATCCAAGTATATAACATAAGCGGATGGAAATCCAATCCAGGTATAATCTTTTGCTGATTTACCTGATTGAACGACAGTTGTTGAGAGATAAAACTCAATTCTACATTCACGGGGATAGAACAGGTATTTTATTAGCCAATCGCTTAAAATCTTTTACAGTCAAATCACAGAAATGTTTAAAGATTTAAGTGATAATGGGACTTTTATTCATTTGCTAACCAATTCAGATAATGCTATTCGTTCTTGTGTATCTGAAAGCTGTTGATTCCGCGGGATTTCGGAGAAAGTGCGAGGGGGACCTGCTGGGCCTGGGCTCCGGTCGACTAGCGAAGAAGGATTTGTGAAAGGGAATCTGTGAGCTCCAACGTTTGTGCACTGGGCATGTTTATGAGATTATTTGCGCCTTTTATTTGTTTTCCTCTTCTTTCGTTTCTCTACTAACGCCAAAATTAAATATAAAATCTTAATCGTTTCGCCGCACATTGTGGACTGAATGTTATTTCGGGGTTCTGCTGTTACACAGGGGACGCAATACACAGCATCCACCCAAACAAGAGTGTTAACGTTTGGCTACCCGGGCGCCACCCCCAGGATCATGCCACTAGAGGCAAGGAGTCTTACAATGGCCTTTTAGAACAGCTCATTGTTGAGCCCACAAGGAGATCGACTGTGCTGATTTGGGTGTTGTACAATGATCCGGAAGAGATAAGGGAGTTTAAGGTTAAGGGGCTCGCAGATGCAAATCAGAAAAAAAAATTCAAAGGGAAGAAGGACACAACCGGAGCTGACAACCGAAGTCAGAGCCAAAGTAAAGGCAAATGAGAGGGTGTACATTGAAACCAGAGCTAGAGGGAAGATAGAGGATTGGAGAGTTTTTAAAAAATTGTAGAAGAAATTTAGGAAGATCATTCGGAAGGAAACGATGAATTATGAGAGGAAGCAGGTGATGAATATCTAAGAAGATACTAAAAGCTTTTTTAAGTATATAAAGGGTAAAAGATAGTCAAGAGTAGATATAGGACCAATTCAAAATGACGCTGGAGATACTGTAATGAGCGATGCAGAGATGGCAGTGGCACTGAATGAGTAGTTTGCAACTGTCTTTACAGTAGAAGATGTCTGCAGTATATCGGACATTCAAGAGTGTCAGGGAAGTGAAGTTTGTGCAGTGACAATTACGACTGAGAAGGTGCTCAGGAAGCTTAATGTCTGAGTATGGATAAATATCCTGGACATGATGGAATGCACCGTCGGGTTCTGAAGGAAGTCACTGGAGAGTATTGGAGTATAAACGTTGCAACTTCTATTTGCTGTGCATGTACCCAGTTTAGTAAGAGAATAAAATCCTAAGAACGTAGAAGACAATGTTGTGTTAATGAGAGGTAGCTAAGAGATGTAGATTAGTACATGATTAAGTCAATGGGTAGAAACAATAGTGGCGGATGTACGTGTGATACGCAACTATAGACCGATAACGTATGCTAATGCAACTAAACCAGGAGATTGCTATAAAACATGCTATGTCCAAAGATCGGTGGGCAATCAGCGACTAGCTCAATGACTGTCTCAGCTTTGATTTGAAAATTAAAGTTTAACCCTTCTTGAAGAATCTTCTGCGTCTCCTAATCATTTGTTGGGCACGAGAAACCACGACAAAATTGGCGACCGCGGCAGGACCGGAAAGAGACCCGCGGAAAGGAAACGGCATATTGGGGACGCTTACTAGTCCTCTAGGGACCCCCACAAGGCTAACAGAATAAAGGGTGCACCCAAACAAAAGATAAGCGCTTTTTGTGACAATTTGGACTAAGAATTCAGTTGGCTTTGGGGAGGTCTTGGACTTTCAGAAGTGTGGAGCCACTGCCGAAGGGTCTCTCCGGTCCAAAGAATCTGGCAGAATTGGGGGCTAACAGGAGGCTCCGGGGATTGATCAAGAACACTGCAGTGAGGGTAAGTACAAATAAGTTAATAAAAAGTTAAGTTAATAAAAAATTCACGTGGTGTTGGTAAGTCCCTGTGGATACCGCTTCGTACAAACGAAGGTCTGAACGGGCAGGGAAAGGAAAAATAGAGAAAATCCTCGAGGATACCGCCTTAAGAGATAAGGGTCTAAATAGACGAGGTGCATAAAGAAAATCCCTGTGGATACCGCTTTGTGTGAAATGAAGGTCTGAACGGGCAGGGAAAGGAAAATAGAAAAAATCCTCGTGGATACGGCCTTAAGAGATAAGGGTCTGAATAAACGAGGTGCAAAGAGCAAGTTCTGTGGGTGCCGCTCTGAATAGAGGTCTGTACGGGCAGAACAGAATAGGAAACAAGGACAGTCCTTTATATAGTTTAAAGCGCTGGTAGATAGACAATAGACTAGGCTTAGAATTAAAGTAAATAATATTATCCAGTAAACGAACTGTGAATCTCTGAAATACCTTAAAAAGAGAGAATAACATGACAGGTAATGGAACGACAGTAGAGATTCTGAGCAAAAAATTCGCGATAATTAAATATGAGATCACAAATGGGAAAACGGAACCAAAAACCTGGTCACAAAGTGGCCAAGAGAAGGAACGTTTGATGTAAGTTTGTGCGAAGAAATGGAGGGACTAATTCAAAATTACAAACCAGAAGATAAATCCAAGAAAAGAGGGCAAAAAAGAGAATGAGAAATGGAACGGAGGGAGAAAGGCAGAAGAGGACAGGTAGAATATTGATTACAAGCGAGGAAGACACTCAGGTGCTGGAGAAACAGCCTGTTAGAGAGAGAGGAAGGTACAGTGAGAAGCTAGCTTCAGCTCCTGGATGCCTGGATGCGAAAGAAACGGAAAAGCCCCCTCGCTATAATGAGGAAGGTGCCCCTAAGCAGTGCCCCCTGCTGACGGGAACAGTAAACATGCAGGGAGAAGTACAAGTTTGGGATAATGAGGAGGGAAAATAACAATACGAGAAGGAAAAAGCGGCGATATGGAAGGAGATACAGGCAGAAAGGATAAAGGTGGAACAGGCACAGAGAGAAATGGAAGAAGGGATTGAACGGATGAAATAGTTGAGAGGAAAAGGAATACGAGGAGTATCGGTTATACTATAGAAATAAACTAGACTAGAAAAGAAGGTGACTCATTGGAGGAGCAAGAGTTAAGTGGAGAAAGAGAGGATGTGAGAATTTGTGGGGAAGAGGTAGGAGGTAGAAGCCCAGAAGAGCAGAAGGAGGCGGTAGAGGAGCGACTTGCGGAAGTAGAGAGAGAGCCAGATAAGTTACTGAGAGGGGATTGCCAGAAGAGATGCGAAAAATACTCCAGGGGCTAACCAAGTATTGAATCAAGACAGAAAGGAAGGACTCCACAAGGAGACCGAGGGAAGAAGAGAACCCCGGAGACATTTGTGTGGGAGGCAGTAAAGACATACCCTGAGACAGGTGGGGAGTCAGGTGAGGAGGAGAGCCAGGGCTGGTGGGAAGAAGGAGGAAGAATGATGCCGTTGTTAGTAAAAAGATCAGGACAAGTGCAGTAAATCCCCTGGGGATCCCAGGACCTAGAAGGGCCGAAAAACACTCTGCCCAATCTACATGAAGGAGCAGGGAAATGGATTAGAGCCTTTGAAGAAGAAACAGCGGGACGATTATTGGCTATGGGAAATTTGAAGGCACTGTTGATAAGGTTAATGGGAACCTCCAAATTTAACGAACTAATGGAAATGGCTGGCATAATAAACTCGAACGACCCAAGAACTGAAGGAAACGGGTTTGACAGAGTGAGGCAGAGGGTATGGCAGGCCCTCAGAAAGCTTTATCCACCCAAAGTGGACCCAAAAGCCTTAAAAGGGGATCCACTGGGAGACACTGAAAACCCAGCAGCCTACGTAGAAAACCAATTGAAAAGGTGGAGACTGGAGACTGAGCAAGAGGTGGAGAATAGCTTATTTATGACCTCACTGTTCCGACATGGCATTTTGGATGCAATGCCTCCACATGTAAAATCCAAACTGGAGGAAGTGGTTGGGTTAACGTCAAAGACCCCACAAGAATTTAGAGACCACGTAGTCCATCCGGTTGAGAAATACCGGAAAGACAAACAAAGGTTGGCTGAGCAGCAGGAAGAGGTGCAAAGAGAGTTAATACAAATGCAGCTCGAAGAGCTCAAAAAGAAGGAAAAAGAGAAAAACAAAAAGATGCTGCCAGCAACCACCGGTCTGAGTGCAGACATCGAACTTGACAAAGCACTGCTATATGGAGGAACCGATCATACTGTAAGACAAGGGCTGAAAAACCCCATGTCAATAATCGTCTTTGGAGGAGCATCCCCACAAATGCCCTATCAGGAACAGACTATATTCAAACAGCCCAGACAGGACTGGAAATCCCAAGGAGGGGGACAGAGGATCTATGTGCAGAGGGGACCAGTGAGGAGACAGGGGGAAAGAGAGGTAGAGAGATTGTGCTGGGAGTGTAATCAGCCAGGTCACATGAGAAGAGATTGTCTGTTTACACCATGGCCTGTCACTCACCAGCAGGAACCGATAAGAAGGGAAATAAAGTTTAGCCAAGGACCAGCCCCCACAGGCCCAAGCGGACCTATGAACCCCTATGCGAGGTATTAGAGAACTTGAGTGGGAAGGGACATTACCCAATGATAACAAGGGAAGCAGATGAGGAACCCAAGTTATGATAAAAGGGCAACTGACACCAATGATGATAGATACTGGAGCCACGTAGACTTGTGTACAGCCACAGTATGCCCTTCACCTTCCCATGTCAGGAAAGTTTATTAAGACGGTAGGGTTCTCGGGAAAAACACAGTTGACACAGTGCACGGCACCAGTGCGGTTCAGTGCGGTAAAGGAATTGTTTTGCCGGTGCTAGTATTTAAAGGAACTCCGATTAATTTGTTAGGCAGAGATGCCTTATTGAAACTGGAATTAAAATTAGAATGCACCAGAAATGGGCTGAGTGTGGAAAGAGCAGGGGCTCAATTGATAGTACGAGAAGACAAGAAGGCTAATGTCTTTTGGAAAGGAGACATCGTAGATCAGATTCAGGAAACCTGGGAAAAATGGAAAAAGGGCGTGCAGGCTATATTACCCAGGGCTGTAATGCCCAAATCTGAGCTACATTGTACAGTGATTTTTGACGAGACTCAGAACAGGGAGTTAGAGGAGAGATGGCACCTGGAAGTATGCACCCAAAAGCACCTGGAAGGGGAGGCTGTGATAATTGGAAAGCAAGGGGCAGCTTTACAAGTTAAGTGGAACATCTTTTTAGAAAAATGGTACAGGATACCGGAGGCTGCGCCCCACGTAACATTTTTGGTAAACAAGGGATATCAGTCTAAAGACTTAGGACCCTTAGTTAAGAGTGTTGAAACCGTAACAGTGTGGAGGAAAATCACGCCAGAGGTGTGGATATCAGAAGACAACAATTGCATTAAAATAATGGTAAGTGTCAATATGGTAGGGACAGTGAAAGAGGTCGAAATAACTCCCCAACCACACCTGCCCTTGCTGGGAAAGGAAAGAGGCCAGCAGAAAGATAAAAGGTTAGATGAGTTGCTGCCTATTCTGTGGTCACAGCATGACACGGACGCAGGGAAAATAAAAACAGCTAGTCCGATGGAAATAAGGCTGAAAAGGGGAGCAATTCCACCTAGGAGACTACAATACCCTCTAAGACAAGAAGCAGAAGAGGGAATAGCATCGACAGTGCAGGGGTTGCTTGAAATAGGGGTGCTTAAAAGAACAAACAGTCCATGTAATACACCGTTGCTGCCGGTCTTAAAAGCAGATAAATCTAAGTGGAGATTGGTGCATGATTTGCGAACGGTAGATGATGTGGTAGAGGACTGGCCAGCGGTAGTCCCCAACCCACACACGCTTTTGACTAATGTTCCACCAGAAGCAAGTTACTTTTCAGTGATTGATTTGTGTTTGGCGTTCTTCAGCATTCCTCTGGCCGATCAGTGTCAGTATCTGTTTGCATTTACTTACAGAGGTGCTCAGTATACCTATACCAGAATGCCGCCAGGATTTAAGCATTCACCACACGTTTTTAATCAGGTGTTGAAGGCAGACCTGGAGGACATGCCATTGGAAAGTTCATTGTTACAGTATGTGGATGACCTGTTGATTTGCTCCCACAGTAAGGAACAGTGTGAGCAGGACACTATAACTCTGTTAGAGAATCTGGCACACGGAGGACATAAAGTATCCAAAAAGAAACTGCAATTTTGCACGCAGCAAGTGGAATACTTAGGCAGGGTAATATCCAAGGGAGTGAAGGCGATAACACCAGATCAGATTGAGGCAATAACTAAGGCCCCCAAACCCCAGACTGTAGGGCAGATGATGACGTTTTTGGGAATGGCAGGGTACAGCTCAGATTGGATAGGAGAATATGCTGAGATTGTGGCACCTTTGAGAAAGATAATGAAAGAAGCAGGACATACAAGTTTGAAGAACGGCTTACAGTGGAATGGAGAGGCGGAGATAGCTTTCAATACTATTAAGCAGGAATTGCAGTCAGCACCAGCATTAGCTTTGCCTGACTACGAGAAGGTTTTTCATTTGTATGTATCCAACCGACAGGAGGGTTATGTCACAGCGGTTCTAACACAAGAGACAGGCACAGGAAAAGCAAAGCAGCCGATAGCATACTACAGTACGAGACTAGATGAGGTGGCTCAGGGGTTATCAGGGATTGGCGGCGCTGTACTATGCATATGAAAAGGCATCATCTGTAACCCTGGGCTATCCTGTGACTGTACACACATCACAAAGTAGCAGAATTGCTGGAAAGAGAGAAATTTGTGTTGACGCCAGCCAGGATAACAGCGTATCAGATGCTATTGACATTTCCAGATATAACTATACAGAGATGCACTACCAGTAATATAGCCGATTTTGTCCCTTTGGTCTATGAAGGAGAACCCCATGATTGTGTAGGGAAGACGATGGCATTTGCCAAATTGAGAGCAGATTTACGGTCAGAACCACTAGAGGATGCAAATAAAAAGGTTCTGTTCGTTGATGGCTCTTGTTATAGGGACAATGATGAAAATCATGCAGGGTTCTCAGTAGTACAGCAGGATCAGTCCAGCTATAAGATTATTAGGATGGAGTCCTGCCCCAACCGTGTTCCGCCCAACTAGCGGAAATAAAAGCCCTGACAGCTGCGTGTGAAATGATGGAAGGTGAGAAGGTAGACATCGATACTGATTCGGCGTATGCCCATGGAGTATGCCATTTGTTCGGGGCAGTGTGGAAGCAGAGAGGTTTTAAAAAAAGCAATGGAGATCCCATACAACATTGTCAGCAAATTCTAGACTTAATAAAAGCCATAATGAAACCTAAAGCATTGGCTGTAGTAAAATGCCAGGCACATAAAAAGGGAAATTATGTAATAACAAAGGGAAATCAAGCTGCGGACGAGGCAGCCAGAAAAGCGTCTGGGTGTACATCAGCTGTCATTGCCCCCCAGGTAAGCCTAACTGCAGAACCTGAGGTAGAGGACCTAATTGAAATACAAGGTAAGGCAACTTTGGCAGAACAGACAATGTGGAGAAAAATGTGGGGGGGGGGGGGCAAGCAGAACCCGGAAGGCTTGTGGAGCACGGAAGATGGTTTGTTGGTAGCGCCCACCCCTCTACTAACGTTTCTGATTTCAGAAGCGCATGGGATGGACCATTGTGCAAGGGAGGAAGTGATAAAGAAAATAAAGAAGGATGGTTTTTGGTCACCTTATTTACAGGCTTCAGTGGACTTTGTCTTGTCACAGTGCGAGGTATGCGCACAGGATAATGTTCGAAAGGGAATTACAACCCCAATAAGTCACATTCCTGTACCTGAAGGACTATTTAAACATCTAGTGATCGATTACGTAGACATGATAAAGACAGTGAGAGGGAAAAGATACATGCTGGTAGTAATTGATCGATTTAGCAGATGGGTGGAGGCGGTACCTTCAAGAGATCAAGGGGCAAAGATAGTGGTAAAATTTCTGACAAATGAAGTGATCCCAAGGTTTGGAATACGTACAGAAGTTAGCTCAGACAATGGTTCAGCTTTTATCCAGAAAGTGGTCAAACTGGTACTACAGGCACTGAGGATAAAGCAAAGATGTGGATGTGTATACCACCCTCAGCCGCAGGGCATGGTAGAGAGAATTAATGGAACCCTGAAAGCCAAACTAAACAAAATTTGTGCAGACAATAAACTTAATTGGGTCGATGCTTTACCGTTAGCATTGATGAGTTACCGCATGCAAACTAATCGAATCACATGCCTGACACCGCATGAGATGCTCACTGGGAGGCCCATGCCAGTGCCCCAGTGGAGAGGGCCGTATAAGGGACCTAGTTTGGAACAATTGGAAATAGAATTGAAACAATACATACAGCAGCTAACTATGAGACATAGGTCTATTTATGCACTGGAAAAACAGAAAGAGCCGGAGGCTGTACAAGGGGAAGGACCGATCAAACCAGGAGACTAGGTTTACGTGCGAGTTTTTCGGAGAAAGTGGAACGAGCCGAGAAGGGAAAGACCCTTTCCGGTGACCAAGGCATCACCCACCGCAGTTCAGGTGGAAGGACGCTCCACCTGGTACCATCCTGCAAAGGCAATCAGGTGAAGTGTCCGAGGTAAGTGATGCGGAAGAGCAGTTAGCAGGAAACAGACAGGGGGAACAAGAAGCTGACACTGCACCACAGGAGTTTGATCAATTAGTAAGGGAAATTTTTGATTCTGAGGACGGGCCTGAAGACCCTCAGGATGTGGTGGTGGATAGTAGGGCTTCTTCAGATAATGGGGATGAGCTGGGAACGTCCAGTTGTGCCCCTGGGGACAAAACACCCACATACTCCAGTGCAGACTTGGGAACCATTAGTGTGGCAGATATGGAATGGGACTGGTAACCTACAGGAAAGAAGTAAGAGGAGCACAACACTTACACCTCCTCGCCGTGGTTAAAGACACGTGGTTAAAGACAGTGGTATCAATGGGCAACTTACACGGCAGGAATGATGAAGAGACAGAATTGTTACCTGTGCTCAAGGGAATGCCCCATTCAGCATGTAGTTCCCATGCCTTATAACTCCACCACTTGCACGCGGTGGCGAAGAGAGCACAGCGAACAATGCGAACGACGGTGTCCAGGTCCGGTTAGGGCTTGTTTCATGAGGATTTGCGTTAAAGCAGATCCCTGCTATCAAAACTGTATGAGCAATGCACCAATGTGCCCCTATTGGTGTATGCTATATCAGGCTTCCTCGCAATTTGACCAAAACAAGCTTGCCTATCACTGTAATTATAGCAGACCATTGGCTATAAATAAAAGAAGCCAGACACCTACACTGCAACAGCTTATAATGCAGGACCATCTGAATTATGAATGTTTCATGCGGGTGGGCATTCACCCGGTTGGCCAATTCCGAGGCAACTGCACTCAGACGTGGGATATAACCCCAGGTAAAAGACGGTTGACGGGTTCCCCTCCTCCTGAGGGTGCAATGGACTCTCAGACTATCCCATTAGCAGACACTTGGTGGCTGTGTGGACAGGAAGGAGGAATGAGATCTATGCTCCCCCTCAGGTGGGAAGGAACATGTACGCGCGTCATGCTGCTTCAGGAAGTTATAATGTCCCCTGAAGTACAGTCCAACGCTAACTTCCCTGAGCAGCGGACTCTGCTACGGCAGATGAGAAAATATGACCCGGACCCGACAATCCGGCTTGACAGTATATGACAGCCGAGAGGTATACCTAACGAATTCAAGGCACGAAATGAGATTGCTGCTGGCTGGGAAGCTATCATACCTGTGATAGGGGTAAGCAAAAATGTTGAATGGATAAACTATATAAGCTACAATCAACAGAGAATCATCAACTACATCGATGATGCACTAGAGGCCTTAGGGCAACAGGTGGATGCAACTAGCAGGACGGCGTGGCAAAACAGACAGGTACTGGATTGGCTTTTGTCAGGAAAAGGGGGTGTGTGTGTAATGTTTGGAGAACAATGCTGCACTTTCATACCGAACAATACTAGCCCAGATGGGTCTTTCTCCAGAGCAATAAATAAATTAAAGAATCTGCAGACGGAGGTTAAACAGAATGCAGGATTTGAACATCAGTTCTTTGATTGGTTGGAAAATAGACTCGGAGGATGAGGAGCATGGCTGACTAAAATAGCAGTAACTGTCAGTATTATATTGTTGAGCTGTGCGCGTGTGCTGAGCTGTTTTCTTCCTTGTCTCAAATCTCTTGTAGTGCGTGCTGCAACCAAACAATTTCCGATGCTCTTGGCAATTACTGAAGCAAGCTTAGTGGAGAAAGAAACACCGAAAATGTATCGTTACAGCCTACAACACCTGCAGGATGGACAAGAGCAAAACGACAGTGTGGGAGTAGATTGTAAGGGCTTCTGAGCTTTTTTCCCTATCTCAGGTACAAAGGGACAGGTTTTTGGCTCAGCGGCCCAGGGTAACAGGGAGAGAATACTTTGAGGTCTTGGCGCAGAAAATTATAGTTTAACCCGAAATTTGGGAATAAGTGCTTGAGTTTATTGGGGCTTTTGTGCGCATACTCTTACGTCTTTCTCTATATGAGACCCTCTGGGTCTCAAAGGAGATTATATTGGAGTATAAAAGTTGCAACTTCTATTTGCTATGCATGTACCCAATTTAGTAAGAGAATAAAATCCTAAGAACGTAGAAGACAATGTTGTGTTAATGAGAGGTAGCTAAGAGATGTAGATTAGTACATGATTAAGTCAATGGGTAGAAACAATAGTGGCGGATGTACGTGTGATACGCAACTATAGACCGATAACATATGCTAATGCAACTAAACCAGGAGATTGCTATAAAACATGCTATGTCCAAAGATCGGTGGGCAATCAGCGACTAGCTCAATGACTGTCTCAGCTTTGATTTGCAAATTAAAGTTTAACCCTTCTTGAAGAATCTTCTGCGTCTCCTAATCATTTATGGGGCACGAGAAACTACGACAAGAGTTTTGGGAAGCAATAACGACGATCGTTGAAGAATCGACAGATTCTTGCGTTATACTGGATGACCGGTAAATTGCAAATGTTATCTGCAATTTAAAAAGGGAGGGAGGCAGAAGAAAGTAAGCTATAGTCCTGGCATCAGTGGTTGGGAAGTTGTTGGAATTGATTGTTAGGTATGAGATTACAGAGTACCTGAGACACATTACAAGATATGCCAAAGCCAGCATTGGATTCCCGAAAGTGGTAAGAATAAATGATGTTAGTAGTTCATGTAAAAAATAGTAAGGTTGTGTGTGGTGGTAAAAACCTACTGAGGTGTGTATATTTCAATGCGAGGAGTATTGTGGGAAAGACAGATGAACTGAGGGCCTAGATTGACATGTGGAATTATGACATCATAGCCATTTCTGAAACTTGGCTGCAGGAGGGGCAGGACTAGCAGCTCAATGGTCCAGGGTTCCAATGTTTCAGGCGTGATAGAGGCAGAGGGATGTAGGGTGGGGGTGGGTCAGGCTTGAATTTTCTAGTCAGGGAATACATTACAGCAGTGCTTCGGCAGGAAAGATTAGAAGGCTTGTCTACGGAGGCCATCTGGGTGGAGCTGAGAAACAGGAAAGGTATGACCACATTAATAGGGTTGTATTATAGACCACTCAATAGTCAACGAGAATTGGAGGAGCAAATCTGCAGAGAGATAACAGACAACTGCAGGAGACAAAAAATAATGATTGTAGGGGATTTTAATTTTCCACACATTGATTGGGACTCCAATACTGTTAAAAGTCTAGATGGATTAGAGTTTGTGAGATGTGTTCAGGAAAGTTTTCTAAATCAATTATAGATGTACCAACTAGGGAGGATGCAAAATTAGATCTCCTATTAGGAAATGAGTTAGGGCAGGTGAAGCAAACGTGCGTAGGGGAACACTTTGGTTCCAGTGATCATAACGTCATTAGTTTCAATCTGATCATGGATAAAGATAGATCTGGTCCTCGGGTGGAAGTTTTAAACTGGAAAAAGGCCAAATTTGAAGAAATGAGAAAGAATCCAAAAAGCCTAGATTGGGACAGGAATAAGGAACCTTGGTTCTCGAGGGATATTGGTACTCTGATAAAGAGGAAGAGAGAGATGTATAGGCAACAGGGAGGAAATAAAATGCTTGAGGAGTATAAAAAGAGTAAGAAAATACATAGGAAATAAATCAGGAGGGCGAAAAGAAGACATGAGGTTGCTTTGGCAGTCAAGGTGAAGGATAATCCTAAGAGCTTCTACAAGTATGTTAAGAGCAAAAGGATAGTAAGGGATAAAATTGATCCTCTTGAAGATCAGCGTGGTCGGCTATGTATGGAACCAAAAGAAATGGGAGCAATATTAAATGGGTTTTTTGCATCCGTATTTGCTAAGGAAACTGGAATGGAGTCTATGGAAACAAGGCAAACAAGTAGGGAGGTCATGAAATACTAAGAGATAAGGTCTACAAATATTTGGATAGACAGGGACTTATTAGAAACAGTCAGCATGGCTTTGTGCATCGTAGGTCATGTTTAGCCAATCTGTTAGAGTTTTTCGAGGAAGTTATCAGGAAAGTAGATGCAGGGAAGGCAGTGGATGTTATATACATGGACTTCAGTAAGGCCTCTGACAAGAACCCGCATGGGAGGTTAGTTAGGAAGATTCAATCGCTAAGTGTCCATGGAGAGGTAGTAAATTGGATTAGACATTGGCTCACTGAGCCAGAGAGTGGTAGTGGAGGATTGCTACTCTGAGTGGAGGCCTGTGACTACTGGTGTGCCGCAGGGATCAGTGCTGGGTCCATTGTTGTTTGTCATCTATATCAAAGATCTGGATGATAATGTGCCAAATTGGATCAATAAATTTGCTGATGATACAAAGATTGGAAGTGTAGTGGACAGTGAGGAAGGTTTTCAAAGCTTGCAGAGGGATTTGGACCAGTTGGAGGAATGGGCTGAAAAATGGCAGATGGAGTTTAATGCAGACAAGTGTGAGGTATTGCACTTCGGAAGGTCAAACCAAGGTAGAACATACAAGGTACGTGGTAGGACACTGAGAAGTGCAGTAGAAAAGTTGGATCTGGGAGTACAGATACATAATTCCCTAAAAGTGGTGTCACAAGTAGATAAGGTTGTAAAGAGATATATTGGCCTTTATAAATCAAAGTATTGAATATAAGAGTTGGAGTGTAATGGTGAGGTTGTATAAGAAATTGGTGAGACCGAATTTGGAGTATTGTGTGCAGTTTTGGTCACCTAATTACAGGAAGGATATTAATAAGTTTGAAAGAGGGCAGAGAAGGTTTACAAGGATGTTGCTGGGACTTGAGAAACTGAGTTACAGAGGAAGGTTGAATAGGTTAGGACTTTATTCCCTGGAACGTAGGAGAATGAGTGGTGATTTGAAAAGGTGTACAGAATTATGATGAGTATAGATAGAGTGAATGCAAGCAGGCTTTTTCCACTGAGGCCAGGGGAGGACATGGGTTAAGGGTGAAGAGGGTAAAGTTTAAAAGGAACATTGGAGGGGGCGGCTTCCTCACGCAGAGAGTAGTGAGCGTGTGGAATGAGCTGCCAGATGAATTGGTGAATGTGGGTTCACTTTTGACATTTAAGAAAAACTTGCAGGCATATGGATGAGAGGGATTTGGAGGGATACGGTCCAGCTGCAGGTCAGTGGGACGAGGCAGAAAAATGGTTCTGCACAGCCAAGAAGGGCCAAAAGGCCTGCTTCTGTGCTGTAATGTTCTATGGTTCTATGGAAAGTCCTGCCTGAGAAACCTACTGCATTTTTTCGAGAAACATACAAGCCAGGCAGACAAAGGAGATGCAGTAAATATGGTGTACTTGGATTTTCAGAGACCATTTGACAAGGCGCCACAGAACAAGAGACCTTGGAATTACAGCGAAGTTACTAGCGTGGGTGCAGCATTGGCTGTTCAGCAGAAAACAGAGAGTGGGAGTAATAGGATGCAATTCTGGCTGGCTGCCGGTTACCAGTGGAGTTCCACAGGGGTCGATGTTGGGACCGCTGCTTTTTACGATGTATGTCAATGATTTGGACGACGGTATTAATTAATTTGTGGCTAAATTTTCCGATGATACAAAGATAGGTAGCGGGTAGTGTTGAGGAAACGGAGAACCTGTAGAGAGACTTTATCTAAGTCATTCAGGGGAATGGGGAAAGAAGTGGCAAATGAAATACAATGCTGGAAAGTATATGGTCATGCACCTTGCTGCAAGAAATAAACGGGCAGACTATTATTTAGATGGAGAGAGAATTCAAAATGCAGAAATGCAAATGGACTTGGGAGTCCGTGTACAGGATACCCTAAAGGTTAACTTCCAGGTTGAGTCGTTGGTGAAGAAGGCAAATTCAAAGTTGGTATAGAATATAAGAGCAGGGATGCTATGTTGAGCCTCTATAGATGGTGATCTGGTTATCAGAATTCCGTAAATTCAACATAAACATTCAAGCTTGCTCCATGGCTTGAGATTCCAAATTGGAGAATGGCGCTTTGTTCACAAAATCCTCATAGCCCACAGAGACTGATCCCAGCAATGGAACCCGCCACTGCAGCTCCAAAGTGCACTATGTACTGATTGCAAAGCTCGGAGATTGCATGTGAATAGCGTCCCCTCCACCAACACTCTTTTTGCTTCACTAGCAGACTGGGACATCGCAGCAACATCACATCAGGGAGGAAGTTCAAATCAGCTCTGTGTTAATTGTTTAACCATCACAGTGATTGAAGGCAGCAGCAGGTTCATGAGGGACGGCTGCTGTCAGATTCTGCAGTTCTTACGGCTGCTCATCGCACCCAGGACTGAACCCTGGTCACTGAGCATTGGAAGAGTCTGTTCTGCTGATGTTAATCTTAAACTAGACGGGTATTAATATCGTGAAAGAAAATCAGTTCTGTACTAAGACCCGTGTCGGAAATACTTACTGTCTGTATCAAACTCACAGTGTACACTAGAAAGGCCACTTGGCCCATCTGGTCCCTGTCCATGTTTCTATTCCATATCAGTCTATCAAAATCTCTCCCTGCCGTTACATTCTCACTCTTCCTACGATGACAGGTTGCAACTAGTCACCACTCCGTGGGATAGGAGATTTCCCTTGAATTTCATAGAATCATAGAAATCTATGGAACATTACAGACCCTTTCGCCCACAATGTTGTGCAGATCATATAATTTACTCTAGAAGCTGTTTAGAATTACCCTACCTCATAGCTCTGTATTTTCCGAAGCTCCGTGTACCTATCTAAGAGTCTCTTAAAAGACCCTATTCTATCCGCTCTACCACCATCGCTGACAGTGCATTCCACACACACACACACACCACTCTTTGCTTAAATAAACTTAGCTCTTACATCTCCTCTGTACCTACATCCAAACAGAATCACCCTTCTCCCCCCTCGCGTTAGCCGTTTCAGCCCTGGGAAAAAAGCCTCTGGCTATGCACACGACCATTGCCTCTCATCATCTTATACACCTGTATGAATCTCCTGCATGATTTTCTCCAGGCTGAATAAGACGATGAGCTCAGTGTGGTTGTGACGTTGTTCAGGGCTCCGGACGAAATTGGTTAAACTCCTTCCCCGCTCTTTTCAACGTTTGGGTCATTTTCACCAATTTTAAAGGACTGTGCCTCAGACAGCTGGGTTGTTGAAATCGTTACGTACCAGCAGCAATAGATCACTAATGGTGTCTGGTTTCGATGTCAAAACCACGTTCGTTATTATTATCTACTCCAAATATAAAAGTTTAAACGAAATAAACAAAGTTAACAGTGTAATCCGTATATATGTGTGCATGTAGAGCTCCCAAACCATTAAGCTTGGGATACAATGCTTCAAGTCTTAAGATGGTAAAGTAGAAAAGTTCAGTAATCCACGGAATAAGTGAGTGAGAGGAGAGATTTGTAAATCCACACGAAAATGTAGAGAGAAGGCAATTACGAAGAATTCCACACACTTTCCACGCTGGGTAACTGAAATAACAGTCGCCGAAAATCTTATCTGTCACTCAAACGTATCAGCAGGTGACAGTGACAGGAATATCGTCTTCAAGTGGTTACCACAGAACACCCCGATTCCAGGTAAGGGCCAACAAAAGTGATAGCGCAGGATACTCCCAACAAATCCACACATTTGGATTATACGAAGTGACAGTCACACATCCGTTGTGCACTGCGTGCCGACGATCAACCCAAATTTTTGGGCATGGAAGTGCTCCTACCATGGCAGTGACAAGTTGAAACTCCAACAGCTTTTTTTTCTCTCTCTCCCGCCCCCCCTCTCTCTCTCTCTCTCTCTCAGTCTGAAGCAGGCTGAAGCAGCTTGTGCCTGACGTCACAGTCCCGACTCACTCAGGCACTTAAAGCGACCTCACAGTAAACGAACCTGCGGTCTCGTAGCACAATGCACCTCTAAAGTCTGACAGCAGAATAGAGAGTAAATCTGCGATGGAGCAGAGTCAGAAACCAAAGTTGCCAGCCTGAGCCAGGGATTTGGGGCTTCAGTTTACGTGTTTACGAGGAGGAGGAGGAGAAGGAGGAATAAGGCCGGCAGGATATGGCTACAAAAGAAAGATGAGAAACATTTGGAAACTGGTTGGCCGGAAAAAGTGTTTAATTTCTGCAAAATACTGGTGGAAATAAACATGTCAAGCAACAAATGTGGAGCGTAGTAAACAGAGAACGATTAAGCCGAGCCCCTTCAGCATGCCTAGACTGTGTACTCTTCTACTTAGTTGCTGCCTGAACTGCAGAGTTCCTCCAGAATTTTGAGTGTGTACGTCTCTGTATTTTCTGCAACTGCAGAATCTCCTGTGTTTTATATCTGCATTAGTAAGAGGAGTTTACTTTGGCATTAGATACAGGTTGCTATTGAGTACATTGATTATGGGAGCCGTTTTCTGCGTTAAAACAGCTGCTGAATTTTCTATGCATACAAAAAAAAAACTGAGCTATGGACGTGGAACCAATGCTTGCAGAATCTTTTACCTATAAAGCCCTGTGTTTAAAATTTCGCCGTCGCAAAAGCACCGATCAAATGCGCAGGCGTCAGGGTTGATGACGTATAGGAATATCACGCATGCGTACTTACACAAAAGGCCTCAGGTTACGGAAGCAGGTAAGAGAGATTCTCTGGGCGAAAAAAAAATTAACAGCGACTTTGAGACAATTATTGTAAGATCCGGACACTTTGATCCGCAATCCCGGAACAATCCTGCTCTCTTCCCTCTGTAGCCCATGATCCGTACACGGGCCCCAGGGAGCTTCCGGCAGATGAGGAAACGGGAACCGATGGATCTCTCAGGCAGAGCTGAGCTTCAGCTATCTAAATGCAAGGATTAGGAACTCGGAGAAAGGGAACAAAATCTTTTACATCATCAGTTGAGAAAATCACCTGTGTTCTACCTCCAATCACAAACAAGAGAAAATGTGCGGAAATTGAAAATCCAAGCAGCGCACACAAAATGCTGGAGGAACACAGCATGAGTACGTTTCCATAGATGCTGCCTGGCCTGCCGTGTTCCTCCAGCATTTTGTCTGTGTTGCTTGTTCTACCCCCTCCTGTTTGGACTTTTCTACCCGTGAGAACGTGTTTTGGCCCGTTCTGTCTGGGAACATAATGATGTCAAACACCTTGGTCCTGGGCAACAAGTAGCAAGACTGTCCTTCCCTACATATTCATTGGCATTGCCATCAATGAGTTCACCACTGTCAGTTATCTGGGGGAGGGTTCAGGGGAAATATATAGAAACTGGTGTTACCAGTGTGTATTGTGCTGATGCAAAAGTTGATGGAGAATTTGCAAGTAGAAAGACGTGGAATGGTATTTGAAAATCTGACTTTTTGTAGTATCATTTAGCAAGCAAAACACGTATGGACAGTGTGAAAATGCCCTGTCGAGAAAATCTTTCATTACCCACTACAGGCCTGATACATAGGTTGTGTGAGAGTGCAGATGAACTCAATCAAATCCAGAACAGATCAAAATTATTATTGACAATGCTAGCTGTTAAAATGAGTATGTCTATATATATAAAATTCGGTACACACTTGTTGTATCACCGCTTTAAGGAGTAAAAGCTGGAAATGGATGAATTCTGGATCGTCCAGGAGTTGGAGGGGGTGATAGATTTGACCTGAAGAGAGGTGACTTACACCCAAGGTGCAAGACACAGGAAACTGTGAGAGTCAGGAAGGGGAATGAGGTTAAATAGCCATCGCAGAGTACTCTTGAGGCCATTCCCCACAATAACAGGTAGACCATAGAAAGGGTGCAGAGAACATTTACAAGGACTTTGCATCGACTGGGAACCATGCCTTATGAGAATAGGTTGAGTGAACTTGGTCTTTTCTCCTTGGAGTGACAGAGGATGAGGGGTGACCTGACAGAGGTGTATGAGATAATGAGAGGCATTGATCATGTGGATAGTCAGAGGCTTTTTCCCAGGGCTGAAATGGCTAGCAAGAGAAGGCATAGGTTTAAGGAGCTTGGAAGTAAATACAGAGGAGATGTCAGGATAAATGTTTTTTATGCAGAGAGTGGTGAGTGCGTGGAATAGGCTGCTGGTGGTGGTGGTGGAGGCAGAAACAATAGCGTATTTTAAGAGTCTCCTGGATGGATACGTTTTCTATGTTTTTTATGTTCTATGTATTCTACCGTTTTAGAAATTGTTTGGGGGGGGGTATACTAACTGGCAGAGGAAAGTCAAATTAGTGATAGGGGATTTGCTAGTTAAGGGAACAGAATGAGAAGGGGACTAATATACTAGTGGTTAGGTTTGCTATTGCTAGTGTGATGGGTGCGGAGTGGGGGTTTAAACTAAAGTTGAAGAGGGGATGTGAGCCAGAACAGATAATAGAGAGGGTGAGTTGAATTGAATTGACTTTATTACTTACATCCTTCACGTGCATGAGGGGTAAAAATATTTGTTACTTCTCTGTCTAAAGGTGCAATGTATAGTGGAACAGAACAGTCAATATAACATATAAATACATTTGTATCAGCATGAATTAATCAGTCTGATGGCCTGATGGAAAAAGCTGTCCTGAAGCCTGTTGGTCCCGGCTTTTATGCTGTGGCACTGAGGGACTGTGGACCAGTTTGTGGTCGGGGTGACTCGGGTCCACGGTGATCCTTTGGGCCCTTTTTACACTCCTGTCTTTGTAAATGTCCTAAATCATGGGACGTTCACAACTACCGATGCACTGGGTGTCGGCACCACTCTCTGCAAAGTCTGTGATTGAGTGAAGCACAGTGCCCATACCAGGCAGTGATGCAGCCAGTCTGGATGTTCTCAATTGTGCCCCTGTAGAAAGTTCTTAGGAGTTCGGGGCCCATTTCAAATTTCCTCAACCATCTGAAGTAAAAGAGGCACTGTACAGACCATGTGAGATCCTTAGTGATGTTTATGCTGAGGAACTTAAAGTTGCTCACCCTCTCAGCCCCAGATTCATTGCTGTAAATAGCGGTTAGCCTGTCTCCATTCCTCCTGTAGTCCATAATCAGCTCCTTTGTTTTTGTGGCAATGAGGGAGAGGTTGTTTTCTTGACACGAGACAGATGTTGTTCAGACCTCAGGGCATGGAATTGTAATATTACAACCACTACTGAGACTTGTTTGCACCCAACAATCTGAGGGATTTGGAAGAACAACTTAGTAGAGAGATCGCAGACTATGCCAATTCTTGATAGAGAAAGCAATTTTAAATTTCAGTAGATTGACTGTGACTCCCATATGTAAAAGGACTAGATGGGGGTAAAGTTTGTCAAATGTGCCCTTAGTCAGCACGTAGAATCCCTAGCACAGAAGTGTGCAATAAGCAATTGGAAAATAACCCAGGGCTGGTGACAGAATATTAGTGTATGGCAACACTTTGCATCTAGTGATCATAATACCATGAGGTTCTAAGTTAACTTGGAAAAAGAGAGGAGTGAACCATGCATTGAGATTCTGAATTGGAGGGGAAGGTTAATATTGATGGTATCAGAAAGTACCTGACAAGTGTGGTTTGCGACAGGCTGTTTTCTGGCAAAGGAGTACTTGATATGTGGGAGGCCTTCAGACATGAAATTTTGAGGGTGTCTAGTTTGTATGTGCATGCCAAAATAAAAGTTGAAAGGTAACTGGTGCAGGAAAGCTTGGTTTTCAAGAGATATTTTGCTCCTCTAAATGCCTCAGACTGTTGGGTGCTACCAAGACTCATTAATGACGACAATACCATAATTCCACGCACTAAGCTCATCTGACATTTTATTTTAATTGTCTTCTGTTGGTTTCTAAAAGATTCCCGATAGCTTTTGTTCTTTTGTTTGCCTTCTCTTTGGCTTTTATGTTGGCTTTGGCTTCCCATTTCAGCCATGGTTGTGTCCTCCTGCCTTTCCAATGCTTCCACTTTTTTGGGATTTGTCGATCACTCAGCTCCCGAATTGCTCCCAGAAACTCCAGCCATTGCTGCTCCATTGTCATTCCTACCTATTCCCTTCAAGTCAAGTTTATCCAGCTTCTCTGTCGCAGAAACATGGAGAAGGTCAGAACAGAAACATGCCCACTATGGGTGATCAGAATGGTAATCAATACGGGAGACAAAGTAGATGGGGGAGGTTTAAATAGTAGTTTTGCATCCGTATTTACTCAGGAGACAGACACAGAGTCTATAGAAGTGAGGCAAAGCAGCATCAATTTCATGGACCCTGTACAGATTACAGAGGTGGAGGTGTTTGCTGTCTTAACGCAAATTAGCATTGATAAATCCTTGGGACCCTACGGAAGACAAGTGTAGAAATTGTCGGGGCTCAAGCACAAATATTTAAATCATCCTTTATGACAGGTGAGGTACTCGAGGATTGGAGGACAACCAATGTTGTTCTGCTGTTCAAGAAAACCTCTAAAAATAAACTAGCATATTTTACGTTGGTGATCTTGACATCAGTAGTGGGAACGTTATTGGAATCTGTAAGTATTTGGATAGCTCTGGACTGATTAGGGATAGGCAGCATAGCTTTGTGCATGGTAGATCATGTCTAACCAATCTCATAAAATTTCTCGAGGAAGTTATCAGGAAAGTGGATGAAGGCGAGGCAGTGGATGTTGTCTACATAGCATGCATAGCAAGGCACTTGACAAAGTCTCATCTGGGAAGATGGTCAAGAAGGTTCAGTCATTCAGTATTCAGTAAATTGGATGAGACACTGGCTTTGGGAGAAGCCACAGTGTGGTTGCAGATGGTTGCCTCTCTGAACAGAGGCCTGTAGCTAGTGGTGTCCCACAGGGATCGGTGCTGCATCTGTTGTTGTTTGTCATCTATATCAGTAATCTGGATGGTAACATGGTTAGCTGGATCGGCAAATTTGTGGATGACACCAAGGGGGTGTAGTGGTCAGTGAGGAAGAATATAATATCTTGCAGTGCGATCTGGATCAGCTGGAGAAATGGAAAATGGAACTTAATGTGGACAAGTGTGAGGTATTGCACTTTGGTAGGACCCAGGTCTTACACAGTGAATGGTAGTACACTGAGGAGTGCTGTAGAAGAAAGGTCCATAATCACTGAAAATGGTGTCACAGTTTGATAGATTATTGCACATTGGCCTTCATGAACCAAAGTATTGAGACAGGACATGGATGTTATGTTGACTTCTTGCAAGACATTGGTGAGGCCTAATTTGGAGTATTGTGTGCAGTTTTGGTGATCAACCTACAGGAAATGTAAAAGAGGTTGAAAGAGTTCAGAGAAAATTTGCAAGTATATTGCCAGGTCTGAAGGACTTGGATTATAAGGAAAGATTGAACAGGTCTTGGCTTTATTCCTTGAAATGTAAAAGATTGAGGGGAGATTTGTTGGCAGTGTAACAAAATGATGAGGGTTATAGATGGGTTAAATGTCAGCTGGCATTTACCACTGAGATGGGGTGGGACTACAACCAGAGGCCATGAGTTAAGGGTGAAAGGTGAAACATTAAGGGGAATATGAGGGGATACTTCTTCACACAGATGGTCATCCGAGTGTGGAATAAGCAGCCAGCACAAGTGGTGCATGGAAGCTCAATTTCAACATTTATGAGGTTTGTGTAGGTACCTGGATGGTAGGGGTACTGGAGTAGACAGCTTAAATAGTTCAACAGAAACTAGATGGGCCAAGGGATCTGTTTCTGTGTTGTAGTTCTCTATGACTCTGTGACAAGAACCTGAAATAAGACAAAAATTCACTCTGTCCTTTTAATAGCTGTGCGGATCAACCATTCATCTCAGCAGGAAATTTTAATATGGCTTTCATACTGTGACACTTTAAATTAACAGTACTTAAAAGAAAATCCCAGTTGTACATTAACAAGGGCTATTTGCGTGAGAGTGTTTTTTACTGTGGGGCCAGGCACCCATGCAGCTCAGCGGGAACAGGGAATAACACCACTGGAGTGAGTCAAAATGAGCCAGGTCACAGATTGGAGATGGCAGAAATGTCCCATTCTTATAGAGACAGGAAGAGCATCAGAGAGTTTGATGGTCATTCCAGATACCAGCACTGTGCCCAGTTAGAAGATGATTTCTCTCTCCAACTTGGGCTGAGCTTCACGGTAACAGTGTGATGCTAGATCACACCTTGGCAACTCATGTAATCTCATCTGAAATGTTGTCCTACACCCATTGATGGATTTTGTAAATCTTTTTACAGGTTAAAAATGACAAGGGATTCATCTGTGGGAATCATGAACACAACACACCAGTTTTGCTGTCTCTGTCCACGTATATAAGAAGTGAAGCAAGGGAATCACTCGATCATCCTTCCTGCTCAGACTGTGGGGAGGGATTCACTCTATCATCTGACCGACTGGCACGCCTGTCAGTTTACACAGGGGAGAGGCCGTTCATCTTTTCAGACTGTGGGGATTCACGGTCAAGGTCAAGGTGAAAGGGGATTCACTCGGTCGTCCCACCTGTGGACACACCAGTCAGTTCACACCGAGCAGAGGCTGATCATCTGCTGAATTTGTGGGGAAGGATTCGCTCAGTCATCCCTAATGGCTCTCCAGCGAGTTCACACTGGAGAGAGGCCATTTACCTGCTCAGACTGTGGGAAAGGATTCACCTGCTCATCTAAGCTGAAGGTACATCAGCGAGTTCACACTGGAGAGAGGCCATTCGTCTGCTCAGACTGTGGGAAGGGATTCACTTGCTCATCTTATCTGAAGGTACATCAGCGAGTTCACACCGGAGAGAGGCCGTTCACCTGCTCAGACTGTGGGAAGGGATTCACTCAGTCATCCCAACTGAAGGAACATCAGCGAGTTCACACTGGAGAGAGGCCATTCGTCTGCTCAGAATGTGGGAAGGGATTCACTTGTTCATCTCATCTACAAAGACACCAGCGAGTTCACACCGGGGAGAAGCCGTTCACCTGCTCAGTCTGTGGGAAAAGATTCACTCAGTCATCCCAACTGAAGGAACATCAGCGAGTTCACAGTGGAGAGAGGCCATTCATCTGTCTGGACTGTGGGAAGGGATTCAATTGCCCATCCAATCTACAAAGACACCAACGAGTTCACACTGGAGAGAGGCCATTCAGCTGCTCAGACTGTGGGAAGGGATTCACTGAGTTAGCTAGCTTACAAGCACACCAACGAGTTCACACTGGGGAGAGGCCATTCACCTGCTCAGACTGTGGAAAGGGATTTACTCGGTCAGCTCAACTGAAGGAACATCAGCGAGTTCACACTGGAGAGATGCCATTCTCCTGCTCAGACTGTGGGAAGGGATTTACTCGGTCATCTGACGTAACGGCACACCAGCGAGTTCACACCGGGGAGCGGCCATTCACCTGCTCAGACTGTGGGAAGGGATTCACTTGTTTATCTAATCTGAAGGTACATCAGCGAGTTCACACTGGAGAGAGGCCATTCACCTGCTCTGTCTGTGGGAAGGGATTCACTCAGGCATCAAACCTTCAAGGACACCAGCGAATTCACACTGGGGAGCGGCCATTCACCTGCTTGGACTGTGGGAAGGGATTCCCTTGCTCATCCCAACTGAAGGTACATCACAGAGTTCACACTGGAGAGAGGCCATTCACCTGCTCAGACTGTGGGAAGGGATTCACTTGCTCATCCCAACTGAAGGTACATCAGAGAGTTCACTCTGGGGAGAGGCCATTCACCTGCTCAGACTGTGGGAAGTTATTCTCTCAGTCATCCGAACTAAAGGTACATCAGCGAGTTCACACTGGGGAGAGGCCGTTCATCTGCTCAGACTGTGGGAAGGGATTCACTTTGTCATCGTACTTACTGAGACACCAGTCGGTTCACACTGGCGAGTGGCCATTCACCTGCTCTGTCTGTGAGAAGGGATTCACTGAATCATCCTCCCTACTGAGACACCAGTCAGTTCACACTAGGGAGAGGCCATTCACCTGCTCAGTCTGTGGGAAGGGATTCACTGAATCATCCTCCCTAATGAGACACCAGTCAGTTCACACTAGGTAGTGGCTGTTCAACTACTCAGACTGTGGGAAGGGATTCACTCGGTCATCCGACCGGGAAGGGATTCTCTCAGCCAAATCAACCAAATCTGCATTATTGGGTTCACTGGGGAAAGGCTGTTCACCTGCTCTGAATGGGGGAAGCGAATCATTCAGTCCTCTAAACTTATGTAACTCTCGATTTGGCTAGCTGCATAATCAAGGGGGTGATAGCCTCCAAACTTAAGAAATCTCATTTGGTTGGATGCTGCGTGGTGTTACAAATCAGTACCCTGAAATAACAAAAGGTACACGATATGTGATTAAACAATTGTGCTTTATGATTCTTACTTTGACTATATGGTTAGTGAAGAAAGCAAAAAAATGAAAAGGGGCCCACTCTCACCATTCAAGTTTTCTCATATCTCCCCATCAAAAGACTGTGAAAACCTCTGTTCCAGACTCACAAGAAAGAGCATTTCTGTTATTGGATATCCCCGCACTCCAAAACCCCGTATCTCTAGATGTAACCTAAACATTGCTGCTTCAGGGAAACCATTACCTCAGCAGTGAAACATTGCAGAGAGGCTATTATATTAGCAGTGAAACCTTGCAGCATGTTACACTTGTGACACACTGGGGAGTAATTTCAATAAGCTGCATACTGGATATCTGTCCATCACCTTTGCTGAATTCAATTTCGAGAATGACTGTCAGTGCTGAACTCTGCAATTATTGCTGCTGCTCACCACACCCAGTTCTGCACCCTGGTCACTGGGCATGGGAGGAGTTTCTTCTGCTGCATTTTCACCTTTAATGGGACTGGAGTTTAATATCCTGGATCTGAGACAAATAAATCAGTTCTTTTTAAACTCTGTCTCTGGTACTTAGTGAATTTATAACACACATAGCATACAGTAGAGAGTCCAATCAGGCCGGCAGGACCCTGCCCAACTGAATTCAGTTCAATTCATTCCTTTTAAATCCTCCCCTATTGCTTATATCTCGCTATCCCTGTGGTGATGGATCCCAAACTCTGTGGGTGAAGAGGTTTCCCTTGAATTTTCTGCAGACTGAAGAAGTCGAGCTGACTGCAGTTCAGTCTGAGGTTCTTTGCCCCTCAATTCTCTGGGCTGAGCAAGGATTACATTGGGAGTTAACCGCCATATTCAGGGCTTGTTTCCACATTATGGGTCATTTTCCCTACTTCTGAAGGGTTGCTGAAACACCACTGTCCTCAAAAACTGAAAGCAGAATGGGAAACCATCAATTCGATGTTCAACAGAGCAGTGTCAGGAACTAGAAGCGTGTCTCCACAGGGCAGAGTTTGGGGCTCTGGACGATGGTCTAGGTAAGTGCATGATGAGGAGAAGGGAATCAGCAGCGGGGCGTTGCAACAAATGACAGAGTAGCAACACTTGCAAGTTGATTGCGAAAATAATTTGGTTGTCTGATTGATGACACAAACAATGCCTGTGCTGAGATACTCCACTGGTCAAGTAACATGTGCTTGTTGACAGTGGCAGTTATTTCTAGGAATAATACAGAAGGAACAGGATCAGTTTATTCCAACCAGCAAGAAAGATTCTAAGGGGAGGAAGGGGCGACCGTAGCTGACGAGGGAAGTCAAGGACAGTATAAAAATAAAAGAGAAGTAGTATAGCATAGCAAAGATGAGCGGGAAGCCAGAGGATTGGGAAACTTTTAAAGAGCAACAGAAGATAACTAAAAAGGCAGTACGGAAAGAAAAGATGGTAAGCTAGACAAGAAGTTGGATAGTAAAAGCTTCTTTAGGTATGTGAAGAGGAAAAAAGTGAGTTAAGACCAAAGTTGGGCCCTTGAAGGCAGAAATGGGTGAATTTATTATGGGGAACAAAGAAATGATAGTTAAGTTGAACAGGTACTTTGGATCTGTCTTCACTAGGGAAGACACAGACAATCTACTGTTTGTAATAGTGGCCAGAGGACCTAGTGTAACGGAGGAACTGAATTAAATTTACATTAGGCAGAAAATGATGTTGGGTAGTCTGGTGGGATTGAAGGCTGATAAATCCCCAGGGCCCGATGTTCTGCATCTCAGGGTACTTAAGGAAGTGGCTCTAGAAATTCTGGACACACATTGGTAATCATTTATCAATGTTCTATAGATTTAGGATCAGTTCCTGTGGTTTGGAGGGTAGCTAATGTTATCCCACTTTTTAAGAAAAGAGGGAGAGAGAAAACAGGGAATTATAGACCAATTAGCCTGACATCAGTGGTGGGGAAGATGCTGGAATCAATTGTAAAAGTTGAAATAGCGGCACATTTGGATAGCAGTAACAGGATCAGTCTGAGTCGGCATGGATTTACGAAGGGGAAATCATGCTTGACTCAGCTGGAATTTTTCGAGGATGTAACTATGGAAATAGACAAGGGAGAGCCAGTGGATGTACTGTACCTGGACGTTCAGAAAGCCTTTGATATGATAATAGGCAAAATTAATGGGCGCTGGGGGTAGGGTACTGATATGGATAGCAAATTAGTTGGCAGACTGGAAATAAAGAGTAGGGATTACGGGTCCTTTTCAGAATGGCAGGTAGTGACTAGTGGGATGTCGGAAGGCTCGGTGTTAGGATTGCAGCTATTTGCAATATGTATTAATGATTTAGATGAAGGGATTATAAGTAACATTAACACATTTACAGATGACACAAAGCCGGTGGCAGTGTGAAATGTGAGGAGGATGTTATGAAAATGCAGGGTGGACAGGTTGGATGAGTGGGCAGATGCAGTTTAATGTGGATAAATGTGAGGTTATCCACTTTAGTGGCAAGACCAGGAAGGCAGGTTAACAACTGAATGGTGTCAAGTTAGGAAAAGGAGAAGTACAACAAGATCTAGGTGTCCTTGTTCATCAGTCACTGAAAGTAAGCATGCAGGTAGAGCAGGCAGTGAGGAAAGCTGATGGCATGTTGGCCTTCATAACAAGGGAAGTTCAGTATAGGAGCAAAGAGGCCCTTCTGCAGTTGTACAGGGCCCTGGTGAGACCACACCTGGAGTATTGTGTACACTTTTGGTCTCCAAATCTGAGGAAGGACATCCTTGCTATTGAGGGAGTGCAGCGTAGGTTCACGAGGTGAACTGTCATACGTTGAAAGATTGGAGCGGCCAGGCTTGTATACACTGGAATTTAAAAGGATGAGAGGGGATCTGATTGAAACGTGCAAATTTATTAAGAGATTAGACACGTGAGAGGCAGGAAACATGTTCCCGATGTTGGGGGGGGGGGGGGCGGGGCGGGGGGGGGGTGGCGGGGGGAGGTTTCCAAAGCCAGAGGCCACAGTTTCAGAATAAGGGTTAGGCCATTTAGGGCTGAGGAAAAACTTTTTCACCCAGAGAGTTGTTGATCTGTGGAATGCTCCGTTTCAAAAGGCAGTGGAGGCCAATTCTCGGGATGCTTTCAAGAAAGAGTTAGATAGAGCTATTAAAGATAATGGATATGGAGAGAAGGCAGAAACGGGGTACTGATAGTGAATGATCAGCCATGATCACAATGATTGGCAGTGCTGGCTCGAAGGGTCGAATGGCCTGCTCCTGCACCTATTGTCTATTGAATGGTTTTATTTATTGAGGGAGTCGTTCCTGCTTGGTTATCCTGTAGTGTTATATCTAGATGGTTATTATGGATTGTCCTATCTGAAATATTGTAATTTATCATATAATTTGTAAGATTTTGGGTCTAAAACTGGATAAGTCTTCAATTTATGGTGCCTTGATGAAGTGATGGAGGGCATTCATAAGTTTGTATTTTAAAGCAAGATTTTGTTGAGTGACATTTGCCACTTGATTGTACCTTTGTAAGTAATCAGATTGAGTTAAACTGCTGCAGGATTCTGAAATGTGTTGGATTGTGTCTGGTTTCTCTTGGCATTTTCTGCACTTACTGCCTTGTTTGTTTGTATTTCATGTATTTTTGATTTTTTTTCCTTTTGTTAACCAGCTTGTCCTGTTTTTCAGCAAGGAACCCCTCTGTTTCTGGGAAGAGGTCTCAAACTCTCATTCAGGTGCTTGATGCTTCCCTGTCACCCTCTCATCTGCACAAATCGTTGGGATGTCTCCCATGGAGGGTCGTACTCATTGCACTGGTTAATGTTTTCTTCCATAGTGATGATTTATTTTTCTGAGTTGGCCTCTCATTTAAGTTTTCTGGTCTGTATTCCTTATCACAATTGCATTGCAGATTGTTACCTGTTTGTGAGTTTCTCGTGAGCATGATGTAATTGTCTCGTGATATTGGTACGATTTAGTGGTCTCATGATAGTGGGGTGATGTGATGTCACGTGATGACATGTTCCCGCTAATATAAAAAGGGAAATTTGGAGTTCGTTGTGTTATTTGTTCTTCTTTGGAGTCACAGTTAGTGGTTACGTTATCTTAGAAGTAGAGAGAGTGAAGAGTTAAGGCTTTGAGTCACCCAAAAGAACTGGGTAGAAATCAAAGGCGTGTATGTCGAATGTGACTGGCATTTGGAAATAGTCCTACGTGGATTGTGGCATGCACATTTGTTTAACCCCTGCATGGTCTCGGGTGTGTCGTGACCACCTTTGGCGACAGTTCAGTTACTTTGAGAAATCTTATTCTTCGGGATTCTTCGGAAAAGGCATTTCTCGGCTGGGATCTGCATCAACAGTTTCGTTTTTTAGGAATCGCTTCCTTCGCAGAATTATGGAAGTCTCTCCTTTAATTACTTTAAGAATCACTTGGACTGATTAAACTACCACTTTAAGACGTGCTTAAATAAGCTCTGTTATGTATTATCTCTAAGTTCGACTGTTTGATAGCCATAGACGCAGAACACTGTTAACTTCCATTTAAGTTAGTTGTTCGTTTACGTTTCTGTGTTTTTTTTAAGTAGAGGCTAATAAATGTTGTTTATTTATAAAAAACCGACTCAAATTTCATATCTTTTGCTGTTGGTGACGTAATAAAATTGGGGTCTAGTCCAGATATGAACAAATTTAGAGCATATTGATTGTTTAATTATCGATCTTATTGGGAAAGGCAAAATACCGGTTTCCTTTTGTTTGATTGGTTGGTGTGTGGAAATCAGCAGCAATGGATGTTGGGAATTTTCTGGAATCACCATCCCCTGTGATATTAGAGAAAGTGAAAAAGGGTGAGGTGCTGGAAATTGCTAAAGCATTTGGAGCTTAACAACAGCTACCACGAAGCCAGTGATTCAGAGGAAAATAGCTGAGCACTATATAGATACGAAAGTGTTTGATGAAGAGGTGTTAGCCAAGTTTTCAGTAAGTAAACGAGATACATTTCCAACTGGAGCGAATGAGGTGAGAGAAATTTAAAGTAGAAGTGGCAGAAAGGGAAAGAGATAAAGAGAGGGAACTTCTGCTAGTGATAGCGTGGTTAAGGTTCCAGGATCAAGCTGGTTCTAGGGAACCGGTTGTGCCCGTTGTTGCTAGTCGGCAAGTTAAATTAGTTCCTCTATTTAATGAGACTGAAGTTGATAAATACTTCCAGTATTTTGAGAAAGTTGCTCTGAGTTCAAATTGGCTGAAAGAAGGCTGGCTTGTCCTTTTACAAAATGTAATTAAAGGTACAGTGCAACATGTTTATACGGCTTTATTTAATGAACGGACTGCTGATTACGATACAGTATAGCAGGTGAATTGGTTCCGGAAGTTTATTGCCAAAGAATTAGGAATCTGAAGAAATTTCTGAACCAAATTTATGTGAAATTTGTCTATAACAGATCTGTGTGTTTTGAGACATGGTGCACTTCTAAAAATGTGAATGGAGGTTATGACAACTTGAAAGTGTTGGTTTGAACTGAGGAATATAAAAGATACGTCCCTAGGCTCTTTGAGGAGATGCGAAGGGATTTAGAGAGAGTGGATTGGGTCGAGTGGTTTTATGGGAAGGATGTAATAGAGAAATGGAGGTCATTTAAGGGTGAAATTATGAGGGTACAGAATCTTTATGTTCCTGTTAGGTTGAAAGGAAAGGTTAAAGGTTTGAAAGCACCATGGTTTTAAAGGGATATTAGAAACTTGGTTCGGAAAAAGAGGGATGTCTACAATAGATATAGGCAGCATGGAGTAAAGGAATTGCTCGAGGAATATAAAGAATGTAAAAGGAATCTTAAGAAAGAGATTAGAAAAGCTAAAAGAAGATACGAGGTTGGTTTGACAAATAAGGTGAAAGTAAATCCGAATGGTTTCTACAGTTATATTAAAAGCAAGAGGATAATGAGGGATAAAATTGGTCCCTTAGAGAATCAGGGTGGTCAGCTATGTGTGGAGCCGAGGGAGATTGGAGAGATTTTGAATGATTTCTTCTCTTCGGTATTCACTAAGGAGAAGGATATTAAATTGTGTAAGGTGTGGGAAACAAGTAAAGAAGTTATGGAACCTGTGACAATTAAAGAGGTGGGAGTACTGGCGCTTTTAAGACATTTAAAAGCGGATAAATCTCCGGGTCCTGACAGGATTTTCCCCAGGACCTTGAGGGAAGTTTGTGTAGAGTTAGCAGGAGCTCTGACGGAGATCTTTCAGATGTCATTAGAAACGGGGATTGTGCCGGAGGATTGGCGTATTGCTCATGTGGTTCCATTGTTTAAAAAGGGTTCTAGAAGTAAGCCTAGCAATTATAGACCTGTCAGTTTGAGATCAGTGGTGGGTAAATTAATGGAAAGTATTCTTAGAGATAGCATTTATAATTATCTGGATAGACAGGATCTGATTAGGAGTAGCCAGAATGGATTTGTGCGTGGAAGGTCATGTTTGACAAATCTTATTGAATTTTTTGAAGAAGTTACGAGGAATGTTGACGAGGGTAAGGCAGTGGATGTAGTCTATATGGACTTCAGCAAGGCCTTTGACAAAGTTCCACATGGAAGATTAGTTAAGAAGGTTCAGTCGTTAGGTATTAATGCTGGAGTAATAAAATGGAATCAACAGTGGCTAGATGGGAGATGCCAGAGAGTAGTGGTGGATAATTGTTTATCGGGATGGAGGCCGGTGACTAGCGGGGTGCATCAGGGATCTGTTTTGGGCCGAATATTGTTTGTAATATACATAAATGATCTGGATGATGGGGTGGTAAATTGGATTAGTAAGTATGCCGATGATACTAAGGTAGGAGGTGTTGTGGATAATGAGGTGGGTTTTCAAAGCTTGCAGGGAGATTTATGCCGGTTAGAAGAATGGGCTGAACGTTGGCAGATGGAGTTTAAAGCTGAGAAGTGTGAGGTTCGCCATTTTGGCAGGAATAATCCAAATAGAACAGACAGGGCAAATGATAGGGCATTGAGGAATGCAGTGGAACAGAGAGATCTAGGAATAACAATGCATAGTTCCCTGAAGGTAGATAGGGTGGTGAAGAAGGCTTTTGGAACGCTGGCCTTTATAAATCAGAGCATTGAGTACAGAAGTTGGGATGTAATGCTAAAATAGTACAAGGCATTGGTAAGGCCAAATTTGGAATATTGTGTGCAGTTCTGGTCACCGAATTATAGGAAAGATATCAATAAATTAGAGAGAGTGCAGAGACGATTTACTAGGATGTTACCTGGGTTTCAGCACTTAAGTTACAGAGAAAGGTTGAACAAGTTACGTCTCTATTCATTGGAGCGTAGAAGGTTGAGGGGGGATTTGATCAAGGTACTTAAAATTTTGAGAGGGATAGATAGAGTTGACGTGAATAGGCTGTTTCCATTGAGGATTGAGAGTAGGGGAGATTCAAACGAGAGGACATGATTTGAGAGTTGGAGGCAGAAGTTTAACAGAAACAGGAGGGGGTATTTCTTTACTCAGAGAGTGATGGCTGTGTGGAATGAGCTTCCTGTAAAATTAGTAGAGGCCAGTTCAGTTGTGTCGTTTAAGGTAAAATTGGATAGGTATATGGACAGGAAAGGAGTGGAGGGTTATGGACTGAGTGCGGATAGGTGGGACTAGGTGAGATTAAGAGTTCGGCATGGACTAGGAGGGCCGAGATGGCCTGTTTCCGTGCTGTGATTATTATATGGTTATATAGTGACATAAAGGTACATTCGGATGAAAAGGACTCTGCCTAAATTAGCAGATGATTTTGCTCTAACCCACAAGGGTAGGTTTACTCGGAGTAAAACTTTCCAAAAGAGTAGCAGGGTAAACCGGAAATTAAAGCGGAAGCTAGTGATAACAATAAGGATGAAATGAAGCAAGTGAAGAAAAAACATTTTAGTCCTATTGTAGAAACTCTGGTCATGTTGTGGCTAACTTTTTCCATCTGAAGAAGAGGGAAAAGGAGACAGCTCCAGATGCCTGTGTGCAACACTTTGAAATACCCATAAACCCTTAGGGTTCGGGATATTCCGAGGAAGCTCTGTCAAGGTATGACCGAGTTAGGAAGGGATTTGATCATTTTATGTCAGAAGGATTTGTTTCCGTGAATGAAGGGTCTACTCAAATACCAATAAAAATTCTTCGGGATACTGGGGCTTCTCAGTCACTTCTGTTAGACAGTGTTCTAGAGTTTAGTCATGAGACTGACGCTGGTGGGGTAAATCTCATACGAGGTATTGCGGACGACTTTATGTATGTACCTCTGCACAAAGAAGTTTTACAGTCAAGGTTAGTTTCAGGACTTGTTATAATCAAACTACCTCCCAGTTTATCAGTGGAAGATATTTCTTTATTGTTAGGGAATGACCTAGCAGTTGGAAAAGTTGTTCCTGCAGAGCAGCAAACAACTAAGGCAATCACTGATGATCCGAAGATGGATTCTAAGGTGTATCCCGCCTGTGCATCAACCCGAGCTGCGGCAAAAAGATCTGCCAAGGTAGATGGCTCTGTGCAGCATGGGTTTTCTACCCAAGACAGCTCAAATCGGGATTCAGATTTTGATAATTTGTCAGGAATTTTTCTACCTTCATTCTTTGATCAAGATCCTTGTTTTAAGTTTGACCATAACGACTTGAAGGAGATCATGGCGGAACAGAGCAGAGATCCTGGGATTGCCACCTTGAGAGAGAACGCTTTCCCAGATAATGAGTTTGAGAAGGAGCCAGTAAGATATTATTTCAAGAGTGGAGTGCTAATGAGGAAGTGGAGATCACCTGAGATTCTTGCAAGTGGGGAATGGGCAGTTGCTCACCAGGTAGTTTTTCCTAAAGTCTACAGGAATGAGATTTTGACTTTGGTGCATATTATGCACTTGGGTGGCCATCTTGGTGTGCAGAAAACTTTGAAGAAAACTAACGCAGTTTGAGGAAAGATGTGGCGACATTTTGCCGAACTTGTCACACTTGTCAGGTTTTGGGTAAAGCTAATCAACTCACCCCAGTGGCCCCATTCCTGCCCCATTCCTGGCAACCTATTCCTGCATTTGGTGAACCGTTTTCTAAAGTTATTGTAGATTGCGCTGGCCCATTGCCAGAAACTAAAGCTGGCCATCAGAATTAGCTGACTGTCATGTGTACAGCATCTAGGTTTCCAGAAGCATTACCTCTCAGGAATATAAAAGCAAAAGCTGTGTCAAAGGCTCTCATACAGTTCTTTACTTTATTTGGGTTGCCTAAAGAAATCCAATCTGATCAAGGAAGTAATTTTATGTCTGGATTATTCCAGCAGGGAGTTTATAAACAAGGAGCCAACCAGATTACATCGTCTGCATACCATCCAGAGTCACAAGGAGCCTTGGGAAGATTCCATTCTAACACTCAGAACAATGATGAGGACGTTTCGTGTTGAAAATGAAAAGGATTGGGATGAGAGAGTTTATTTGCTTTTGTTTGCAGTAAGAAAGTCAGGGCAGAGTCCCTAGGCTTTTGCACTTTTGAAATTATGTTTTGGCATTGAGTCCGAGGACATTTGGCATTGTGAAGAGTGGATTAACAAGGAACTACAAACTAATTTACTGGATTATGTCTTAAAATTTAAGGAGAGATTGGAAAAAGTTTGCAGCTTCGCCAGGTAAAATTCAAAATCTGCTCAGGAAGGAATGAAAACTGGTATGACAAGGAAGCTAGAATGAGGTCATTTAAGCCAGGAGATAAGGTGTTCGTTCTTTCCCGATGCAAATGAACCGTTTTCAAGCTAAATTTCATGGTCCTTACGATATTCTATCCAACGTTAATAATATGGACTATGTGGTAAAAACACCAGATCGACGAAAGCTAGCACAGCTTTGTCATGTAAACCTGATAAAACCAAATTATGAAAAACAGTCTGCCACTATGACTGTTGTCGTCAATAGCAATGAGTCTGATCTCCTTGGGAACGTAGTAGCTGACCCATCTGAGGCTTAATTTAAACCGAACATTATTTCTGCCAGACTACCAAATTCGACAATTTTAGAAAATATTGACCAGAAATTTGCTCATCTACAGCCACAGCAGCGGCAGAAAATGACACAGTTAATTAGGAAATATAAGGATTTATTTCCAGACGTTCCAAAAATAATCACACACGATGTTGATGTTGGACACGCCAATCCCATAAAACAACATCAATAGCGAATGGACATAAAAAATGTAGAATCGCTGAACAAGACATAGAATATATGTTAGAAAATGATATCATTAGACCTTTTACTTCGGATTGGAGTTCAGCTTGTGTCATGGTGCCTAAACCAGATGGCAGCATTCGGTTTTGTACTGATTACAGAAAGGTGAATGCTGTAACAAAAACCGATGTGTATCCAATCCCTAAGATAGATGATTGTGTGGACAATGTTGGAAAACCTAAGTTTCTTACAAAGATCGATCTGTTAAAAGGGAATTGTTATGTTCCATTGACTGATAAAGGTTGAGAAATTTCTGCATTTGTAACGCCATCTGGGTTATATGAATACAATGTTTTGCCACTTGGAATGAAGAATGTTACAGGAATCTTCCAGAGAATGATTAATCCTGTAATTCGAGGATTAAAACATACAGATGCCTGTGCTGATGATTTAGACACAGGGAATGACACTTGGGAAGCACATATCTCCTCAGTGGAAAAGCTGTTTGAAAATGGTTAATCAAACTCCAATTCAACAACAAAGTTTGATTTTACAAAAATAGGATCTCTTAATAACTCACATTAAAGGGAAAGATAATGTAATTGCCGACTCTTGTCCAGATGTTGAACTTGCAATGTAATAATTCTTTTATGGAGTGGAATTTTGATATTTGTATTCTTCTAAGTGTGGCCTCACTAACACCCTGTACAAAGCTAGCAACACCAGCCCATTTCATAATCTCCATTCCCTTTGCGGTGAAGGCCAAACTACAGTCTGCCTTTTGAACGACTTGATGCAGAATCACCACGTCGTCATTAGATTTCCTTCCTTTGACTCTGTGGTTATCAGCAGATTGGATATCTCACATCTTGTTCCTACCTCCAGACGATTAAGCGGTGAACATGTTTACTGAGCATACAAACATGTATCATAGCATGTCTGTAGGTTTAGTACTTTGCTCTTGGTGTAAGATGTGGGAATCCGGGGAATCATCTGATGGCCGTATCTGCGCCAGGTGCACCGAGATACAGCTTCTGAGAGAACATGTTAGGGATCTGGAACTGCGGTTTGATGACCTATAGCTTATAATGCAATGTGAGCAGGAGATAGTTAGGAAATACAAGAAGTTAGTCACCCCGAGGCTGCAGGTATTAGATCAATGGGAGACAGTGGATGTGAACAGCTCAGATAATAGAGAGCACCCCTGTGGCCAACGCCCTCAGTAATTGTTATCACGTTTTGGATGCTGTTAAGGGGGTGACCTGACAAAGGACGATCACGGCTATCCGGTCTCTGGCACTGAGTCTGGTTCCGTGGAGCAGAAGGGAAAGCATAAGATAAGGATTGTGCTGGTCATAGACCATAGTGAGGGGAACAGACATGAGTTTCTGTCAACCAGATAGAGACACCCACATGGTGTGTTGCTTCCCAGGTGCCAGGGTACGGGATGTCTCGGATCAGGTGCAGAGTATTCTGAAGGGAGAGGGTGGACAGCCAGAAGACTTGGTACACGTCGGTACCAATGCAGTAGGTAGAAAAAGAGAGGAGGTACTGAAGAGAGAATTCAGGAGTTAAGCAGGAAGCTGAAAAGCAGGACCTCCAGGGTAGGTAAGATGAATTATGAGAGGAAGCTTGCAACTAATATCAAAGAAGATACCAAAATTCTTTTGAAGTATATAAATGGCAAAAGTTGATAAATTTAGGACAATACAAAATGACGCTGGAGATATTATAATGAGAGATGCGGAGATGGCAGGGGAAATCAATAGGTATTTTGCATTAGTCTTCACAGTGGAAGACATCTGCAATATACCGGACATTCAAGAGTGTCAAAGCAGTGAAGTTTGTACTGTGAAAATTACGACTGAGAAGGTGCTCTGGTAGCATAATGGGCTGAATGCGGATAAATCTCCTGGAGCTGATGGAATGCACCCTGGAGTTCAGAAAGATGTAGCTGGCGACATTGCGGAGGCGTTAACGATGATCTTTCAAGAATCGATAGATTCTGGGATTGTACTGGATGACTGGAAAATTGGAAATTTTACCCCGCTATTTAAGAAGAGTGGCGGCAGCAGAAAGGAAACTACAGACCTGTTAGCCTGACTTCGGTGGTTGGGAAGTTGTTGGAATTATTTGTTAAGGCTGAGATTATGTAGTACCTGGAGGCACATGACATGATAGGCCAAAGCCAGCATGGTTTCCTGAAAGGAAAATTCTGCCTGACAAACCAACTGCAATTCTTTGAGGAAATTACAAGTAGGGTAGACAAAGGAGATGCAGTGAACGTGGTGTAAAAGTCCTTAGACAAGATGCCGCACATGAGGCTGCCTTGGAAGATAAGAGTCCGTGTAATTACAGGGAAGTTACTACCATGGGTGAAGCATTGGCTGTTCGGCAAGAAACAGAGTGGAAATAAGGTGACCTTATTTTGACTGGCTGTCGTTTACCAACGGAGTTCCACAGGAGTCTGTGTATGTCTATGATTTGGACCACGGTATTTATGGATTTGTGGCTAAATTTGCCGATGATAGAAACATAGGTGGAAGCGCAGGTAGAGTTGAGGACACTGAGAACCTGCACTGAGACTTTCATAGTTTAGGGTTATAGTCAAAAAAGTGCCAGGTGAAATATAGTGTTCTAAAGTGTATTGTTACACACTTTGTTGGAAGAAGTGAATGGGTAGACTATTATTTAGATGAATGAGAATTCAAAATGCAGAGGCGCAAAGGGACTTGGGGGTCCTTGTGCAAGATAACCTAAAGAGCACCCTCCAGATTAATCCGGTTGTGAAGAAGGAGAATGCAATGTTGGCATTCATTTCTAGAGATATAGAATTAAGAGCAGGGATGTGATATTGAGGCTCTATAAGGCACCCGTGAAACCACACAGAGTATTGTGTGCACTTGTGGGCTTATTTAGAAAGGATATGCTGACATAGGAGAGGGTTCGGAGGAGTTTCATGAGTATCATTCCAGGAAAGAGAAAGTTACCGTATGAGGAATGTTTGGCAGCTCTTGGGCTGTATTCCCTGGACAGATTAGATATGGCATAGTTATTTCCCATGGTAGGGGATTCTAGGACAAGAGGGCACGACTTCAGGATTGAAGGGCGTCATTTTAGAACTGAGAGCTTTAGTCAGAGGTTGGTAAATGTGTGGAACTTGTTGCCATGAGTGGCTTTGGAGGTCAGGTCATTGGGTGTATTTAAGGGCAGGGATAGATAGGTTCTTGTTTGTCAGGGCATCAAATGATATGGGGGAAAGCATGAGAGTGGGGATGACTGGATGAAGTGGATCAGCCCATGAATGAATGTTGGAGCAGACTCGATGGTCCAAATAGCCTACTTCTGCTCCGATATCTTCTTATGGTCTAACACACTGTGTCAGCCCCAACAGAATCCCACTGTCCCAGCCTCTCCACGCAGCTCTGTGTCAGACCCAAAGTAATTAATTGTGCGAAGGGAAATTCTAGTGCTTGCAAGCTGGAACCGCGGGGCATAAATCGGGGATGGATGCGCTCTGGGAAATGCACAACGGGAATATGGAATCATTGTAGGAAGCACTTGCATGGGGTCCTGGATAGGTTTCTCCCATTGAGACAGAAAGGATTGTAGGGTGATGGAACCATTGTTGCCGAGAGATATGGAACATCAGGTCAAGAGGATGATTTAAGGTTTCCGAAGCAAGGGTCACACAGGGTTGTAAAGAGTTACACGGTAGTCAAGGGCGAACAGAAGAATGGAATTAGGAGAGCTAGAAAACACTTAGCAATTAAGATTAAAGAAACGCATAAGACGCTGTTAATTTATGTGAAGGTGAAAAGAATGAGTAGTTTGAAGATACAACCTGGTCTGGGACAGAAAATGAAGCATACGCTTGGGTCGGGGAAGGTAGAGCGGGTCTTGAATGAAAACTTCACTTCAGTATTTACCAGTGAGTGGGACTGTGACGTTTGTGAGGACAGCGTCAAACGGGCTGATGTAAGACAACATGCCGAGGTTAAGAGCAACGGTGTGCTGGAACTTTTGAAAATCATCAGTATAGATTAAGTACTCTGGTGTGCTCGTGACATAACCCAGGTCACTGCGGGAGGCCTGGGTTAGAGATTGCTGCACCCTTCTCTTTACACTGGCCAGAGAAGTACTGGCAGATCTTTTGAATGTGAAAAATATTATTTCTTTGTTTAAAAAAAGTAGAGGTAATTCTGAAAATTATTGTCTAGTGTGTCTTACCTCTGTATGCAAACTATTGGAAAAGATTCTTAGAGACATTACTTATGATAATTTGGAGACCGGAGTTTAAATAGTCATTATGGCTTTCAGAGGGGCAGTTCATGTCTCACAGCCATGTTGTATTTTGTGAGGATATGATAAAGCACATTGATAAAAGTAGAGACGTTGAACTGGTAAAAATGGATTTTAATAAAGTACTTGATAAGTTTCACCATGATGAACTACATCAGTATCCAGGGAAAGTTGTCCAGTGTATTCAAAATTGTTTTTTTTAATCCAGAGAAGGCAGAAGATAATTATGCAGAGTGTGTTTACTGCCTGGAGGTTGGTAACCAGTGGTGACGTGCATGGATCTGTTCTGTGATCCCCTGATATTAGTGTTTATTTTATAAATGATTTGTTTGAGGAAGTGGAAGGGTGGAATTCGTAAGTTTGCAGATGATATGCAGATTGCTAGAGTTGTGATTAGTGTTGAAGATAGTCCTAGGTTACAACAAGACATTGACAGGATGCAGAACAGGGATGAGAAGTGCCAGATGAAGTTCAACACAGTGAAGTGCAAGTGATTCACTTTGGAAGGACGAATTTGAAGGCAGAGTACAGGGTTAACAGCAGAATTGTTAGCAGTGTGGTGGAATTGAGGGATGCTAGGGTCCACATCCACAGATCCCGCAATGTTTCTTCACACGTTGATAGGGAGTTCTAAGAAGACAAATTGGGTGTCAGCCACATTAGTCAAGGGATTGAGTTCAGGAGCCATGAGGCCATGTTGTTACTCTAAATATCCTGTTTAGACGGCACTTGAAATATTGTGTTCACTTATGAGGGCCTCATATTAAACTGGAGCAGGGCAAATTACGAGAGGTAAAGTAGGAAGAAGGGAGGGTTAACAGGGAACAGCTCTTTTTGGGCAAGTCCACAACCGACATGTGGAGGGTGTTTGAAGTATAACTACACAGAGTCCAGGACAGGTAAGTTCCAGTCAGAAGGAAGGACAAGGATTGCAAGGTGACAGAACAGTTAATGTCGGAGGAGGTTATGAATTTAGTCCAGAATAAGAAAAAAAAAATAGGTAAAGCTTAAGAAGCTGGAACCAAAAAGAGACTTGGCGGAGTTACATGAAGCCAGAAAACAAGAACTCGAGGGGAATTAGGAAAGGCAGGACGCAGCATAAAAACTCGTTGGCAACTATGATTAAAGAGAATCTGAAAGCATTCTCTACATACATCGGGACCAAGAGGATAACAAGGGAGAGGGTAGGACCACTCAAGGACAAGGAGGCGGGCAGTCGGCTGGATGCAAAGGATGCGGGTGAGGTTCATAACAAGCACTTTACATCAATATTTACCAAAGACAAGGACGTGGATCAGGGCAAAGAGTATTAACTTACTCAGGTATTTTGAAGGAGAACTTTGAAGGAGGAGGTAGCTTTGGGTTCATAAAGAGCATTAAGGTGGGTAAATTCCTAGGCATGATGGGATACATCATAGCTTATTGATAGCCGCGAGTGATGAGATTGCTGAGGCTTTTACCAATATCTTTTATGCCCTCCCCAGCCACAGGCAAGATCCTTGAGGTGCAGTGAGCTGTCAATGTTGATCCATTATTCAAGAAAGGAACTAATGATAATCCTGGAAGTTAGAGACTGCAAGTGGTAGGGACAGGATTTATGAGCATGTAGCGATGTGCTACACACAACGCTGAAATAACGACACGCAGTCGGTAAGTCGTTTCGAGACTAGTTTATTCAAACTTCGCGGCGCTGGCATTTAATCCCTGGCGCCCGCCCTCTCCGGGCGGAAATGACGTCAGAGGTGTATTACCAAAGTCTCCCCCCGTGCGCTGGCTATTTGCGAGCCGGTTCACCTGCGCAGAAAGTGGGTCGCCACATAACCCCCCCCCCCGCCCCGGAACCGGCGATACACCCCCCAATGTCCTCAGACTGCATCAGCCTGGGAGGTCTGCCTCTGCGCCGCAGTTCCTGAACCGACTGGTTTGAGTCGGTCCACCGTGAAAACCTCCTCTTTCCCCACAATGTCCAGAACGCACGTGGACCCGTTGTTGTTGATCACCTTGAACGGCCCTTCGTATGGCCGCTGTAGCAGTGCGCGGTGTCCGCCCCTTCGTATAAACCCAAACTTACAGTTCTGCAGGTCTTTGGGTACATGGGTCGGGGTCCGTCCGTGCTGTGAAGTCGGTACGGGCACCAGTTTGCCGAGCTTCTCGCGTAGTCTGCCCGGGACTGCTGCGGGTTCTTCCTCTTCCCCCCTTTGGGCTGGTATGAACTCTCCTGGGACGGTCAGGGGTGCGCCGTACGGCCGACGAGGCGTGAAGATCCTCTTTGAGCGCTGTGCGAATTCCAAGCAGGACCCAGGGAAGCTCGTTCACTCAGTTAGGTCCTCTCAGGCGGACCCTGAGAGCCGACTTCAAGTGACGGTGGAACCGTTCCACTAGTCCGTTCGACTGTGGGTGGTAGGCAATTGTGTGGTGTAGCTGCGTTCCCAACAGGCTGGCCACAGCTGACCACAGGTTGGAGGTGAACTGTGCGCCTCTGCCCGAAGCGTGCTACCCAGGTTGCAATCAGTGTTCTGGCGCAGGAATCGGCAGATGTGTCAGTGAGCGGGACCGCTTCTGGCCACCTCGTGAACTGGTCTACCATAGTTAGGAGGTACCGCGCTCCTCGGGACACTGGTAGGGGGCCCACGATTTCCACATGAATGTGGTCGAACCTCCGGTGGGTGGGTTCGAACTGCTGCGGCGGGGCGTTAGTGTGCCGCTGCACCTTGGCTGTTTGGCACTGCGCGCACGTTCTGGTCTATTCACTGACCTGCTTGCGAAGTCCGTGCCACGCGAACTTGCTGGAGCCCAGCCGGACGGTTGTCCAGATAGATGGGTGAGCCAAACCGTGTATGGAGTCGAAAACTCGCTACCTCCAGGCTGCCGGGAAGATGAGGCGAGGTTGGCCAGTAGCCACGTCGCACAGGAGGGTCCTCTCACCTGGGTCTACAAGAAAGTCCTATAGCTGAAAGCCAGAGACTGTGGTCCTGTAGCTGGGCATCTCGTCGTCTGCCTGCTGCGCCTCCGCCAGGGCTGCATAGTCCACCCCAAGGGACAGGGCCTGGATAGCTGGTCTGGAGGGTGCGGCCGCCACGACGTTGTCCTTTCTCGAGACATGCTGGATATTCGTCGTGTACTCGGAGATGTAGGACAGATGTCGCAGCTGGCGAGCCGACCAGGGTTCGGACATCTTCGTGAACGCGAAGGTCAACGGTTTGTGGTCCGTGAACGCGGTGAGCGGCCTGCCTTCTAGAAGTACCTGAAATGCCGGATTGCCAGATTCAGTGCCAACAGCTCCCGGTCGAAAGCACTGTACTTTAACGAAAGCGGCCGCGGCCTCCTCGTCCCAAGTAATGTCCTTGCCTTTACCCGACAACAGTTTGTACAAAGGGCGCATGATGCGGGCTGCTGAAGGGAGGAAACGGTAGTAGAAGTTGACCATACCAATTAACTCCTGTAGGTCTTTGACCGTGTTGGGCCGGGCAAAGTGGCGGTTCGCGTCTACCTTTGCGGGCAGAGGTTTTGCCCCGTATTTGGTAATCCTGTTGCCCAGAAAGTCGTTGGTATCGAAACCGAACTGGCATTTGGCCGGGTTGATCGTGAGGCCGAAATCACTCAGGCGGGAGTAGAGCTAGCGGAGGTGGGACAGATGCTCCTGGCGACTACTGCTGGCTATAAGGATGTCGTCCAAATAGATGAACACAAGGTCTAGGTCGCGTCCCACCGCATCCATTAGCCGCTGCAACGTCTGAGCGGCATTCTTCAGGCCGGACGGCTTTCGGAGGAACTCGAACAGGCCGAACGGGCTGATAAGTGCCGTTTTGGGGATGTATTCAGGGTGCACCGGGATTTGATGGTGTCCCCGGACGAGGTCTACTTTGGAAAATATTCTTGCCCTGTACAGGTTTGCTGCAAAGTGCTGTGTGCGCGGCACGGGGTAGCGGTCTGGAATTGTAGCTTCGTTCAGTCTGCAGTAGTTGCCGCATGGTCTCCAACCCCCAGCTGCTATGGGCAATATGTGCAGGGGGGAGGCCATGGGCTGCCGGGCCTCCATACGATCCCCAATTCCTCCATCCTCTTGAACTCCTCCTTCGCCAGGCGGAGCTCTTCCGGGGGGAGTCTTCGTGCGCTGTCGTGGAGGGGTGATCCCTGGGATGGGATGTGGTGCTGAACCCCGTGTCTGGGCATGGTTGCCGTGAACTGCGGTGCCAAAATCGATGGAAAGTCCGCTCGGATTCTGGTGAATTCGTTGTCCGACAGCGTGATGGAGTCCAGGTGTGGGGCCAGCAACTTGGCTTCACCCAGGGAGAACGTCTGGAAAGTCTCGGCATGTACCAGTCTTTTCCCTTGCAAGTCCACCAGCAGGCTGTGAGCTCCAAGAAGTCCGCCCCCACGGGTGGTTGGGCCACCGCGGCCAGCGTGAAGTCCCAAGTGAACCGGCTGGCGCCGAACTGCAGCCGCACTATGCGGGTGCCGTAAGTCATTATCGTACTGCAGTTTGCGACCCTCAGGGTGGGTCCTGGCTTCCTGTTGCGGGTGTCGTACCCAGTCGGGGATAACACGCTGATTTCCGCTCCGGTGTCGACCAAGAAGCGGAGTCCCGACTGTTTGTCCCAGACGTACAAAAGCCTGTCCTGGTGGCCAGCCGGCATAGTCATTAGCGGTGGCTGGCCTTGACCCTTGCAGGGCGGGCGACAACGGCGGGCTTCTATGCCCCACCGCTGGTGGTAGAAACACCACTCTTCACTGTCCACATCACTCCTGCCTCTGTGTTGTGTGCGCCGCCGTGCCGGGCCTGGTCTGGTCTGCTGCTGGGCGCGTGGCCTGGTAATCTGACGGACGGACGCCACCCTCTCCCTCTTGGCTTTCCACAGCACCTCTGCCCGGGCCGCCACCTTCCGGGAGTCGCTGAAATCTGGGTTGGCAAGCAGCAGATGTATGTCCTCGGACAGTTGCTCTGGGAATGCTTGCTTGAACATGAGGCAGAGCTTGTGTCCGTCAGCCAGGGCCAGCATCTCGTTCATCAACGCTGACGGTAGTCTGTCTCCCAAACCGTCCAGGTGAAGCAGGGGGGCACCCCGCTCACGCCGTGAGAGGGCAAAGGTCCCAATGAGCAGCGCTTTGAATGCTTCATATTTGCCTTCTTCCGGGGGAGACTTTATGAAATTCGCAACATGGGCGGCCGTCTCCTAGTCAAGGGCGCTCACCACGTGATGGTAACGCGTAGAATCAGAAGATATCTGCCGAATCCTGATCAGGGCTTCTGCATGGCTAAACCACACAAGGTCCACGCAGCGTCGCAGCGTCCAGAAAGTCGGCAGTTTTAGCGAAACTGCGTGAACTTCGGTCATCTTTGGTCCAAATCCCGTTTGGACCGTCGGGGTCACCAATGTAACGATGTGCTACACACAGCGCTGAAATAACGACACTCAGTCGGTAAGTCGTTTCGAGACGAGTTTATTCAAACTTCGCGGCGCTGGCATTTAATCACCAGCGCCCGCCCTCTCCGGGTGGAAATGACGTCAGAGGTGCATTACCAAAGTCTTCCCCCCCGCGCTGGCTATTTGTGAGCTGGTTCGCCTGCGCAGAAAATGGGTCGCCACAAATATTTGTAAAATCATAGATTCATTTGGGAGCCAACATGGCATGGCTTGGAGCAAGTTGTGTCTTACTAACTTGATTGATTTTATTCATGAAGTGATGAGGATGACTGATGAAGGTTGAGCTCAGGAAATTTAATGCTAGGAGCATTTTAAGAAAGGTGGATGAGCTTAGAGCATTATTGACACCTGGAAAAATGATGCAGTAGATATCAGTGAAACATGGTTGCAAGAGGGTTGTGATTGCCAGCTAAATATTTCTGGATTTCGTTGCTCAGCTGTGATAGAATCGGAGGGACATAAGGAGGAGGTATCACATTGCTTGTCAGAGAAAATATTTAAGTGGTGCTTTGGTAGGAGGGACTAGAGTGCTCGTCTAAGAATACGTACACAACGCTGGAAGAACTCAGCAGGTCAGGCAGCATCCGTGAGAAAAGAGTAGCCAACGTTTCGGGCCGAGACACTTCATCAGGAATGGTTGGGGGGGGGTGAAGAAGAGAAGGCCGAAGCCCAATAATAGAGATAGGGAGGGCCTAGAGGCGCCAGGTGGAAAACCAATCAGAGGAAAGATAAAGGGGGAGGGGGATCGGGATAAGCATGAAAGAACTGTAGAGCTAAAGAAGCAGAAATATGAAAGGGGAGAGAGGCAGAGAGGGACCTGGGATAGGGGAAGGGGGAGGGGGAGGGAATTAGCGGAAATTGGAGAATTTAATGCTCTTACCAGGCTCGAGGCTACGGATCCGGATCCAACACATTATCCTCCGCAGCTTCCGCCACCTCCAACAGGACCCCACCAACAAGCACATCTTTCCCTCCCTACCCCTCTCAACTTTTCGCAGGGTTCGTTCCATCCGCGACGACCTGGACTACACTTCCCTCCCCACAGAACTCCCACCTGGCACTTGTCCCTGAAAGCGCAAATGCTACACCTGTCCCCACACCTCCCCCCTTACCACCATTCCGGGCCCCAGAGAGTCCTTCCAGGTGAGGCAACACTTCACCTGCGAGTCTGCTGGAGTCGTCTATTGCATCCGGTGCTCTCGGTGCGGCCTCTTCTACATCGGTGAGACCTGACGCAGATTGGAGGACCGCTTCTTCGAGCACCTACGTACGTCCGTCACAACAGACAGGACCTCCCGGTTGCCACCCACTTCAACTCTGCCTCTCATTCCCATCTAGATATGTCCATACATGGCCTATTCTGCTGCCACGATGAGGCCAAACTCAGGCTGGAGGAGCAACACCGTATCTACCGTCTGGATAGCTTATTGTCCAGCCTGAAGGTATGAACATTGAATTCTCCAATTTCCGGTAATTCCCCCCCCCCCCCTTCTCCATATCCAGGTCCCTCTCTGTCTCTCTCCCCTTTCAACTTTCCGCTTCTTTATCTCTACAGTTCTTTCGTGCTTATCCCCTCCCACTCCCCCCTTTATCTTTCCTCTGATTGGTTTTCCACCTGGCGCCTCTAGGTCCTACCCCCTCCCCATCTCTATAACTGGGCTTCGGCCATTCCTTCCCCCATTCCTGATGAAGGGTCTCGGCCAGAAACGTTGGCTACTCTTTTCACACGGTTGCTGACTGACCTGCTGAGTTCTTCCAGCGTTGTGTACGTATTCTTTGATCCACAGCATCTGCAGTTGTATTTTTGTGTAGTGCTCGTCTAAGGAGGCTATTTGGGTGGATATGAGGAATAGGAAAGGTGTAGTAGTATTTATGGGGTTGTATTATAGACCACCTAATGGGGAGTGAGAATTGGAGGAGCAAACTTTTAAGGGGATAGCAGATATTTGTAGTAAGTACAGGGTTGTGATTGTGGGAGATTCTTATTTTACACACAAAGACTAGGAGACCCTAAAAGGGTCTGGTAAAAGGGCTGGATGGTTTGGAGTTTGTAAAATATGTGGAGAAAAATTTTTACAGCAATACGTAGACGTACCAACTCGAGAAGGAGTATTGTTGGATCTCCTGTTCGGGAATGAGAAAGGTCAGGTGACGAAGGTATTTGTAGGGGAGCACTGCGGTTCCAGTGATTACAGTTTCATTAGATTCAATCTAATTTTGGAGAAGGATAGGACTAAACCACGGTTGACAGTTTTGATTGGAACTATGCTAACTTTGAGGAGATGCGGAAGTATTTGGAAAGAGTGGATTGGGGCAACTTGTTTTATGGGAAGGTTGTAATAGAGAAAAGGAGGTCATTTAACGGAGAAATTTTGAGGTTACAGAATCTTTATGTTCCTATTTGGTTGAAAGGAAAGGTCAAAAATTTTGAGAGAGCCGTGGTTTTCAATAGATATTGGTAACTTAGTTCAGAGATCTATAATAAATATAGGCAGCATGGAGTAAATTAGGTGCTCCAGGAATATAAATAATGTAAAAAGAATCTTAGAAAGAAATTAGAAAAGCTAAAAGAAGATATGAGGTTGCTTTTGCAAGTAAGGTGAAAATAAAACCAAAGGGTTTCTGCAGTTATATTAATAGCAATAGGAGAGTGAGGTATAAAATTGATCCCTTAGAGAATCAGAGTGGTCAGCTAAGTGTGGAGCCAAAACAGATGGGGGAAATTTTGTACAATTTCTTTTCTTCGGTATGCACTAAGGAGAAGTATATTGAATTGTGTAACGTAAGGAAAACAAGTAGGGCAGTTGTGGAAATTATCATGATTAAAGAAGAGAAAGTACAGGCGCTTTTAAGGAATATAAAGTGGATATTCCCTACAACCTTAGCGGGAATTTGGTGTAGAAATAGCGGGGACTCTGACAGAAATACAGTCGTCCCTCCTTACCCGCGGATTCCGTATGCGCGGATACAACCAACCGCAGATTGGGAAAACCCAGAAGTTCTCATTCTAGCACTCGTTGCTTGAGCATGTACATGTACATTTTTTTTCTTGTCATTATTTCCTAAACAATACAGTATAACAACTATTTACAGAGCATTTATATTGTATTAGTTATTTATAAGTAACCTACAAATGACTTAAAAGTACAGGCAGTTCCCGAGTACGAATGAGTTCCATTCCTGAGTTCGTCTTTAAGTCGGATTTGAAGTCGGAACAGGTAAAACTGGTATTATTTAGCGTCAGTTAGTCAAGCATTTTTCTTAGTATATAGTACATATTTTACCTTTCTATGTATATAAAACACTTAAGAAACATACGTTTTTCAATAATTAAACCACTGAGTTGCTTAGTAATAATTGTAGACTTCATCGGAGCAGGGCCTTTCATTCTCCATTAAAATTGTCCCGATCGTTGACCGATTGTAGCCTAACGCTTTTCCAATGACCAGTGGCGTTTCTCCTCTTTCCGATCGCTTTATTAGTTCCACCTTATTTTCAATCGCGATCGTGATTATTTTTGTGAACAGAAACACTACGGGTTCAGAGCTGCACAGCCAGGTTCTAATGTCCAGTACGGGGACATATGAAATAATAGTCTGGGGTTCAGCTGGGTCCTAAAGACCTCCGCACTGAGACAGGTAAAATAAGGGAATTGAACATCCGCGAAGTTTGGTATCCGCGGGTGTCCTGGAACCAATCACCCGCGGATAAGGAGGGCCGACTTTTGATATTTCAAATGCCAAAAGAAACGGGGATGGTGCCGGAGGTTTGGCGTATTGACCATGTTGTTCCATTGTTTAAAAAGGATCTAAGAGGAAACCTAGCAATTATAGGCCCGTACGTTTGACATCAGTGGTGAATAAATTAATGGAAAATATTATTAGAGATGGTATATATAATAATCTTGATAGACAGAATTTGAGTAGGAGCAGTCAACGTGGATTTGTGCGTGGAAAGTCATGAATGACGTTCTTACCGAATTTTTTTAAGAGGATACCATGAAAGTTGACGAGGGTAAAGCAGTGGATGTTGTCCATATGGTCTTCAGTAAGACCTCTGACAAGATTCCATACGGAAGGTTAGTTAGGAAGGTTCAATGGTTAGGTATTAATATTGGAGTAATAAAATAGATTCAACAGTGACTGGATGGGAGATGATAGAGAGTAGTGGTGGATCTCTATTGTGTCCAATGCTGTTTGTCATATACACTAATGATCTGGATGATGGGGTGGTAAATTGGATTAGTAAGTATGCAGATAATGCTAAGATGGTTGGCGTTGTGGATAATGAAGCAGCTTTTCAAAGCTTGCTGAGCGATTTAGGCCAGTTAGAAGAGTGGGCTGAAAGATGGCAGATGGGGTTTAATGCTGATAAATGTGAAATGCTCATTTTCGTAGAACAAATCAAAATACGTCATACATGGTAAATGGTAGGGCATTGAGGAATGCAGTAGAACTGTGTGATCTAGGAATAATGGTGCGTAGTTCCATGAAGGTGGAATCTCATGTGCATAGGGTGGTGACGAAAGCTTGTGGTATGCTGGCCTTTATAAATCAGAGCATTGAGTATAGGAGTTGGGATGTAATGTTGAAATTGTACAAGGCATTGGTAAGACCAAATTTCGACTATTGTGTACTTCGATTTTTAGGGAAGATGTCAACAAAATAGAGAGAGTACAGAAAAGATTTACTGGAATGTTACCTGGGTCACAGCATCTCAGTTGCAGAGAAACTTTGAACAAGTTAGATCTTTATTCTTTGCAGCGTAGAAGGTTGAGGGGGGCTTGAATATTATGAGGGGGATAGATAGAGTTGACGTGGATAGGCTTTTTCCATTGAGAGTAGGGGAGATTTCAACAATAGGACATGAGTTGAGAGATAAGGGGCAAAAGTTTAGGGGTAACAGGAGGGGGAACTTCTTTAGTCAGAGAGCGGTAGCTGTGTGGAACGAGTTTCCAGTAGATGTGGCAGAGGCAGGTTCGATACTGTCAGTTAAAGTAAAGTTGGATAGGTATATGGACAGGAAAGAAGAGGAGGGTTCTGTGCTGAGTGCAGGTCAGTGTGAGTAAGCGTTCGGCACAGACTAGAAGGGCCAAGATGGCCTGATTCTGTGCTGTTATTGTTGTATGGTTATATAGTTGTATCACAGCCTTTGCTGAGAATATAAAGTAATGCTTCCAGTGCAAAAAACATGCATTTCAATTTTGCTCACCAACACGATGTGTTCGTTTGTTTTAAACTGATCTATTTTCTGCATCTGAAGCCGTTGAGTACGTTGGAGTCAGTCACTTGAATTTGGGTTGCAGCTCCAGAAGTTATTTTCATTTCTATAAGCACTACTTCTCCAAACGCTCGGTAATCCTTTAAGGTAATGTATCTACCGCTGAATAAAAATTCACTGATCTGAGGTCCCAGTGTAATCCCTTCTCACTTCCATGAGAAAAGGACTTACCAAGCATACCAAGCATCTGGTACTCCACTTTCGGTTTTGGAGGTCGCAAACTTCATTTCGAAGGCTGAACGATGTATTCTCTCGGTTCCGGATTAATTTTTGATATATTTAAATGGAGTGACAAGTGCTGAGGAGAAATATGAAACCATCAGAAAGAATACGGAAGCAAATGCACTGCTCATCACGTCAGCTCTGGCTGGTTATGTAGGACATTAGTTTCTTTAAAACGAACCCTAATGTCAGAAATGTCAGCGACGCGCCATTCCTATGTGCGCTCAGGAAATTTCATGCATGTTTTCTAAAGGAGAAAAAAGCTCATGCGATGCGGATACCTGTATCATCCGGGGACCCTGTGAACTCTGTCTCACAGGCCGACCTCAGAAAGCCATTTAATGGGGCGATCCTTCGCAAGGTGACTAGTGCCGATGGTGTACATGGCAGGGCACTGAAAACCTGCCAAGCAACTGGCGGGTGTGTTCTAAGTGATTTTCAATCTCAATTTGCTCAAGTCGTAATTTCTCTCATGGCTCATGCCAGTGCCCAAGAGGAGCAGGGTGAGCCGCATTAACGACTGTGGCCCAGAAGCATTCACACGTGGGGTGATGATTGATGCCCAAGGCTAGAATTAATTCCTGCCGAAGCGAGGACCTGGACCAACTGTAATTTAGATGTCGTCACAATCGCAGATACGACCTCATTGCCTCTCACGTCGCCTTTCATCACCTGGGCAATAGCAATATTAACGCCAGACCACAATCTGTGTAGATCGGAAATGATATCAGCGGCTCACTGGTGCAACAGAGCCCACTTATCTGCGCTCTCGACATCAATGACTCCGCAGCTCTGCTCCCCAACATCCAGGACTTTTTCAAGGAACGATGCCTCAGAAAGTTGGCATTCATCATTTAGCTCCCCCCTTCACATATGTCTTACCATAATCCAATTACTATCAACAGGGAGGAGCTCAGGGTCCTGAAGGGACATACACAACTATTAAGGTGTAGCTTCTTTGCCGCTCTCATAAGATTTCTGAAAGGACATTGAACCGAGAAACACTACCAGACGACTATTCTACTCTCTCTCTGCAATGCTATAATTTACAGTTTACATTATTTTAGGTTGCAAGGTACTGCGGACGGGTAAAACAACTTCCATGACATACGAAAATGGTCTTACATACGATTCTAAATCTGTTATTAACTGCTCGAAATTTTACTACAGAATTACAGGCATAGAGACCATTACTTAAAAATACAAGCAAAGAATAGAAAATGAAACTACAGGATAATTATCAGGACAATAACAATTCTACTCCGCAATCGAGCACATAAGGCGCTGTCCATTTCCCTGAAGCTGCCGGACAGCAATGAATACCTCCTGTGATGACGGGTACAGGGGTGGGAGGATGCCTATTCCTGCAGCTTTTTCATTGGATGAAAGAAGTAGAATAAGATTCAGAACAGGCAGAACAGTGGACAAATGTATCTTGCTGGAATGTCTTACAGCTCTGCAATTAATAACCATACCATCGGAGAGAAATTGTAAATAACTTCAAGGAATTGGTTCAATACAAATTGCAGAAAACATGCAGAAAATATCTTGGATCCGATTGATCAGTTGAATTGAAGGAACTTAATACTCCCCTGCTGTTTACTAGTATGATCCGACAGTAATTTATGAAAGAAGAGATGGTAACGAGTATTCGAATGCGTGCTTGACTATTTTTAGTTCTCTTGGACTGATGTCTGTACCGCAGCAATACCTTGTGTAAAAATAGTGTTTTGCAATAGATTGGTGACGTAATGTAGGAAGTCTCACTAATTCGTTCAGTACGCAATCCTCTGCTATATGAAAGCTTCTTAATCCACTTTTTAGGACATAAATGCAGAACACCGTATTGGCAGACTTGTTTCTATTGCGTCTTCAAACAGATCATGGGATATCCAGCAATTTTCTACGTAGCAGCCGTTTACTATCCTTTGCTTGCAATATTTGGTATTCCTGGTAAGCTGCAGGAACTAACTGACATTATTGTGATCGACTTGTTGGTTATAATTTTTGTAACGTGTTAATATTTTAGTTGTTTTTTTTTCCCTGCGGAACTACCGTCGTGATAGCCAGGTTGGTAGGTGCTGAACAACTTGCGTTTTTTCACTTCACCTTTGCTGAGATTTTATTTCCTTCGTTTGTGAAACGACGGAAGGTCGTTGCCACTATTCACTGAAATGGTCTCCACATCTGGAGAACAGTGCAATACGTATGAAGAGTTCACGATGGTATCTTGTATTTAAATTCCTGCATTTAAAGTATAAACTATATTCTTCTACTGTTTTCAAAGCAGTATTCGGGCTTCTATTGTATGGAAATGCAACTAATTTTTACCCTTGCGGTAATGTTGCAGTTTGTTAAAACACTTGAAATATTGTGATCAGCTTCCGTCGTCTCATTGTAGAAAGGCACCATGACGAAGGTGCAGAATATATTTACTGGGATGCTGTCTGGACTAGACAACAAGACATTTCTGAAAAATTTGTGCAAGGTCGGGCTATTTCTATCGAAGGAGGATGAGAAGTGACTTTATAGAGGAATGTAACAATATGTGAGGCTTTGATTGAGCCGACCGATGCAACCTTTTCTAATCCGGCAATAATGAATACCAGAGGAGCTGGGTTTATATTGAGTAATGCAACTTTTCTGGTAGATGCTCAGTTTTAATCACAATGAATAGTGCGCCTCTGGAATGTACCTTGAACTGCCGCGAGTGACTGTGGAGATAGAGAGAGCAGGTTTTTTCAGCACAGGAACGTTAAAGATGGAGTGTGATAGTCTATATAGGAGGGAGTGTTATATTGACCATTGCATCAGTTTATATCGGTCGGAAAACTCTCCTGTGTCGATGGGCCTTTGCAGTGCTGTGTGGTCTATGTTCTACATTCGGTGCACTCAGCTGTTGCCATTGGACTTGCAGATTCAGAGATCGAGTTATTTCTAAAATAATCTTCTAATAAGTTTATTGTTATCGATTGTTCCGATTTACCTCCTGAAAATGTGCATTATTGAAACAATCTTGAACATTATTATAAAAGCAAGCATTTTACATTTTTAGTAGTCTCCGATTACGAGAGACGTTTATAAGCTCTAATAAACAGCACAGACTGCACTCTCCATCCTTGATCTTTCACCATCTGCAATCAGAAGCCCTTGCACAAATGCGCTTTTTAAAAATGTCTTTGTATTTTTACCTACACAGCTTCAGTGTAGGTAGTATGAGCTGCAGGTGGTGAATGTCAGTACGTAGCATATCGGATAGTACCGTGCCGTCAAACCAATAGCAATGAAGTAAATCTGTGAACTTCCTAGCGTGTGTGACTCTCCATTTCTTAATGTTGCAGTTAATCTCATCGCAATTGTGATCTTGGCCCGCAGAAAATGTGACCTCACCGAATGCATGACTCGCTATCTGATTGCCATGGCAACAGCAGATCTGATTGTGGTGATCGTCGGTGTTGTAATGTATCAAATCAATAACATCTATTTGTATGCAAATTTCTTGCTAATCACTCCTGTTTGCATTGTCATAAATTTAACGAGGCTTTCAGCTATGGACTGTTCAGTGTGGTTCACTGTAGCTTTCACGTTCGATCGCTACATCGCCATTTGCTGTCAGAATATACGGAAACGGTATTGTACAGAGAAAACTGCGCTGATTGTTCTACTCGCAGTGGCGGTGGGATCTTGTTTGAGATGTATTCCACATTATTTCATAATCGAACCTTACGCTATTATCAATAAAGTGCCATGGCGTTGTGTATTAATACCCGAATATTTTACCTCTACTTTCTGGAAATCTGTCGAGGTAATAGATAGTATAATGACTCCCTTATTACCCATGTGCTTAATATTGATGTTTAATGCTTTCACTATTAGAAACATAATTGCAGCAAATAGAGTCCGCCGGGGTCTGCGGAACAGCAGCAGTAACGAGAAGGATTCAGAGTTGGAGAACCGGAGAAAGTCAATTGTGTTGCTATTTGCTCTATCGGCCAATTTCATAGTTCTATGGATACCTTATCTAGTGCAGTCGATGGCCTTTCAAACGGTGAATTCTTTTTACACAAACAAGTACTTGAATACCCCCAGATATATCGGGCAGCAATTTGCGTTTCTATTGCGACAACTCAGTATCTGCACCAACACGTGTATCTATGGACTGACACAGAGAAAATTCAGGGAGGAGTTGAAGAATGGAGCGATGTACCTTTTCACATTCAATGGTCTGCTCTGCAAATAACTTCAAGTTTGTTGTAATCTCATTGATTTTTCAATAAATATTTTAAACAGGTGATAGATAAACAACAGTGGGAGAATTGAATTCCAATGCAATTCGCAAGCTTTCAGCATAGCTGATGTATCGCACAATGTTTGTATCGTCCCCTCTTAATATTAGAGGTTTCAATATCATTGATGTTATCATTGGCGAATAATGCTGAGTAATTTGTGAATATTTACCTCTGTTATTGTCCTATATAAATGAAAATGCTGCATAATCTTCGAACAAACTTTTATGATATCAACCACAATTTATTCGACATTTCTGATCCCTGAAGTCCATCTGGGGTTAGCGGTGGTGAAGAGAGAGGGAGAGAGAGAGAGAGAGAGAGAGAGAGAGAGAGAGAGAGAGAGAGAGAGAGAGAGAGAGAGAGAGAGAGAGAGAGAGAGAGAGAGAGAGAGAGAGAGAGAGAGAGAGAGAGAGAGAGAGAGAGAGAGAGAGAGAGAGAGAGAGAGAGAGAGAGAGAGAGAGAGAGAGAGAGAGAGAGAGAGAGAGAGAGAGAGAGAGAGAGAGAGAAGGGAGAGAGAGGGGAGGGGTAGAGGGAGAGAGAGAGTGTATTGAAGTAAATAATGTCACGTGAGGGCATGGGCAGTTAGACTGCGAGAAGATGTTACTATGGTGGTATTTTTTAAAAAGGGAATCGTGCTTTGATTTACTGTGAGTCGGGCTGCGCTTAACAAGCGATGAAAGGTGTTTCAACACGATGCGTTTTGGTGCCTGCAAGGTATTGCCGGGGTGGTATTGGATCGAATTACAAGAGCCTCAAAAATCAGCAGCGAATGTGTGTGGTGTTACGGATCAGCTGCAGCGGGCAGGTAGTAAATTCGTTTCTCATCATGGTCTGCACGGTCATTGTCGATAAAAGAGACGGAGCTGTGCTTTAAAGCTCATTAATCTGTTTTCTAACAAAAGAGCAGGATACGTCGAGGAAACACACATTAAATGAAGAAGTGACTCAGCAGGCCAGGCAGCGTCTATGGAAATAAAGTACAGTCAACGTTTCGAGCCTTGACCCTACAGAAATGCTGATTTCCTCCAGCATTTTCTGTGTGGTGTTTGGATTTCCAACATGTGCATGTTTTCTTGTGTTTATGGAAACGTCCAGGGGCACATTGGGAATCAGCGGACACTGGCATTGAGCCCGAGTGATCAGTAATATATTCAGGAAAAGGAAATGTTTGTGAATATTATAAAGTTGACGAGCTCCTTATAACTGTAAAAGGACCGCAGGAAATAAGGAGTGACAGAACCTATAAATTGCCACGAAGGGGGAACTTGGCAGGAAAGATTTTTAAAAAATCACGATACATAAAAACATAGAAATAGAGAAAACCTACAGCACAATGCAGGCTCTTTGGCCACAAAGTTGTGCCGAACATGAATTACTAGGTTTACCTATAAATTACTAGGCTTACCTATAGACCTCTATTTTTCTAAGCCCTATGTACCTATACAGAAGTCTCTTAACAGACACAATCGTAACCACCTCCTCCACCGTTGCCGTCAGCCCAATCCAAGCACTCACCATTCTCTGAGTGAAAAACTAATCGGTAACATCTCCTCTGTACCTACTCCCCGGCACGTTAAATCTGTGTCCTCTTGTGGCAACCATTTCAGCTCTGGGAAAAAGCCTCTAGCTATTAGGAACATTCAACATGGATTTGTGTGTGGAAGGTCCTGAATGACAAACCTTAGTGAATTTTTTGAAGAGGTTCCTAGGAAAATTGACGAGGATAAAGCAGTGAATGTTGTCTGCATGGACTTCAGTAAGGCCGTTGACAAGGTTCCGCATGGAAGGTTAATTAGGAAGGTTCAATCGTTAGGTGTTAATATTGAAGTGGTAAAATGGATTGAATAGTGGCTGGATGGGAGATGCCAGAGAGTAGTGGTGGATAACTGTTTGTCAGGCTGGAGGCCGGTGACTAGGGGTGTCCAATGCTGGGTCCAATGCTGTTTGTCATATACATTAATGATCTGGATGATGGGGTGATAAATTGGATTAGTAAGTATGCAGATAATACTAAGATAGGTGGCGTTGTGGATAATGAAGTAGGATTTCAAAGCTTGCAGACAGAAGAGTGGGCTGAAATATGGCAGATGGAATTTAATGCAGATAAGTGTGAGGTACTACAGTTTGGTAGGACTATTCAAAATAGGACACACATGGTAAATGGTAGTGCATTGAGGAATGCAGTAGACCAGTGTGATCTAGGAATAATGGTGCATAGTTCCCTGAAGGCGGAATCTCATGTGGATAGGGTGGTGAAGAAAGCTTTTGCTATGCAGGCCTTTATAAATCAGAGCATTTTAGTATAGGAGTTGGGTTGTACTGTTAATATTGTACAAGGCAATGGTAAGGCCAAATTTGGGGTATTGTGTACAGTTCTGATCACCGAAATATAGGAAAGATGTCAACAAAATAGAGAGAGCACAGAGATATACTAGAACGTTACCTGGATTTCAGCACCTAAATTACAGTTGAACAAGGTAGGTCTTAATTCTTTGGAGTGTAGAAGGTTGAGGGGGAACTTGATAGAGGTATTTCAAATTATGAGAGGGATAGATAATGTAGACAGGATTTTTTCCATTGAGAGCAGGGGAGATTCAAACAAGAGAACAAGAATTGACAGTTAAGGGGATAAAGTTTAGGCGTAACACGGGGGGAACTTCTTTACTCAGAGAGTGGTAGCTATGTGGAACGAGCCAGTAGAGTGGCAGAGGCAGGTTCGATTTTGTCATTTAAAAAAAATGGATGGGTATATGGACAGGAAAGGAATGGAGGGTTATGGGTTGAGTTCAGGTAGGTGGGACTAGGTGAGAGTAAGCGTTTGGCACGGAGTAGGAGGGCTGAGATGGCCTGTTTCTGTGCTCTAACTGTTATTTGGTTATATGGTTACTCACACGATCAATGCCTCTCATCATCTTATACACCTCTATCAGGTCATTGCTCATCCTCCGTCGCTCCAAGGAGAAAAGACCGAGTTCAATCAACCTATTTTCATAAGGCCTGCTCCCCAATCCTGGCAACATCCTTGTAAATCTCCACTGCATCCTTTTTATGGCTTCCACATCCTTCCTGTACAGAGGCGACCGGAACTGAGCACAGTACTCCAAGTGCGGTCTGACCAGGGTCCAATACAGCTGAAGCATTACCTCTCGGCTCCTGAATTCAACTGCACGATAGATGAAGACCAGTACACCATACGCCTTCTTAACCACAGAGTCAACCTGCGCATCTTCTTTGAGCGTCCTATGGATTCGGACCCCAAAATCCCTCTGACCCTCCACACTCCCAAGAGTCTTACCATTAATACTATATTCTGCCTTTATATTTGACCTACCAAAATGAACCACTTCACACTTATCTGGTTTGACCTCTATCTGAAACTTCTGAACGCAGTTTTGCGTCCTGTCAATGTCTCGGTGTAACCTCGGACAGCTCTCCACACTATCCACAACACTTCTAAACGTGGTGTCATCAGCAAACTTACTATCCAACCCGTCCACTTCCTCATCTAGGTTATATATAAAAACTCACGAAGAGTAAGAGTCCCAGAACAGATCCCTGAGGCATCCCACTGTTGACCGACCTCCATGTAGAATATGACCCATCTACAACCACACTTCTGTGGGCAAGACAGTTCTGGATCCACAAGGTAGTCCCCATGGATCCTATACCTACTTACTTTCTCAGTAAACCTTATCAAATGCCTTGCTGAAATCCATATACACTACATCCACGGCTCTTCCTTCATCAATGTTCAGTCACATCCTGAAAAATTTCAATCAGGCTTTTAAAGCACGGTCTGCCCTTGATAAATCAATGCTCACTGTTTCTAATCAGATTATTTCTCTCCAAATGATCATAAATCCTGTCTCTCAAGATCTTCTCCATCAACTTACCAACCAGTAAGTTAAAACTCACTGTTAAAACTCCTGGGCTATCTCTACTCCTTTTCTAATTTACAAATATACAGATAGTATATAAAAAGAGAGAATGCAAGGAGAAATTTGGACCGTTCAAGGATGAAGTTAGATGAAGAACCTAGAGGTATATGATGTCGGCACCATTCAAAACGAGCAATTTACCTGGTTACCTATTGTATTGGAGGGCGCAGACGGCAGTTTGATCATGTGGAGCTAACAGAGATGGCAGGGATTTCCAAGATTCGGATAGAGGTAGGTTCTGTCCCTTGAAAAGCCTTAAGATCGTTATGTTGACACCGTATTATCGATATTCCTCTCCGGTCAGATTCGGTGAAATAACGGAGGAGATCCTTTGGGATAGAACTTGTGAGAAAGTGGAAATAAAATCTAATCGGAAATTGTGCGGGCCAGATCACAGCTGATTAATCTGGTTTACTTTTTTTAGGGGGTGACGAAGGTAATGGATCGAAGCCGAAGATTGGTTGTTATATAAATCACTCTACAGACTCACTTCTGGCAGCTTCACCCATCAAACGTGGAAAACATGGGAGCCATGAAAACCTAGCTGACTGGATCGAAAATGAACTTGACCATGGAAGACAAAGGGCAGTGTTGTATCGGTTTAACTGAGGATGGAGATCGGTTGCTACTGCTCTTCCGCAGTGATCTGCATTGGAGCATCTATTGTATTTAACTGTGTAATGAAACAAATAATAGAAGTTAGCAGGTATAGAAAAACAATACATTTCATTGAAAAGATTGTGTGAAAATGGTGCAGTCTGATCTGATCCAACATGAAGTGATAGTACACAGTTAACGGCAAGATTACAATCGGCTTTTCGGGTGGAGACAGTGCCACAGGACAGATTTTCTGTTGGTGAAGTTCAGATCACAACACTTTATTCCCGTCTCCGCATCGGACACTGACATCCCCGTGCAGAGCGACAGAAGCTAACCTTTAAGCCCGACTGTGCAGAATTGAAAGAAGAACAATAAAAGCTAGGCAAAGCAAACACGAGGAAATCTGTTAAAAAGTTAGTCCTGACGAAGGGTCTCAGCCCGAAACGTCGACAGTGCTTCTCCCTATAGATGTTGCCTGGCCTGCTGTGTTCCACCAGCATTTTGTGTGTGAAAGCTAGGCAAACAATGTTTACCACGTCTGAAAGATTCGTGCTCTGCGGGAGATTTCCATAAGCTAGTTTTTTTCTTTCTCCGAGGCTGAGCGAGGCTGTGGCAATATTGATTGAAATTTATCAAATTATGCGAAGTTGCGTTTGCCTATACTTCTGAATCTTTTTCTACAGGATTGACAGATTTATTAATAGAAGCGTTATACTCAATTCGAAGAAGAAAGTCAACGAGCGAGGCAAGTTTCTAATGATGCTGTTGTGGAGACATTAAGAAAGTTACGCAGACTATTGTGGAATTATTTTCTATAATGGGGCGTTATGTTCTACAAAATACACCCGGAGAGTCACGGAATCATGAAGTCGCGGATTCGGGTCCCTGCACTATACAGGGTCTGTTCATGCCTATATAGTTTCCATTTAACCAGTCCCCATTTCCTGCGCCATGCCCATGTCTATCAAAGCGTCGACTGTCCGTGTACCTGTCGATTGTCCCTGACTGACCAACTCATTCTGATCACCATTCACTACATTTAAATGAACTAAGCAGTGTCCTTTTAACATTACCCGCAGAAACTTGATCGATGCATCCCCTCTCAAATTTAGTATCGCTGTCATATGAAGTGTGACGTACAGACTGTAGAGCATATTCCACAGAGCTGAGGTCAGAGACAATAGACGATAGATCATAAAGCACTGAACGTAGAACGTAGGCCAGTGACCGGACACTGCAGACCACACGGCTGGAACGAGCAATCATAAACTATAGGACGTAGAGCATGGGCTAGAGATCATAGACAACAGGCTGCTGAACACAGTTCAATGTGACTAGTCCAGAGATCATTCACTACCGTACCGTAGATTAGGAAGAGCTCAAGCTTGAGAGAATCAACTACAGAACTCTGGAAAGTGGGGTTCTGAGTAGGTTACTACAAACGTCTTGGTAACAGAATTTGGATGGACTATATTTTTGAAGTGCAGGAAGACGAGATTTTGCGGCATTAAGGTTCACAGGATTATAAGATGCATTGACAGAATGGACAACCGGCTTTCTAGTTCCAGTGGCAGACAATTCCAGTGGACATAACTTTAAGGAGAATGGAGAAAAACTATAAGGGGGATGTCAGGAGAGTCGTATGTGTATGTCCGCGTGGATGAAAGAAAATGGAGGGCTATAGAGCAAAAACAGAGATTAGTCATCGAGCAGAATGAATTGTTTGCACAGTGCTTTGGGCCGGAATGTCTCTGCTGCCCCGTATACTCAGTGTCGTCTCTCCCAAACAATGTCGACATCTGTTCGTTCTCTACACATTCTTGCCATCTTGGAACATCTCAAATCCTCCATTTTATCTGCCACCTGCACAACCCCAACGGCGTATTCCAAACAGGTAACACTGTCTGATCATATATCTTGCCTGAACATCGCCTTTGAAGTTGTGCCACTCACCATGTAACCTCTGCTATCAGACATTTCAACCTCGTGAGACAGGTACAAAATCTATATTTTACAAAATAAATAAACGGAAATAGCAAAACCAGGAAAAATGAGGATCTGTCAAATGTTTTTTTCAGAAACCATTTTTCATGTTACTCATGAAAGGTTACCCCTCAATCTGCAATATTCCCAAGAACAATTTCAAATTTGGTCTTAAGTCAGGTCTTCAGGTCAAGGGAGTATCCTTGGAAATCGTTTCTGTACTTTGCGAATTTTAGCCATATTCTTTCTATAGCAGAGTGGCCAGAACAGTGCTTAATGTACAAAGAGAAGCCACAGCTGCAAAATAACGCCCCGACTAACATACTCATTTGCTCTGAAAGAAGTTCAGGCTATCTATGGTTAGCCCTTTTTTAAAATCAGCAATCAGGTCTTCTCCTTGTCTGGCGGTGTATCAGAGAACGCAACCAAAAATGTCCGACCTCACCCAGTATATTTACTGGGTTATTTTCAGAGGAATAGTGAAAGAAATAATGGTTTCGAAGCTCTTCGCTTTTTCTTGGATTCCAGACCTAACCAATTCCCCTCTGCCACTACTCTCCTCCATTTAGCGGAATTAGTTCTTACTCTCAATAATTTCTCCTTTGGCTCCTCCCACTTCCTCCAAAACAAGGGTGTAGCCATGGGAAACCGTATGGGTCCCAGTTCTGCCTGCCTTTCTGCTGGCTTTGTGGAACAGTTCATGTTCCAAGTCTGTACGGGTATCCATCCCCCTCTTTTCCTTCGCTACATCGACGACTGCATTGACGTTGCCTCCTGCACGTATGCTGAGCTCGTCGACTTCATTAACTTTGCCTACAACTTTCACCCTGCCGGAAAAATTACCTGGTCCTTTTCCGACACATCCCTCCCCTTTCATGATCTTTCTGTCTCCATCTCTGGAGATGGCCTATCTATGCCTACAGACTCTCACAGCTACCTGGACTATTTCTTTTTCCACCCTGTCTCTTGCAAAAATTCCTCCGTCACAATTCCTCCGTCTCCGCCGCAACCCCTCTCAGGATGAGGCTTTTCATTCCAGGACGAAGGAGATGTCTTCCTTTTTTAAACAAAGGGGCTTCCCTTCGTCCATCATCAACTCTGCTCTCAAACACATCTCCCTCATTTCCTGCCCATCTGCCCTCACCCCATCCACCCGCCACCCCACTCGGGATAGGGTTCCCCTTGTCCTTACCTGACACCCCAGCAGCCCCCAGGTCCAACGTAACTTCCGCCACCTCCAACGGGATCCCTCTACCAAGCACATTTTTCCCTCACCTCCTCTTTCTGCTTTTCGCAGGGATCGCTCCCTACGCGAGTCCCTTGTCCACTCGTTTCCCCCATCCTTTCTCCGATCTCCCTCCTGGCACTTATCCTTGTAAACGGAGCAAGTGCTACACCTGCCCTTACACTTCCTCCCTCACCACCATTCAGGGCCCCAGACAGTCCTTCCAAGTGAGTTGGCTGGTGTGGTATACTGCGTCCGGTGCTCCCGGTGTGGCCTTTTATATATTGGTGAGACCCGAAACAGACTGGGAGACCGTTTCGCTGAACGTCCGCCAGAAAAAGCAGGATCTCCCAGCGGCCACACATTTTAATTCCACGTCCCATTCCCATTCTGATATGTCTATCCATGGCCTCCTCGACTGTCAAAATGAATCCAAACTCAGGTTGGAGGAACAACACCTTATATACCAGCTGGGTAGCCTCCAACCTGATGGCATGAACATTGACCTCTCTCTTCCGTTAATGCCCCTCATCCCCTTCTTACCCCATCCCTGACATATTTAGTTGTTTGCCTGTTTTCCATCTCCCTCTGGTTCCCCCCCTCACCCTTCTTTCTTTCTCCCGAGGCCTCCCGTCACATGATCCTTTCCCTTCTCCAGCTCGGTATCACTTTCACCAATCACCTTTCAGCTTCATTCCCCCCACCCGGTCTTCTATCATTTCGCACACCTTTCAAATCTCTTACCTTTCGGTTAGTCCTGACGAAGGGTCTCGGCCCGAAACGTCGACAGCGCTTCTCCCTATAGATGCTGCCCGGCCTGCTGTGTTCCACCAACATTTTGTGTGTATTTGTGTTAGTATTTTTAATACTTTATTTACAATTTTCAGTTTTACAAAGACAATAAATATTGAGGACGAACAAAACAATACAAAGGAGATGCAGCTCCAGGTGGACCACAGACAAAACAAATTAAAAACAAAAAAGAACAAAGAAAATTTAAAATGATTTTACAGCAGTGATTTGTTTAAAAACAGGCAAAATATTTCGAATAAGGTAATGATAAGTGCTCTGTTTAATCGTTCGTTTAGGTTAATGTCGAGAATTCTGCGCGCATGCTCCAGGACGTGTATCCGTGAATTGACGCACAGAAAATTCAGACAGAAGCTGTAGAATGTGGCGAGATATCAATTTACATTGAAAGGGAAGCTTTGCAATGGCACGAACGTGTTGCGTTATAATGAAAATCGGTCGGATCAGCAGCTTTAGTGGACTGCTATTCACAATCGGGGCAGATAATGGGATGCCAGGACATCAGACCAGAAATTATAAAAGCAAATTAAGTTTTGCGGTTAATTTCTGCAATAGATCTATACTTTTTGTTTCAGTTGTTTGGTTTGAATTGCCGAAATGACTGCGATTCTTTAGTGACCCAGACAGTCTTTCTTCGCTCTTTCTGAGTCTGTCCTTCATATATTCTGCCTTTCTCAGTTTCTGTCTCTCTGTCTGTCTTTCCGCTTATTTTTACAACTTTCTGTATCTTTATTAACCCCATTCTTTCACTCTCTCTGCACTCTTTCTTGTTTCCTCCACCTCTACACTTGCCTTCTTTTTGGCTTTCTTCATTTATTGTTGAAGCTTTTGTCTTATCTCTTTGCTTGCCTTCCTCGTTTCCTTTCTGTTCACTCTCTCTTTCCCCTTCGCACTCTTGTTTTGTTTTCTTTCCAGGTTTGTTTCTTTCCTGTTGTCAATCCCTTGCTCTTTTTTTTGTTCCTTACTCTCTATGTGTTTCTTTCCATTCTGCTGCTGTCTTTGCCGAAGGCAGCTGCACTGCATTTAATCTTCTCTCCAATTCTCACACTATGCTATCCACATCCTGAGTTCTCCATGACCAAGGTGAGTTTCAATGGAATTCACAGAACTGTTCCATCCGATGTCCGGCAAAACACCTTAAATCTCCATTTCCCACAACGGTGAATGTAACCTCTGCCTTCAGTAAGTGCATGAACATCGATAATCTGAGATCTGGTGCTGTTGGCGATTGTTCCCTCTTCGGAATAAAACATTCATTGAGCATCTCATCGCTACTTTGTCTAGTCGAGTCAACTCGAGTCGCTTTTTATTATAATTTCCACTATAAATTGCTGGTACAGTTCAGAGTAAAAACGCAACAACATTCCACAAGGACCATGGTGCTATGTGAAACAACACAAAACTGCACTGTACTATGTGAGACAAGTCAAGGCTACACTAGACTACGTAAAAAGAACACAAAAACTACACTGAACTACAGACGCACACAAGACTACATAAAGTGCACAAAATTGTGCGGGACAGTACAATAATTAATAAGTAACAAACAAGCTTGGGGAAGAAACCGTTGCACAGTCTGGTCCTGAGAGGCCGCATGCTTCCATACCTTTTGCCAGATGGCAGGAGGGAGAAGAGTTGAGGGGAGCGTGAGTCCTTTCATAATAGTGTTAACCTTTGCGGGTGCAGCGTGTGGTGGAAATGCCTGTAATGACAGGAAGATAGACCCGAATGATCTTCTCAGTTGAAATCGCTATCCGCTGCAGAGTCTTGCGATCCGAGACCGTGCAAACCCCGAACCAGGCATTGATGCAGCTTAGAATACGCTCGATACATCCTCTGTAGAATGTGGTGAGGATGTGGCAGGGAGGGGGGAGTGGGAGAGGTGGGAATGGTGGAAGATGGACTTCTCTGAGCCTTCGCAGAAAGTAGAGACGCTGCTGGGCTTTCTTGGCTATGGAGCTGGTGTTGAGGGACCAGGTGAGATTTGGAAAATCATTTATCCTGTCCGACAACCTGGCAGTCCGGAGAGTTAATTTCCGCTCCGAATTTCATACACAATTAAAAATCCATAGATCCAGACTAATACTCTTGCTAGCTTTTTCTACGCCATTTGAAGATTCTCCTGCAAGGTGTATAATTATCATATTCTGTGATGATCTTAAGACGGAAGCGTGTCGATTATCATTCACCAAAAATTCTCCACTGAATTGTCCATCATTGGCTCGACTGCCTTCCAATCGACAGGCAAAATATAGCCAATACTCTCTGAGCGATGTAGATACTGAAGTAACAGACAGAAAATATTGTTGGTACGCAGCAGATCAGTCAGCATCAATGGAAAAGGGTAAACAGTATTTTTTGTCCGTAGACACGTGACATCGGTAGCAATTGGCTGACGTGAAACTACATTGTTATTTGTGTTTGAAATACGTTGTGAAATAGATTGACTGGGAATATCGATGCCGTCTTCAATACCACTCGGATATTTCTCTGTGTGATTATGTAATTACAGCTTTCAATGGAACTGGAAGAAAAGGATGAGCTAGATTAATTACGGTTCAATCTCTCTGCTCTTCTGAACTTTTCTTTACATGTATTTATACAACATATATAGTTTGAGCATCACGAACACTTCAGTGCTCAATGGATTTGCGGAGATCAGGTTGGTGACCGATCTCAAGAGATGGAATTTGTTGAATGCCTACAGGATGGCTTCTTACAGTAGCTTTTCCTTGAGATTACTCTGGAAAGACTATCTTAGAATGGGTGTTGTGTAATATCCATGATCTTATTGGGGAGATTAACATGAAAGAATCGTGAGGAGCCCGTGATAATAATATGTTGAATTCAGATTGCAATGTCAGCGGGTGAAGCATAACTCGCACGCGTCAGTGTCAGAATAAAATAAAGGGAATTGCAGAGGCATGAGAGAGGAGTTTGCCAAGGCGAATTGGAGGATGACACTGGTGGACATGACAGTGAGTAGAGACGAATGAGTTTTCTGGTCATAGATCCCAAGGCGCAGGATAAATATATCCCAAAGAGAAAGAAGTTCTCGAAACGCGGGAGTTACCCATAGCCCTCTTTTTAAAATTTTAAACTGATCCCTGTTTGAACCAGAGACAGACTGAAGACAAAACAAAGGTAAAATGTAATAAAAAGAGCAGAAAATTTAAAAGGATTAAAGGAAACAGAGAGAATAAACTAGTTAATTTCTAAGGTAAGTCCATGTTCGGCATAGCTTCGCGGGCCGAAGGGCCTGCATTGTGCTGTAGGTTTTCTATGTTTTTCTGTTTCTATAAAGAGAATGGACGAAAGGAAGAACGAGAGAAATAAAAGAAAGAAAAGAGAACGGAAATAGAGAGACAACGAGAAAAATAGTATGGTTGAAATAAAATACAAACAGAATGAAAGAACAATGCCGGAAAAAAAAACGCAGACACATATAAAGGATGGGAAAAGGTCTATGGTTGGAAAGCAATAACAAATATACCAGGCAGATGAAGTGAGAAACAATCAATAGAAAAGGAACTAAAGAAAGAAATTTTAAAATGCAAGGAGGGAAGGAAACAAAACATAACAGAAAGATACAAATGATGTGTAAAGAAAGAAAGAAGGGAATGAAAGGAGAAACAAAGAAAACAAGAATGCAAGAAAGAGAGACAAGTAAAGGCAGATAAGAATGATCAAACGAAGAAGGATTGTAGGGCGTAGGCATAACGTCGGCCGCATCTCTGAATCATGGCTTGAGAAGAGAATAGCTGGAAGCTCAATGTCCAAGGACACATATTGTATTGGAAGGACAGACAAGAAAGCAAATGGAGTGGCGTTGCGCCGTTGGTAAAAAAAATAATAAATCAAAACCTAAGAAAGAGGTGACATAAGGTCGCAAAAGCATAGAAACATAGAAAACGTACAGCGCAATAAGTTCTTCGGCCCACAAGCTGTGCCGAACATATCTTTACCTTAGCAATTTCCTAGGGTTACTCATAGACCTCTATTCTTCTAAGCTCTATGTACCTGTCCAGGTGTCTCTTAACAGACTCTATCGTATTCGCCTCCACCTCCGCCACCGGAAGGCCCATTCCGTGCACTCACCACTCTCTGCTTAAAAAGAACTACCCCTGACATCTCATCTGTACCTACTTCCAAGCCACTGAAACAGTTGCTTTTGAGCCCTGGAAAAAAATAAAGCTCTGAATATCCACACGATCAATGCCTCTCATTATCTTGTACATCTCTCATGGTCTGTCATACCAAGCGAAAAAAAAAAACAGGACAATTTCACTCAGCCTATTTTCTTAAGGCATGGTCCCCAATCCAGGCAACATTCTTTAAAATCTCCCCTGCTATGGGTTTTCTATGGCTTCCAATTCCTTCCTGTAGTGAGCCAGCCAAATAGAGCTCAGCACTATACTCCGGGTGGTGTCTGACCACGATCCTATACAACTGCAACTTAACCTCTCGGCTCCTAACCTCAATACAACTGTTGATGAAGGCCAATGAACCGTATGCCTTCTGAACCACACAGTCAACCTGAACAGCAGCTTTGAGTGTCCTATGGTCTCGGACCCTAAGATCCTTCTGACCCTCCACACTACCAAGAGTCTCACCTTTACTACTATATTCTGCCATCATATTTGGCCTGCCAAAATGAACTACTTCACAGTTAACTGGGTTGAGCACCATCTGCCACTACTTAGCCCAGTTTTGCATCCTATCAATGACCCGCTGTTACCTCTGACAACCCTCCACACTATCCACAACACCTCTGTGTCATTAGAAAATTTACTAACCCATCCCTTCCCTTCCTCATCCAGGTCATTTATAAATATCACAAAGTGTAGGGGTCACCGACTTGTATGCAGAATATGACCCTTCTATGAAAACTCGTTTCCTTCTGTGGGCAAACCACTCCTGGATCCACAAAGCAATGTTCCCTTGGATCCCATGCCTCCTTACTTTGTCAATAAGCTTTAAATATGGTACCTTATCAAGTGGCTTGCTGAAATTCATATATCCTACATCAAATGTATTGTTACATACTCGTGACACGTGACAGTGATACCCTTGTCACGTGACTGGGGTTGAAGCTATACTGGACGAGGTAATGGTCTTGTGATGGTGGAGTGACGTCGTTTTCCCGCCAGTAGAGGTCATGTGACAGTTTTAATACAGGTTATAAAAGGAAGAACCCACCCGGTGAGGAGGGGCAGTTTGTGGCTGGATTTGCCATGTTGACTTCATGCCACTGCGTGATTTAATGAGATGACGCAGTTTAGTTGAAAGATGAAGTTTTATCTAATGCCTAAAGTTTAAAATGTCATTGCCAGCAGGTTCTTTACAACACTGCTAGTTTGAGAATCAGTGGAGAGTGCAGATCGGAGTTCGGGAGATAAAGATCGAGGAGAATCGATTTACGACGGTGAAACGGGTTCAACCTTATTTAACGCTTATTCGTAAAGGAATTCGTTGACTGTTCTCCTGTTAATCTCTGCGGGATAGCAGAAGATTGAGGACAGTGTGATAAAGGAAAGGTCAGTGCCTTTGAACCGTTTCGTTTCGTAACTTCTTCGTGGGAAAAGTTCGACGTCGGGGATCGAAACAAAACGACGTGAAAGAGAATTTAAATCGTCTTAAAAAGTCTCTCCCTTTATTGGACTGTGAGCATTTCTGAACTTTTGGCAATACTACTTAAAAGAACTGTTTGAGCTGCATCGCTTTAAGAACTGTTTAAGCTGCCGCGCAGCAGGTGATTTCCGGTTACGTTAGTGTTTGTTTATTTTTGGAGGGTTTGTTTTCAGTATTTAATAAACGTGTTGTTTGTTATAAAAGCCCTTGCCGAACTTATATATTTTTGTTGCCTACATACGTAACAGTATATATATCCTATCTTCATCAATGCGTTTAGTCACATCCTCAAAAATTCATTTAAGCTCGTAAGGCCTTTGAGAAAGCCATGCTAACTACTCCTAATCATAATATGCTTCTCCAAATGTTCATAAATCCTGCCCCTCACGATCTTCTCCATCAGCTTACGTACACTGAAGTGAGACTCACTGGTCTATAATTTCCTTGGCTATCTCGGCTCCCTCTCTTGAATAAGGGAACAGAATCTGCAACCCTACATTCCTCCGGAACCTCCCCTGTCCAAATTGATGATTCAAAGATCATCGTCAGATGCTCATCGTGCTCTTCCTTCGCCTCCCACAGTAGCCTTGTGTACATCTCCTACGGTTCCGGTGACTTACCCAACTTAATGCTTTCTAAAAACTCCAGCAGATCCTCTTTCTTAATATCTCCATTCTCAAGTTTTCCAGTTCGCTATAAGCCATCCCTAGAGAATACTGAAGCAAAGCATTCTTTAAGTACCTCTGCTAACTCCTCCGATTCCATCCGCACTTCTCCACTGTCACATTTGATTGGTCCTATTCTCTGACGTCATATCTTCTTGCTCTTCACATACGTGTGGTATGCCTTCAGGTTTTCCTTTATCCTGTCCGCGAAGGCCTTCTCAAGGCCCCTTCTGGATCTCCTACAATCATTCTTAAGCTCATTCCTGCGAGCCTTATAATCTTCTACATATTAATACCTAGTTTTTTGAACCTTTTGTAAGCTTTTATTTCTTCTTGACCTGATTTACTAGTCTTTCTACGCCAAGGTTCCTATACCATACCATCCTAGCTCAGTACAAAGTACCAATGGAGAACTCCAGGCAAATATCCCCTGAATATTTGCCACATTTCTTTCGTACATTTCCCAATTAATGCTTCCACGTTCCTGCCCAATAGCCTCATATTTCCCCTTACTCTAATTAAATGCTTTCCTAATTTGTCATTTCCTATCCCTCTGCAATGCTATGGTAAAGGATATAGAATTGTAATCACTATCTCCAAAATGCTCTCCCACTGAGAGGTCTGAGACCTGAACATGATCATTTCCCTATACCAGATCAAGTACAGCCTCTCTTCATGTAGGCTTATCTACATATTTTGTGAAGAAACCTTCCTGAACACACTTAACAAACTCTACCCCATCGGACCTCCTTGCTCTACGGAGATTCCAATCATTATCTGGGAAATTAATATCGCACACCACGACAACCCTATTGTAATCTGGCTCCTGATCTGTTCCTCAATGTCCCTGTTACTAGTGAGTGGTCTATAAAGAAATGCGCAGTAGAGTTATTAACCCCTTCCTGTACCTCACCTCACCCACAGAGACTCCGTAGACAATCCCTCCATGACTGCCTCTTTTTCCGTAACCGGAGGGTGTACACTCACTGTGGATAGAGCTAAGTAACTGGAAGGGTAAACAAAGCGTTGATGGGAGTTATGCACTGACTTCCAAACGTAGTAAGTTTATGATCTGCAAATCACAACGGAAGTTAGTAAATGCGTGGGGAAAAGGGTAATATTACAAAGGTCGTGGAGGATTTGGCTGCATTTTTTGGGGGGAAAATCCGTTTGTTGCTGGATTCTAGGAGGGAACATTTCTAGAGATCCTTCCAGACGGCCTTTTGCAGTAAGTGGTGGTTGACCCTACTAGAAGATCAGCTGTTCTGGACTGGATGCTGTGCAATGAAATGGAATTGATGAGAGAACTTAAGTTAAAATAGTCCTTACGGTCAAATGATCATAATATGAGCAAATTCACTCTCATATTTGGGAAGGCGAAGCTAAAGTCAGAGATACCCGCTTTGCAGTAAAGGGACTACTGAGACATGAGAACGTGGCCGCAATTGATTGGACAAGAACACTGGTGGTGATGACGGCAGAACAGCCATGGCTGGAACTTCTGGAAGCAATTTGGAAGGCACAGAATATATACCTCCGAAAGACGAAGAAGTATTCTGAAGGGAAGATGTCACAACTGTGGCTTAGAACAGTAATGAAATCGAACATAACAGCCAAAGAGAGGGCATATAACAGAGCGAACATCAGCGGTAAGCTGTACGATAGGAAGGAATCTCGACTGTAGAAAGCAGTGACTGATTGGTAGGAGGCAAATAGTTGGAATAAATGAAGCCCTTTCTGATTCGCTTCTGGTGACGAGTGATGTTCCACGGGTGTCTGCATCTTGACCTATGATTTTACGTTAACTGTCAATGATTTGAATGATGGAATTGACGGATGTGTTGCAAAGTTTGCGGACGATATGAACGTAGAAGTCGCTGGTAGTTGCGAGGAAGATGGTAGGCTACGGAAGGAGTGGAGAGGAGAATTGAAGGGGCGCACAAATGACAGATGGAATTCTTCGGTGGAAGAAATTAAAGGGTTGAATATTTTATAAATGAGGAGAAAGTACAAAAACGGGGTCGTAAAGGCACTTTGGAGTCATATGCAGGTTTATTTACAGCTTGAATTTGTGATGAATCAGGCAATGGCAATGTTTGCATTAATTCTAAGGAAACTATAATATAATAAAAGGAGGTAATTTTGCTAATCTATAAACCGCTGTTGATGACTCACTTGGAGCATTGTATGCAATTTTGAGAATGATATCTTAGAAAGTATGTGCGGAATCCAGAAGTTTTGGTCTTTTATGAAGCAGTTTTGATCCTGTTTTTATGATGAACAACAGATCGTGTATTAACAGAGGGAACCCCTCTGTTTCTGTTCCTGGGAAGAGGTCTCCAAATCTGAGCCAGGCGTTCAAACCTTCCTTGCCAACACAGAGTCTGCTCGAATCGTGCGGATGTCTTTCACGGAGGCTCATTCCTTTCCGATTGGTTAACGGTTTCCTTCTACAATGAAAATGTCTTCATTTCCTTCAAATTAGTTACATTTGTCTTTCAGTGTCTGTTGTTCCTCTTCCTTTTCCATCCCGAGGTAATGGCAATCGAAGAGCATTCCGCATACAATTTTCACTTGTTTTCTTGTTTTCATTTGCTAATTTTCTAGAGCGCTTTTGGATATTATGTTACAAGAATACTTTAATATGGTTGTAGTGAAAGTGTTCATTGTCTTTCCGATATAATTATTGTTAAGCTCTGTTTGGCAGATATTCATAAGCATTCAAAGTAAGTCCTATGAAAGATTACTCCTTTATCACAGTGTGATCTAACTCTTTACTTGTTGATATTTATCTGTTTCATATCCATCCATAGGGTTTACTGTATCCTGCTCATCTGTTTTATATTCTACCAGCTCTGCTCTTCCTTCCTTTATGTTTCTCGTGTCGCATTTTTGTATAATTTCAAATCGTCCTCGTATCGAATATGTTTCCAGGGAAAATATGTTGGGTTGATTCCAGCTGGGTTAACATAATCATATTAGAAACTGCTGATCTGCTTGGATTTTCACGCCTCCAAGGTTTACAGAGAATGATGCAAAAGAAAGGTAAAAAAACATGCAGTTACTTTCATTTCTTTCTTTGTTTTTTTCCTACTTCTTTCACTTTCTTTCCTATCTTTTTGCTTCGCTTTTATTCAGTATTTTGTTTATGATATTTTAATTTATTTATTACATAGTTTTGTCTCGGTTAAAACCAGGCGTCTGTGTAACTAGGTGACTATGCCTTGCTGCTTAAACCGTTTGACATTTTTGTCCAATTCCTTGGGTTGGGATCAGCCCTGGGTTTTTACTTTGCGAAGCAGGTGTCTCACAGGAAATCATGGGGAGGGTTACGAGCTCTTTGTCTTTATCTGTTTTATTCAGTTTCGCTTCACTAAAATAGCGGAGGATTGTCAATATCTCTAACAGTAATTGTTGATTTTAATGAATACGTCTTCTCCGGATACCTCAATTATTTGATTGGTTCTGTATATCTACACGTTGTAGTGAGTACTTAACGGGGGTTTGCTGACTACTTTTGGGTTGGCTGTTGTGGATCTTCGTCACATGACGCTATGATGGTTTTCCTCTGATAATCGTAAGACATTTCACTTCTTCAAACGCTCCATTGTTTGCCCGATTTATTAGTAGTTTCGATGGGTTATTTCTGCAATACATCTTGTGTTATTGTATTGTTTTGTTTGAGTTGCCAAGTGTCTGTATTTCCTGCTTTGGAGTTCTCTGTTGATCCCGACAGTCTCCCTTTCACTGCTTCTGTCTCTTTCCTTCCGACATTCATCCTTTCTCACTTTCTGTCTCTCTGTCTGATCTTCCCTCTCTCTTTACATTTTTCCATATTTCTTCATTCCACCTTTTCTTTCACCTTCTCTACTCTCTGTCCTCTTTTCTTCATCATTAATCTAGCCTTCTCTCGGCCTTTCTTCATGTATTGTTTATTTCAGTTCTTTCTCTTGCCTCCTTTCGTTACTTCCCTTCCTCTGTTCCTTTTTGTTCTCTCCTTCCTCTCTCTCTCTTTCACAGACCCTCTCCCTCTGTCCCTCTCGCTCGTTCTCTTGTTTTGCTTTCTTTCTCCGTTTCCTGTTATCATCACCTTTAACTTTTTTTGTTCCTTCTTCTTTGACTATTTCTTTCCATACAGACGCTGCTGTATTTTCAGGACTCTGGTTGAAATCCATTTAGCCTTCCCTCAAATTGAGTTCTATCAAATTGAGTTCCATTTCACGTCATACAAAGATTCCAGCTGATATTCGGCAAACCACATTCAATATCCATTTCTGACCTGGAGCTCAATAAATTAGTTCCGGATATTTCTTACTTCAATGGTTGGTCAGTTGACGGAGAAGATCCTGAGAGGCAGTGTTGGAGAGGCAAAATATTATTTGGAATCGTCAGCATTACTTTCTAAAAGATAGGTCATGCCTTCCGAGCCTGATTTAATTTTTTTGAGGAAGTGACAAAACACATTGATGATGGTAGAGCAGTAGATGCAGTGTATATTGTTACGTACCCCGTAACTGGGTGTCAGACCAGCAGAGAAAGAAGTATCCTTTGGGGCCTGGTGGTACCAAACTAAGGATGTTTATTAGTAAACTACACAATACAGTATCAAAAATGCAAATATACATACAAAACAAGTTAGCAGTAATAAACCTAAAAGTGTAGGAATAATAACAAGCAACAATAAACACGCTCTATCGATGTCTAGGGATAAATGAATTGCCATATAGAAGAGTATACAGTTCAGTTCATACATGCTGAGTTAGTTATGGTTGTTGTGTTGTAATCGTGAGAGAGGGTGAGAGAGAGAGAGAGAGAGAGAGAGAGAGAGAGAGAGAGAGAGAGAGAGAGAGAGAGAGAGAGAGAGAGAGAGAGAGAGAGAGAGATTAGGTAGCTGCAGCAGGCAAACCTATTGCTTTCTGATTCCGTCTTCTCGTTGTGTCCATTCAGTTATGACCTTTCTGTTCCTCAGCTAGACCGTTCTTCTGTGGTGGACTCGTCACTCTGGCATGAGTGGTCAAGTCCCCACCGGCCCTGCTGTCCCACTGTGAGGTTTATTGACCGATCTCCTGATGCGGTCTCCGAAACCCCCAACTTTCTGTGGGTTCCCAAAACTCAGTCAGTGTCCGCTGGTGTGTCTGAAAGGTGTCTCTCCAGACCTGTCTTTTATCCATACTAACTGGGTTTCAGCTATCCATCAACTCTGAATGACTGTGTCCATCAAATCAGGACACTCCTGCTGTCTCCTGAGGAATGTTAACGAGCAAAGTAAAGTCCTTATAGTGAAAGATAAATAATCCAGGAAGAGACAAAATACAATAAATCAACAGTCTCTCTCTCCCTCTTAACTGTAGCAGATGTTCTTGCCTGTGTTTCATCTCTCTCTCTCTCTCTCTCTCTCTCTCTCACTCTCTCTCTCTCCTCTCACTCTCTCTCTCTCTCTCTCTCACTCACTCTCTCTCACTCTCTCTCTCTCTCTCTCTCTCTCTCTCTCTCTCTCTCTCTCTCTCTCTCTCTCTCTCTCTCTCTCTCTCACATGAGCAGCATAGCGACAGTAATAGTTCGTAGTTCTCAAGGGGGGGAATAGTTAACTCTGCACCCCATTGTCCATAAGGTCTGTTCATCAATCATAACAATATTAATTTCATCAAGGCAAGCAGGCATGGGATCCAAGGGAAAATTAGTTGGTGAATCTAGAACTGGCTTACCCACAGAAGGCAAAGGATGATGGTAGACAGGTCATATTCTGCATGGAGGTCGGTGATCAGTGGTGTGCCTCAAGGATCTGTTCTGTTATCCTTAGTCTACGTGATTTTCATAAATGACCTGGATGAGGAAGTGAGTAAATTTCCTGATGACACAGAGGTTGTGAGTGGTTTGCATATTGTGGATGGCTGTCAGAGGTTACAGCGGGACATTGATAGGATGCAAAACTGCAAAAGTGGCAGAAGCAGTTCAACCCAGATAAGTGTGAGGTGGCGCATTTTGGTAGGTCACATATGATGGAAAATATAGTATTAATTGGAAGACTTTTGACAGTGTGAATAGTCAGAGGTATCTTGGGGTCCGAGTCCATAGAACACTCAGGCCTACTGGGTAGGTTTACTCTGTGGTTAAGAAAGCAGGCGGAGTATTGGCCCTCATCAACCGTGGGATTGAGTACAAGAACCGAGTGGTAACGTTTAAGCTATACAGGACTTCGTTAGACCCCACTTGGAGCACTCTGCTCAATTCTGGTCGCCTCACTATAGGACGGATGTGGAAACTACAGAAAGGTGCAGAAGGGATTTACCTTAATTTACCTTTGCCTTAATTGGAGGAACATGCCGTACGAGAATAGTTTGACTGAACACGGCTTTTATTCTTTGGAGCGCCAGAGGATGAGAGATGACCTGGCAGAGATGTATCAGATGATTAGAGGATTTGATCGTCTGGATAGTTGAGGTTGTTTCCCAGGGATGAAATGGCTAGCACGAGAGGGCACAGTTTTAAGATGTTTTCAAGTCGGTACAGAGGAGATATCGGGGTAAGCTTTTTTTTGCGCAGAGAGACGTGAGTCCGTGGAATGGGCTGCTGGAGGCGATCATCTCGTGGGCTCGTCCAAGAGCTGATCTAAAATGTTGTCTCGTAGGCAATTCAGGGATTCTTTCTCCTGAAATCTACCTGCGTATAGAATTCCACTATGATTTTTGTACATTGCACAATTGGCATGCATTTTTATCTCCTGTTCTAATTTGTAGGCGACATCATTGTTACTGTTTTAGAGTCGATATCCAACTCTCAACAGTCGTCCTTCCCTTGTAGTTCCTTAGCGCTTTCCACAATCTTTCATCTCCTTCCAACCCTATGTCACCTTTTTCAAATGATTTCATTGCATTTTCCACCTAGCCATCCAGGTTTAAAGTCATTTATGAACCGACAGTTAACCTGATCAATGCTGGACCGGAATTTCAAGCTCAGCTATTCCAGCCTATCCAGTTTCTTTTCCGTAATTCAAGGAGTCTGTTTCCTGCAAATTTTTCAATTCTTTTCCCACCACCGTTTCAATGTTATTCAGCCTTCCTATATATGACGACAAAACTGAATACACTATCCCAAGTCTGCTTTCACCATACATCTCTACAGCTGTAACGTGACGCCCACACTGTTGTATATTGTGCTCAGAACAAGGAAGGAAAATTGTTCAAGATCCGGCTTTTTCACCTGTTTGTTAGCTTATGCAGACATTTTCAGAGAATGTGACGCTTTTTTTTTTCCTGAAGGCGCTTTCGTACTCTATTCTTTACTGAGAAACTGGTGCCACAGTTTAACCTATCAATATACATCAGCTGACAGCTTTCATTTCGCCTGTTAGACTGGTCCAGAAGGAGGAACAGATGAGACCTCGCCACATGATAGAATATTGGATTAATGGTTGGAAGCAGAGTGTGGTAGTGGAAAATTGTATTCTTTTCGAGGAGTGTATCTCATGGTATGCCGGTGCCTCAGTGCCCCGTCTACCGTCAGCTGTCCTATTCCTTTCTAATTCTACGAATGGCTTGAATACTAACCACTCCGATGAATCCCTCATTGGCGTTCTTCTGGAGAGTCCAGAAATGGAAAGCGGAGGAAAGTTTGGCAAATGGAATGCAGCCTTATCGAGCGGCTATGGGTGTATCTGCCGAACGTAACCTGGGCCAAGAGTAACAGAGAGAAAGGGAAGACAAGTTGAACACGGAAGCCCTGTGGAAAATTACACTAAAGCATGAGGAAATTGAATTACCATGTAATCGGAGTGTTTCTAGTTCCGATCGACAGAAGGGCATCAGCATTGAAATAAATACGGCAAAATTAATATTAAACTGATGGAACTTTATTTCTCGGCGTTCAGAGAACCGAATTTCCGGTTGGTGCTCAGATGCACTCTCTGTCAAGATCACGACTCAGATTAACTATGTTGTCGTTGGTCTTTTCTTGACCGTGAGGATGGGTTTAGAAATCGTGAGCAGATGACGGGATAAGGTCAAGGTTTAGGGACAGGGATATGGGACAATTAGAGAAGAGACAAGAGTCTCCCTGATTAAAGTTCAGCGATGCGGACATGGGACACCCAAAGCTGGTTATGGGATACTGGGCAGGCGGACCAGCATGGAGAGGTTTGGACACCCACACCCTCCCACTGCACTAGACCCACGTTCAGGGTGAGAGAATTTTCTGAAAGTCCCATGTTCGGAGAGCCATGCGGGCAGGAGGAAGGTGATTCAAAAACCCAACACTCCACCTCACCCTCGATACACGAGTCATTGAGACCGGAGTTCGAAAGGTAGTGTTCGACGCCCCTCATTGACGTCAGGAGTTCGAGGGCTCGAGCTTCGTAATTGGAGGTTCAGGGGGTCGACACCAAGGCTCCAAGTCTGAGGGTCGAACTGGAAGTTCGAAAGTCGATTTCCATTACCCGAGAGTGACTCTGCGAGGCCGTTAGGGGAATGGAAGCCCGATGTCTGCGAACACTTGCCTGAGTCCCCTGCAGACGTTCTGTAATGTTTTTGGACGACTGTGTGTGGGCGTTGTGTTAATTGGGGTGAGAAACGGAGCTTGTTCGATGCTGTTCTGCAGTTTGTTTTGTCGTGGCTCGTTATGTTCTGTTTTGTTTTGTTCTGTATTGTTCTGCCGAGGATTCTGGGCCTGTTATGGTAGTACCGGAATGAATGGCGACACGAGCGGATTGGACAACCCCCACTCTCGGATGTGATGGGCCTTACCCGCACTAAACCGTGAATTATCCGGGGATTACTATCTTGGAGTTCCCTGGAATGAATAAAAAACGTGAGAGGTGCAGTAAAGTGATCAAAGTGACTTCGACCGTGGAATGATTTTGGTGCCAGCCGGAGTAGTTTGAGTATCTCAGAAACTGCTTATGTCCTGGGATCCTCATCAATAGTCTTTGTTACATTCCCAAAATTCAGTCATATTTTTTAAAGATGTGTCCTGCTCTACACAGTGCCATGTTCAGAGTCCCTCGGGAAGGTGCATTCAGCCATATGCGCGTGAATCCTAAATCAATATTCCTCCAGATAACACTCTGCCTATGATGCGGGGCCAACGTCCTATAATTACCACGATGTGTTCCACGTTTTCGTTTTGAAAAGGGAGAAATCTTTAGCTAATCTCCACAGCAAAATATCTCCTCGCTTCTTTCATTCACTATCCTGGGATATATAAAATCAGGTCCCAATAATGTATCTACATGATTCTATTCAAACGAAGAGGTCCTCCTCGTTCTCGCTGTCAAATACTTTAGCATATTATTGTTCCACATATTAATTCAACCATATTCCTCACTCTTCTTCTAATGCACGAGCTGAGACCCTCATCGTATCCTACTGTGACTCCAGGAGTAACTTTCCTCCTTTACCCCTTAATCTTACTCGAACCGAAGCTACCCTCTCACTGTGTGGATATATAGCATGCATTCAGCGCTTCAATAAAACTCAGCCAAAGCATCGGATAGCCAATTTTGCTCTGCCTTCTCATCTGCTAAAGCATATCCTGTGATAATGAAATGCTCTGAATAATTATAGTTTCTTAAACATCAAGTGCTCTGAATAATTTTAGTATCTTAAACCCTCCACTTTGTTTAATTTATTATGTATATAACCGGCATTTTAACCAAGTGTCTAATACCTTGCCAATCTTGTCCTTCTTCTGCATTGTAACGTGCTCCAAGCCTCCAGAATTTAAACATCTCCCAGATGACAAATGTGGACTTGGACAACAACTGCTGCCAATTCGCGCTTTCTCTTAATGCGCCCTAAAATCTGTCTAATCATGTTGTAATATCCCTTCCCCATGTTTAGTATTCAGACTTTTCCTTGTTCATAAACTGCCCTAAAAACTATTAAGTGGAGATCATTGTACAAAAATGCTCTCCCACTGGAAGGTCATGCTGGAATCGGATTACTCAGATGAAACCCATTTGCACACGGAACTCGGAATTCTCCTGCATGTGAGGTGTAAAATAAGGTGTTTGAGAGCAGAGGTGAAATTTCATTGGTTTGTAATGCGACTCATTCATATCCTTTATCCGTTTTATCATCTTAAGTAAAACGTTGGAATCAGGTAGATCGCGCAGTCCTCACTTCAAATTAACAGCAATATAAAAGTTCCGTAGCCAGCTTGCCAGTGGTGAACGGCATACTTCAGACTCACTTATGAGCAGTTTTAGTTCAGTTGTTTCCTCCGGACTGAAACCAGTTGGTCTTCCTGGCGAATGGCATGCTGAAGAATACGTCTTCATTACCAAACTTGCAATCAGTTTAAGCTTCGGTTTACTGTTTTCAACCAGACACAGACACACAGTTAAACAAAAGGCCGTTTCTCTGGGGCCACAGTACATACAGTCACGCACTACATATCTGCTTACAATCCATTTAATCTTATTTACACAGCAACCCGTTTAACGTAAAGATACACTTTGCTCCATTTTTCAATTCCGCTCTGAATTTACGCTGCGTCAGGCCGTAGATGCAGGTGTTGGTGCAGACACTGAGAAACTGTAACATCCATCCCGACTGTTGAAAGATATATATCGTAGCATTTAAATATTTGTATCTGTAGCTGACATTCACAGCTTGCCAGGTCATGGAATGTATTACATGAGGCATGCTCAATAACATGAAATTGGCTGAAAGAGCGAACAGCAGGATCACTGATTTTCTCCGGTTCTGAACTTCAGAATCCTTTTGATTCTCACTGTTGTTTCGAAGTCCCCTGCGGACTCTATTTGCCGCTACTATGTGCCTGACTGTTAAACCATTACAGAGTAGAATGAAACACATTGGTAATATCGGCGTTAGGAGACTGTCAAACAATTCATGTCCTTTCCACAGGGGTGAAGTGAAGTATTCAGGTACCTTGACACAAAACCAAGGCACTTTATTAGTTATTACAAAATGTTCCACTTCAAAGCAAAACGGAATACACCTCACACAGCTCACCACCCCCACTGTTACTATAACGATTGTCGCTGTTCTCTGGGTACAATATTTTTTCCGTAGGTTTGGACAGCAAATCGCGACGTATCGATCGAATGTGAAAGCAACCGTTAGCCAAACAGAACAGTCTGTGCCACTTTGAAGACTTTCGTCAGTGCACATATTGTAGTGATGAGTAAGACCCTGGCGTAGAAATAGATATTATTTATTTGCTCCAAAATGACAGCAATTAGAACCACCATGAAATCGGCCGCCGCCATCCCCACCAGGTACCGAGTTATGCATTTGGAGAGACCACACTTTCCACGAGACAGAATCACGATCGCTGTTAAATTAACTGAAAACAGAAACGAATGTAACTAAATTGGTAGAGCGCATAGTATCCTAAGTATGGTATGAGAGTGGGAGGTGGGTGGATCGTTGGGGAGTGATTTGAGGCAAGAGGTTAAATCATTGCACAATGGTAAGATTGTCCTTCGAAAAATGTTCTGAAAGAAAAGGAAGGTTACGTGGATACAATTTACCATCTCGTAGCTGCTATGTAAATCTATACAGAGGGCTTTATTCAGATCTGGGAACCAAGTTGTCACGTTGCGTACTGCGTGTAATTTGAGAATGAAATAATATTCCCTGGTGTGGGATTCATGGGAATAAGTGAGATTTCCTCGCGATTGGCACGAAACTGACAATTGTATTATATGCCGTCAACAACATCCTTTGCTCATCGTGTCGATGAAACGAGAATAAGAATATTAGGACAATAAGATATGCAAATTTCAATTCCGCCAGATTTAGGTGAGATTCTGTTAATAGGAAGGGAAAACTTGTGCCATTGTTAAAGGCAACTGACAGCAACGTTGTCTAATTAGGGGTCTGCGGTAATTGCAAAACATAGGTATTTGGCAAGAGTGGATAATTGTTCGGAACAGCAGAGATTGACAAGCCTGCCGTATCGGTGTCTGTTAAAGACAACCACGTTGCTCATATCTCGTCGAACACTTAAGCATGGCGTTTGATATCAAAGAAATCTCGATTTCCCGTCAACTTCGGAAGGATCAACATGATTTAAAGATTAGATACCGGTGTGTGTGCAATGATTGGAGGAGGGCTGGATCAGAATCTTTGTCCGACCCCAGATGGGTTGAAAGTGGGATACCAATTAGTGATCAATCATGTTGAGGCATTCGGGATGCTACGAAACAAATAAACTTTGTTCTGTTACGGCACAGACATCCCGGGCTCCGGAAGGATCTGGAAACGACTTTGAACAATTTGAAAGACGTAACAAAGACTATTTTCTTCCAAGATTTCAGATCGATTTTTCTTCTGTAGAAATAAATCCTAACGGAATTCATGTCAAAATGAAATATGCAACGACTATATCGGCAATGACTCAGAAGTTCATTTTAGTTTAATAGAAATAGACAATGCTAAAACTTCCATGAAATAAAACTGCGAAATTAATTGCAGTTATTTACTCAGACAGATCTAAAGGCATTAACTGCAACAGATTACAGAGTATAGAGCCGTTCAAATATTAATCTGATAGTGTCGCTGCACTATAATGCCAACCGCTGCAAGTACAGGATAGTAAATCCTCACTACGTCATAGATGTTTAGAGTCGGCATTTTATTCGTGAAGCAGCAATCAGTTCCAAATGATCACTGTACTGGTAATGACACACCGATATTCTTATACCAGAGAGGGAGGTAATCTGTTCCAATGTTCGATAAGATTCCTCACTTACGTCATATACAACTCATTGAAAAAAACATTTACAATGAAGAATTTTTTGAAACATAATTGCAGCATTGTGCAATGTATCTATGTCCTCCAGGGATATCTCAAATTGCCTGCGTGAAGACAATTTTCAAATACCTGTTGACAATGCTAAGAGTGATATGGTCCGTATACATTAAAATTTAACTTAGTGTCTATTGCTCCGTGTTTGCAACAGCCGAATTGATTCTTAAGTCGCGTTTCCGTGCTGCTATGACCGTTGTGCCGGGAATCGAAAATATTGCTAGCCCTTTCTTTCTGTCATAACATTTTGTTTTCCTGAACTGAATTTTCATGACTTCAATATCATTTATAACACGTAAACTCTCCTCCAATGAATCATGTTCTTAAAGAGGTAAAAAAATCAGAACTACGCTTACTGCCGAATGTGGCAAGGCCTCGATAAAGTTAGTATTAAGACGACGTTTCCTCTGATGAGAGAGTCTGAGACCATCGGATACAGTCCGGCAATTTATGGGTGATCTTTTAAAACAGAAATGAGGAGTAATTGTTTTAGCCATAGGGTGGGAAATACGTGAAATATTATTGCAGAGACAGCCGTGGGGGCCTTTTGTATGTACATCTAAGAAAGAGGTTTATAGAATTGAAGGCATGAAGGATATTGGAGAATTCAGGAGAGTGGGGCCGAGAGGAAAATTGGATGAGCCATGATGAAATGGAGGAGCAGACACGATGGACCAAATGACTGAAACCTGTTTCTGTACCTTGTGGACTTACGTTCCAAATCATAGCTCGAAATTCCAGACTCCATCTACATGTCACGTTCAAGCAATTTATTTGTATTTATATATAAGCAATTTTATTTACATCCAATCACTGATTTCTTCACCTCTAATCACAGACCTCAAACATAATTACTGTACTTCGCCTTTTGCTTGACAGTCGTTTCATTGGATGAATGCTTCTTAATCTCTCTGATGGATCTACCATGGTGGACATTCTGATGCCTTTTACTAAAATTCAAGTTGACAGCATCCACTGTTCTGTACTTATTGGCTACCTTGGTCACTTCCTTAGAAACCTCAATTATATTTGTAATATGTGACCTGCAGGCAGAGAGCCACAATTACCCATCGTACTTCCAAATATAACTGAATCCCATCCTTAAGAATTGTTTCCAATAGATGCTCTACCTCTGATGTAAGGATTACTAGTTAATAGTTCCAAGGATATTTCTGTTCGCCACCTAACTATTGGGCCCGAATTTCGCCAGAAGAATCAAAGATCTTCGTCAAAGCCTCAGAAGTTTCACCGCCTGCTTCTCTTAATAATTTGATAAAGATGTAATCAATATCCTCGGATTTATCTGCCATACTGCTCTTCAAAAGATCGTATACTATCTCTGACCTGAAATAAAAAGTCTCTGGCCTATTTGTAGACGCCTCAGCGAATCTTCATATGTTTCTGCTTCGTATTCTCTTCGGACCTCGAACTATATCATCAGACTCCAAGCATAGATTTCCTCTGTTATCATTGAACGGTACTATCCTCTCTCACGCGTCCTGGATTCGTGTCGGCAGCTCTTTAGACATCTTCCATTGCAACGCTGTCATTCTTGAGGCACACACTCGTTTACACTGTCTAGGTTGTGTCGTTTAGTTCATCCCGAAGAGTTGACATATGGGTGAGGTCGGTACAATCAGACAGAGAGAGAGAGAGAGAGAGAGAGAGAGAGAGAGAGAGAGAGAGAGAGAGAGAGAGAGAGAGAGAGAGAGAGAGAGAGAGAGAGAGAGAGAGAGAGAGAGAGTGAGAGAGAGAGAGAGAGAGAAGGAGAGGGGCGTGATAGATGTAAATGATGTCAGGAGAGCGCACATATGGTTAGACTGATTAAATATGTCTGCTATGGCAGTATTTTGAAATATAACAGCAGAAATGTAACGTGAGAAGTTATGCTTCAAAAGGATAGGCAGTATATTTTCAACATGGTTTGGTTGGGTGCCTTCAAGGTTTTTTCAGGATAGCATTGGATCGAATTAAGGGAGTGACAAAAATCGACACGGAATGACAGTGGCGGGTCCCGAGTTATTGTGGATCATGTGCAGACAGTAGGGATCAATTTATTTGCCCAGACATAGTGGATAAAAGGATCTGACCAGTGATTTAAAGATCTATCTAACAAATTCTAACAAAACAACAGTAAACGTCGTGGGGTAGCTTTATCATCAAAGAACACCAGCATTGAATTGTAGTCATCATTGATATATCCAAGAGCTCTTTACAACTATAAAAGTAGCGCAGGAAACAAGGAGTTAGGAGTGCAATCAGTTATCTCTGAAGGTATTTGGAGGGACGAATTTATAAATAAGCTATCACGATGCAGGTATACGAACAACCAGGGAACCAAGAAGAAACTTGGACTGTAGAAGGATAAAGTTAGGTCGCATCCAATGCAAGCACTCCGGGTTGCGGCTTCCCCGTGTAGGAGGCCGCACAGTTTGATCACAGTGATCAAACAGGGCATCATGTGGGGTATTGAGAGAGGCGTGAAAAGAGATTTTTGCTCCAGACTAGTCCAGTATCTTCGTATTTCCTCTCGTTGCAGCGGTTGGCCGGAGGATCGCGTGTCGCTTGCTTTGATCTCTTATTCTAGATAAGACATGCAGGTATTTCTGGGGGGAATAGACCGCCGAATCTGCTCAGTATTAGTGACAGGGCTTTTGAGCATTTGGGAAAACAAGGGCATGAGCTTGGTAATGGAACATAAATAATATAAATTAATAGGCATTTATAAACAATGCATTTCATTGACAACATTGGCTGAAATGAGATCCTCTGATCTGATCCTCAAGGACGAAATAGTCCACAGTCAATAGTAAACTACTGAACCGCGTTGATGAGTCGATGGATCTCTGCTGTCCGGGTCCAATGCTGTTCAAGATTAACCAGGCTGGTGGATCCGATCCTAAGGAGTGCATATGGATGATCAATATTATTTGAGGCTTTGAGTTCAAGAGTTGGCTTGCCGGATTGTTTAGTGAAAAAAGTATTTTTTTTTTTGTATGCAGAAAACGCTGGAGGAACACAGTAGGCCAGGTTGCCTCTGTGGAAAAGAGTAGAGTGCACACTTCAGGCAGAGACCCTTCAGCGAGATATTTTTTTCGGTCACTTTGCGAACATAGCACTGTATTCTGGACGCTGGGTTTGACACTGATATTCATATTGCGCGTGAGGAAACTGAAGAGGACGGACAAGTCAACGACATTAAATAAAATGGTGCATAATTACAATTAAAAACAATAGGAACTAGAACAAAAAGGTGGTTAAATAAGACATTCTCGAGCTTTTGATCAAGGGACGAAAATCACACCACATGGCATAATAATTGGTTGGGAAGTGATTACCAATCTCGTTCTGCAGTACGCCTGCGAGGGTGCCCAGTTCCCATGGCGGTTTTTGTCCTTGTGACACCATTCCAGGAAGGATTGCAGGATTTGGAATTGGTCCTAAAGCAGTTTAGCAGAGTTGGAGGATTCATGCTGTGCGGGGGATTTTGCCATTCTAAATATGTTTTCTTTGAAACGGCGGGGTCTGGGGCGATATTGATTGAAATTAACGAAGTTTCATTAGCTTATCTCTGTATTATTATTTCTACAGAATTTAAAGGTAGAGGAACAGTTAGCTTTGAGGATGTAAAAGGACCGACAGATGAAGAGATTGGAAAATAAATGACAGATGCTATACAGTGTCGGGAAGTGTATGGTCATGCAGTTCAGTAGATGAAACGAAAGGCTTGACTATTCTCGAAATGGGGAGAAAATGCAACAAAATAATGTCTGAGGCACAAATGGCGGATAAGTACCGACGGGTTATAGAGCCTAATTCTGGTGCTATAGCGTATGGTCTTATGGTTTTACATCCTTCCTTTCCTGCCTTGCCTTCGGTCTTCGCAAATTTTCTGTCTCATGTTCTTTTACAACTTTCCTCTCTTTCGATCATTCTTTCCATGCTTGTTTCTTTTTTTCCTTCCATCCTTTTCACTTTCCACCATTCCTTCGCTGATTCCATTCTTCCATTCTCTTCACTTACTTTATTCCCTTTCTTCTTTCGCACCATCTGTTTACACTATTTTCTCATTTTCAATTTCATTCCGTTACTGTTCAGTTCTGGTCACCTCACTACAGGAATGATTTGGATACTATGGAGAGAGTGCAGAGGAGATTTACAAGGGTGTTGGTTGAATTGTAGCGCCCGTCTTGCGAGAATAGTGAGTTTGATAGTGATAGTGAATTTGAACGTTTCTCCTTGGAGCAACGCAAAATGAGACGTGGCCTATAGAGGCATATGAGATGATGGGAAGCATCGATCGTGTGGATAGCCAGAGGCTTTTTCCCAGGGCTGAAATGATACAGATGGGATGTCAGGTTGTAGAGGCGAATACAATAGGATCTTTTAAGAAACACTTTGATAGGTATATGGTGCCTATAGATCTAGAGGGCTGTGCAGTAGGGAAATTCTCGGCAGTTTCTTGAGTAGGTTAGATGGTCGGCACAACATTGTGGCGCGAAGGACCTTTAGTGCTGTAGATTTTTATAGAATATGTTCTAATATAATACATATAACGGTTGTTCAGCATGACCTAAAAGCGTCAACGCAAACGGCGTACATGAGGGTGAAATTCAAGAATGACAATGGGAAATGAAGATGAGCAAACATCATTAATAGCGTGTTGACAGGAACAGGAGAACGACCGCTCCACTGTAAAACCCACGAGGCTGCAAGTAGTATTTGAAAGCGCCGTGACTTTTATGGACAGGTTCATAATCGCCAAACAACTTAAAGGAAAGAAGCAGATAGTCCTTGTTAGGTAATCGAAGAGTAACGTGCTAGGCGGGTTTGCCGTCACGCTTCTGGGGGAACTGGTAAATTTCCCTACGATAAACCTTTGCGCCCGCGGTCATCGTGCAGAGCACGTTACCAAACTAAGCTTAGCCTCCATTGTTTGCATATAATCGATAAACAGTCCCTTCAAATAAAGGCTCCTGAAGTGTTTTTAGCGCAAGAAAACCACCAACACAGATATCGTTTTATTGCCAGTAATGTACTTACTGGTATTTGCAGGAAAGTGAGGCAATCCTAATTATAAAATATGCCGATGCTGAAAACTGGGACCAGTGAAAATCAAATGGACGTATTTCAAGGATGCTATTTAAAGTGACTCTGGCAACGGCATAGAACCAAACTATGAGCTGTTAGTTTTCAGCATGTACTCAGTATTCGAAAACGTTAAGTGGAACATATCTCGAACTCTTTAGTTCCAATTTTTTCCTATTTTGATTCCTTCCCTGGAAATCTTGGCACTGCCAGGGAAAACCATGGTAAACAGGTTGGATAGGACATTGAAGAAAAGGTATCAGGGCAGATGGAAACCATTAAGGATATCTGATTATTGTTGGGCAATGAACGGAGGGTTCTCAAATAAATGAAATTAACCAACAAAAGTTATTTTCAGCTCATTTGAACTGCAGGATAACGCAAATTATAGTAACGTCGATGAAAAAAAGAGTCCACATCTTTATGCAATTTAATTGTATGACTACATAAAGGTGTAAACGTGGTAGGCTGAATCATATGTGCTAGCCTCCTCAATATCCAGCGCATCTTGAAGCAGCGATTCATCAATAATTCGCCGACCATCATTTAGGGCTCCATCATTCACACAGCTCATACCGGAAGCCCATTGCTATCAGCTAGGAGAAGGTACAGGAATCTGAAAACACATACTCTACGATTCAGGTACAGCCCCTTCGCCACTATCATAATATTTCTGAAAGGAATTTGAACCCAAGAACACTCCCAGAAGACATTTCTACACTCTCGTTGCACTGCTGTAATTTAAAGTTTCCATTAATTTATATTGCAATGTACTGCTACCGAGTAAAAACAATCACACGACATGCGGCTGTGGTTTTAAACGCTATTCGGATTCTGATTTCAATGGCCCGAAAAGTTATTGCGTTACGGGCATAGGATAATTACTTAAAAAGCAATCAAACATTACAAAGTGAAACGACATGATAATTAGAACGGAAAGAGACAATTATACATTCTAATCTAACACATGAGACGCTGGTTTCCTGTTTCTCTGAAGCTGCCTACCTCAGTGAAGTTCTTTTGTAATAATGGAACAAGTGTGGGGGGATGGCTATTCCTGCCCTGAATTCATTCAATCTGGAAAACAGAATAAAATACAGAGCAGGAAAAACAATGGGCAAAAAAATCCTGCAGGAGCAGCTTACTCCTACAGAAATTGTCAAGAACTTCAAGGAATTTTTCAATATGTTTTACTCAAAATATATAGAAGATATTTGAGGTGCAATCGACCAAATGTACTGAATGAGCTTTACACCACCCACTCACCAAACCTCAACCCCCGCTTTTTAGCAATATTATCCTGTAGTTATTCCTTAAATGCGATTGTAACAAATATCAGAATGCATCTTAGTTCCCGGGAAGTGAAGACTGTACCGCAAAGACACTTTGTGCAAAAATAGCATTTTGCGATACTTTCGTTGTGACGTAATGTAGGAGAAGTCACGAATTTGGTCAGTGCATGATTCCTCTGCTTATAAAAGCTTCTTAAACCACGCTTCATGACATAAGTGCAGAACACTCTATTGGGCGATTTGTTTCCATTGCGTCTTCTCACAGAACATGGGATATCCAACAATTTTCTACGTAGCAGCCGTTTGCTTGCAATATTTGGTATTCCTGGTAAGATGCAGGAACTGACTTCTATTATCGTCCGAGGCTCTTCTGTAATAAGTGTTCTAAACTTTTTTAAAAAGTATTTTAGTTGTTTTATTGCGGAATTACTGTCCTGATATATATGCTGTTATTTTCCTAACAGTTTGTACTTTCTTTCACCAACATTGTTAAGATTTTACGTTCATCCTTTACAAAGTATTGTCGGATTGTCTCAGCTAAACATAAGGACGTCAGAGATGGAGTGGAAGGTTGCATAGGAGGGAGTGTTATGTTGACCATTGCATCGGTTTAAATAGATCGACAAACTCTCGGGTGTCGAAGTGCCTTTTGTATGCTCTGCCGTCTATGTTTCTAGTTCCATGCACTTTATCTGTAGCCGAGTGGGACATTTGAATGTGATTGAAAGTCGGTCCAGAGGGGATGACAGCGGTAAGGTTGCAAAGAACAAAATGTTGCTATCGGCCAATTTCATAATTCTGTGGATGCCTTACCTGGTGTACTCGATGACATTTCAAACAGTGAATTATTTTTACACAAGCAAGTACTTAAATACTCCCAGATATGTCCGACAGCAGTTTGTATTTCTATTGCGACAACTCAGTATCTGCACCAACACGTGTATCTACGGACTGACACAAAATAAATTCATGGAGGAGCTGAAGAATGGAGTGAAGTACCTTTTCACATTCAATGGTCGGCTCTGCAAGTTACACACGAGACGCTGGATGGCTTGCTGTGTTGCTCCAGCATTTCATGTGTATTGCCTGTATTTCCAGCATCTATAGATTTTCTCATGTTTGTTGTAACCTTGCTCGCTTTTTCAAAAAATCATCCAAACAGCTGATTGGTAAATAACGGTAGGTGTATTGAATTCCAAACAATAAAATATTGCAGCCTTGCTGTGTCAACGATGTGTCGCACTGTCATTACATTGCGTTTAATGTTAGTGCTTGCAACAGTGCTGACATTATCAAAGGTGGGATGAGCTGTGGAGGTTGGGAAATTTATCTCTATTATTGGTTGAGATAAATGATCATGCTACACAGTCTCAGAAAAAGTCCTTTCACAATATCTACCGCACCATACCTGACATGTTTGTCAATACCAGGCCGGATTCCTCAGTATATTTGACTTTATTTTCACTGCCAGACTGGATTCCTCTTTATAATTGACTTGTGTGTCAATGCCAGAACAGATTCCTGACTATAATTGACACGTCTGCCAATGCCAGTATAGATACCTCAGTGTAATCTACTTGTTTGTCAATGCCAGACTGGATTCCTCACTATAATTGACTTGTTTGTGAACGTCCGAACAGATTCCTCAAACCCATCACCAATAGCGGCTTGTAGATCGATTACTGATGTGGTTGAAGAACTGACAGATGGAATGCATCCAATAATGTAAGGAGTTTCGGAATTTGTGATCTCAAATGTAAGGGAAGTTGTATTATTCATAGCTGTATCCTCAACAGTAATGACATGCAGTGAGGGGACTGTGTTCCAAATCAACCCACCTTGAAAGCAGCAACGTAATTAGATGGAGTGGTGAGTGAAGCGGAGAAACTTGCCTGTGTTTATTTTAGGCATTAAATAGGCTATTATGTTACAGTTCTGTATTAATTTTATTTGGTCGCACATGTTTTGTACTGCCCAATCCCCCGCTACAGAAATGACGTGTGGAGTTGAGAAAAGCTTCAAAAGAGAATCACCAGGATACAGCTTGAATTAGATGGCAAGAGCTGCAGAGATAGGTTAGTTAAAGTTGCGTTTTGTCTTGGTGTTGGGGAGTGTGAAGTTGTTGGTGGAGACAGAGAGAGCGAGGGAGAGAGAGAGAGAGAGAGAGAGAGAGAGAGAGAGAGAGAGAGAGGGGGGGGGATGATTGAAGTAAGTAATATCACAGGTGAACGCAGATGGTTAGACTGCATGAAGCTCTGTACTAAGTTCGTATTTAAAAACAAAAGAGCATAGGTTTACAGTGAGAAGTCCTGTGCTTCTAAGGGTTATGCAGGATACTTTTAAGACAGTGTGTTTGGATGCACTTCGTTGGTGGTGTGGTTTTGGAGCGAATTAGTAACATAGAATCTAGAACTATAGAAAATAGTACAGGGTCTTCGCACCCTCAAAGTTGTGTCGAACATGTTCCTACCTTGAATTTGCTAGGCTTACCTATAGACCTCTATTTTTCTAAGCTCTATGTACCTAACCAAAGGTCTCCGAAAAGACCCTATTGTATCCGCCTCTACCACCGTTGCCGGCAGCTCATTCCACGCACTCACCACACTCTGAGTAAAACAATTACCCATGTCATCTCCTCTATGCCAACTCCCCGGCACCTTAAACCTGTGTCCTCTTGTGGCAACCATTTCGGCTCTGGGAAAAGCCTCTGGCAATCCACGCTATCAATGCCTCTCATCATCTTATACTCCTCTATCAGGTCACCTCTCATCCTTCGTCGCTGTAAGCAGAAAAAAAAGCTGCAAAATTATCTCTCGGCTGCTTTGAGCTTCCTATGGACTCGGACCCCAAGATCCCCTAGATCCTCCACACTGCCAATAGTCTTCCCATTAATACAATAATCCGATATCATATTTGATCTACCAACATGAACTACTACACGCTTAACTGGGTTGAAATCCACCTGCATCTTCTCAGACTAGTTTTGCATCTTATCAAAGTCCCGATGGAAAGATCATCGCCAACTACTCAGCAATCTCCTCCCTCGGCTCCCACAGTATCCCGGGGTACAGCTCGGCCAGCCCCAGCGAACTATCCAACTTGATGCTTTCCAAAAGCTCCAGAACATCCCTTTATGATGGCATTGTACGAAGGCAGCTAAACCAACATTGAATATGGGGCAGCGGCTGCTTGGCAGGTTGGTTGGATGGTTATCGATCGTGTGCAGATAAAAGATATCAATTTAGTTTGGCATCATCGTCTGTAGAGACATTGTGGATATAACTGCTTTATTACCCCTCTGTATTCTAATGACAACGGGGAGAGGTACAGGGGGACAATTGTGACGTCATCAAACAAGACTGATCATTAATATAGTCAAAAAAGGACACATTGAAGAAGTTTAGTAATTTGGGATTTAGAGGCGGAATCTTGACAACTATAAATAGGCCGAAATAAATAAGTAAGTTCGGAAAGCTGTTGGTTTGTCATTGAAGCTACTGAATTGGCGAGAAGGATTAGAAAATAGAATTCCAATGCAATCTTTGGATATGCGAAGAGGAAAAGGGAAACATGGAGAGACAAGGAATATTAAAGTATAAAGCTGGGTACTTAGGTTTCTAATGTTGAATCAAGTGAGACAGAATACAATCTATGCGAATACACATAGTACAGGAAATCGAACAAACTGTAGCAATGTACTACATACAGAGCTAGAGAAATAACGACACGCAGGCGGCAAGTCGTTTCGAGACTAGTTTATTCAAACTTCGTGGCGCTGGCATTTAATCCCTAGCGCCCGCCTTCTCCGGGCGGAAATGACGTCAGAGGAACATTACCAAAGTCTCTCCCCGCGCGCTGGCTATTTGTGAGCCTGTTCGCCTGCGCAGAAAGTGGGTCGCCACATAACTCCCTCCCCCCCAGAACCGGCGATACTCACCCTCCCAATGTCCACAGTCTGGATCAGCCTCTGTTTGGGAGGTCTGCCAGTGCGCCGCGGTGCCTGAACCTCGACAAGCTGGGCCAAGTCCACATGGGCTGGTTTGAGTCGATCCACCGTGAAAAACTCCTCTTTCCCTCCAACGTCCAGAACGTACGTGGACACTTTGAACGGCCCCTCGTACGGCCGCTGTTGCCGAGCCCGGTGTCCGCCCCTTCGTACAAACACAAACTTACAGTTCTGCAAGTCTGTGGGGATATGGGTCGGGATATGCTGTGAACTCGGTACGGGGGTCAGGTTGCCGAGCCTTTCGCGTAATCTGTCCAGGACTGCTGCTCTGGCCACCTCGTGAACCGGTCTACCATAGTTAGGAGGTACCGCGCTCCTCGGGACACTGGTAGGGGGCCCACGATTTCCACATGAATGTGGTCGAACCTCCGGTGGGTTGGTTCGAACTGCTGCGGCGGGGCTTTAGTGTGCCGCTACACCTTGGCTGTTTGGCACTTCGCGCACGTTCTGGCCCATTCACTGATCTGCTTGTGAAGTCCGTGCGCGAACTTGCTGGAGAGCAGCCGGATGGTTATCCTGATAGATGGGTGCGCCAAACCGTGTATGGAGTCGAAAACTCGCCGCCTCCAGGCTGCCGGGAAGATGGGGCGAGGTTGGCCGGTATCCACGTCGCACAGGAGCGTCCTATCACCTGGTCCTACGAAAAAGTCCTGCAGCTTCAAACCCGAGACTGCGGTCCTGTAGCTGGGCATCTCGTCATAGTCCACCCCTATGGACAGGGCTTTGATAGCTGGTCTGGAGAGTGCGTCAGCCACGACGTTGTCCTTTCCTGAGACATGCTTGATGTCCGTCGTGTACTTGAAGATGTATGACAGATGTCGCTGCTGGCGAGCCGACCAGGGACCGGACACCTTCGTGAATGCGAAGATCAACGGTTTGTGGTCCGTGAACGCGGTGAATGGCCTACCTTCTAAGAAGTACCTGAAATGCCGGATTGCCAGATACAGTGCCAACAGCTCCCGGTCGAGAGTACTGTACTTGAGTTCCGGTGATCGTAGGTGCTTGCTGAAAAACGCCAAGGGTTGCCAGCGCCCCTCGATGAGCTGCTCCAGCACCCCACCGACTGCTGTTTCGGATGCGTCCACTGTGAGGGCGGTCGGAACGTCCGTTCTGGGGTGCACCAGCATTGCGGCATCTGCTAAGGCTTCCTTGGCTTTAACGAAAGCGGCCGCGGCCTCCTCGTCCCTTTACCAGACATCAGGGTGTACAAAGGGCGCATGATACGGGCTGCTGAGGGGAGGAAACGGTGGTAGTAGTTGACCATACCAACGAACTCCTGCAGGCCTTTGACCGTGTTCGGCCGGGTAAAGTGGCGGATCGCGTCTACCTTGGCGGGCAGGGGTGTTGCCCCGTCTTTGGTAATCCAGTGGCCCAGGAAGTCGATGATATCCAGACTGAACTGGAATTTGGCCGGGTTGATCGGGAGGCCGAGATCACTCAGGCGGGAGTAGAGCTGGCGGAGGTGGGACAGATGCTGGCTATGAGGATGTCGTCCAAATAGATGAATGCAAAGTCCAGGTCGCGTCCCACCGTATCCATTAGCCGCTAGAACGTCTGTGCGGCATTCTTCAGGCCGAACGGCATTCGGAGGAACTCGAACAGGCCGAACGGGGTGATGAGTGCTGTTTTGTGGATGTCTTCAGGGTGCACCGGGATTTGATGGTATCCCCGGACGAGGTCTATTTTGGAAAATATTCTTGCCCCGTCCAGGTTTGCTGCAAAGTCCTGTATGTGCGGCACGGGGTAGCGGTCTGGTGTTGAAGCCTCGTTCAGTCTTCAGTAGTCGCCGCATGGTCTCCAACCCCCGGCTGCTTTGTGCACCATGTGCAGGAGGGAGGCCCATGGGCTGTCGGTCCTTCATACGATCCCCAATTCCTCCATTCTCTTGAACACCGCCTTCGCAAGGCGGATCTTTTCCGGGCGGAGCCTTCGTGCGCGGGCGTGGAGGGGTGGTCCTTGGGTCGGGATGTGGTGCTGTACCCCGTGTCTGGGCATGGCTGCCGTGAACTGCGGTGCCAGAATCGATTGAAAATCCGCCAGGATTCTGGTGAATTCGACAGCGTCATGGAATCCAGGTGTGGAGCCGGCAACTTGGCTTCACCCAGGGAGAACGTCTGGAAAGTCTTGGCATGTACCAGTCTTTTCCATTGCAAGTCGAACAGCAGGCTGTGAGCTCGCAAGACGTACGCCCCCAGGAGTGGTTGGGCCACTGCGGCCAGCGTGAAGTCCTAAGTGAACCGGCTGGCGCCGAACTGCAGCTGCACTGTACGGCCCTCAGGGTGGGTGCTGGCTTCCTATTGCAGGTGTCGTACCCCGTCGGGAGCAAGACGCTGATTTCCTCTCTGGTGTCGACCAAGAAGCGGCGTCCCGACTGTTTGTCCCAGACGTACAAGAGGCTGTCCTGGTGGCCAGCCGTGATAGTCTTTAGCGGCAGCTGGCCCTGGCCCTGGCCCTTGCAGGGCGGGCTTCTGTGCCCCACCACTGGTGGTAGAAACACCACTGTCCTCTGTCCTCTTCACTCCTGCCTCTGTGTTGTGTTCTCCCCGCCTGCCGGGCCTGGTCTGGTCTGCTTTTGGGCGCATGGCCTGCTAATCTGACCGAACGACACCAGGCTCTCCGTCTTGGCTTTCCACAGCAGGTCTGCCCGGGCCGCCACCTTCTGGGGGTCGCTGAAATCTGCGTCGGCCAGCAGCAGATGTATGTCCTCGGGAAGTTGCTCTAAAAGCGCTTGCTCGAACATGAGACAGGGCTTGTGTCTGTCAGCCAGGGCCAGCATCTCGTTCATCAATGCTGACGGCAGCCTGTCTCTCAAACCGTCCAGGTGAAGCAGGCGGGCACCCCGCTCACGCCGAGAGAGGCCAAAGATCCCAATGAGTAGCGCTTTGAATGCTTCATATTTGCCATCTTCCGGGGGCGACTGTATGAAATCCGCAACCTGGGCGGCCGTCTCCTGGTCAACGGCGCTCACCACGTGACAGTAACGCGTGGAATCAGAAGATATCTGCCGAATCTGGAACTGGGCTTCTGCTTGGCTAAACCACACGCGTGGTCGCAGCGTCCAGAAAGTCGGCAGTTTTAGCGAAACTGCGTGAACAGATGAATAGTCGGTCATCTTTGGTCCAAATCCCGTTTGGACCTTCGGGGTCACCAATGTAGCGATGTACTACATACAGAGCTAGAGACAAGGACACGCAGTCGGTAAGTCGTTTCGAGACTAGTTTATTCAAACTTCGCGGCGCCGGTATTTAATCCCTAGAGCCCGCCCTCTCCGGGCAGAAATGACGTCAGAGGTGCATTACCAAAGTCTCTCCCCGCGTGCTGACTATTTGTGAGCCTGTTCGCCTGCGCAGGAAGTGGGTCGCCACAAAACATTCATTTCCCTGATGCAGTCATGAAAGACCTGAATAGTTAACAAACCTAATTAACTAAAACCTTCCGCCAGGCACACCTTCCCAATGGCCATGCCCACAGATCCCGTTAAACAAAGGGAGAGAGATAGATCCGCTAACACGTACTCTCTACCTACCCAGGATATTTGAAACTGGACATCAAGCATTGGAAGGCCGGCATTGTGTGTATTTAAGGCAGAGATTGATAAGTTCTTGATTAGCAAGGGCATCAAAGGGTATGGGGTGAAAGCAGGGGAGTGGGGATGACTGGAAAAATTGGATCAGCCCATAACTGAATGGCGGAGCAGACTTGTTGGGTCGAATGGCCTACCCCTGCTCCTACATCTTATGGTCTTATGGTCTTAAGCAGATAAACACCAAGAACCACGATTCCTTGAAAGTTGCGAAGGTGATAATCCAACCCTCATTCCTGCCCAATAATATCACATGCCACCTGGCCGTGTGAGCTGGTAATCGAAAGCAACGAATTCCTTCCGAATGAGGATCAAACAAGGTCGAACCTGTTTCACCGTCGAAATCGACTTTACTCGATCTTTTAACTCCCGAACTCCGATCTTCACTCTCCACTGATTCTCAACTAGCAGTATTATAAAGAAACTGCTGGCAATGACCTTTTAAACTTTAGGCATTAAATAGAACTCCATCTTTCAACTAAACTGCGTCATAACATTAAATCACGCAGTGGCATGAAGTCAACACGGCAAATCCAGCCACGAACTGCCCCTCCTCACAGGGAGGGGTCCTCCTTTTATAAACTGAAAACAAAACCTGTCACGTGACTTCTACCGGCGGGAAATTGACGTCACTCCACCATCACAAGACCATTACCTCAAGTCCAGTATAGCTGCAACACCTGTCACGTGACAAGTACACAACTGTCACGTGTCACGGGTACGTAACCCCTCCCTGCAAAAAAATAATTTTGGTCTGTCAAGAACAAAAATTTTAACAATTATTTACAAGAAAAACAAATGTATAAATGTTATAACATACACAATATACATAGTATCATCATATAACATCTTACAACTCACAATACAGTAGCAGTGTTACAATTGTCAAAAAAGAACCACTCCATAAAAAAATTATATTGTACATTCAACGTCGAGATAGACAAACAGCAACCACATTATCTTTACCTTTAATATGAGTTTTCACAATATTGTACTCTTGTAACATCAAACTCCAATTTAATAACCTTCTGTTTTTGTTTTTCATCTTACTCAGAAAAACTAACGGATTATGATCAGTGTAAACAATTAGTGGTTTTTGAGTTGTACCAATATATACCTCAAAATATTCTAAAGTTCAAACAAGAGATAACAATTCCTTCTCTATTGTCGAATAGTTTCTTTGATGCTTATTAAATTTCTTAGAAAAGTAAGCCACTGGATGATCAACCTCATCTCCCTCATTCCTTTGCATTAATACTACTCCTGCAGCCTCATCACTAGCATCTACAGCTAATGAAAAAGTTTTTTTCAAAGTCAGGTGCCTTGAGCACAGGTTGTTGACATATCATTGTTTTCAATTTTTCAAATGCTTCTTGACAAGTCACTGTCCACACAAACCACATTTTTCTGCAAAAGGTTAGTTAATGAGAGGGCAACATTAGCAAAATTCTTACAACATTTCCGATAATATCTTACCATTCCCAAGAATCTTCTGAGAGTTCTTTTCCCCGTTGGAGTGGGAATCTCTAAAAGTGCCCGAACTTTTGCCTGAACATGAGCTACCTTACCTTGACCCACAACATAACCAAGGTAAGTCACAGTGGCATGTCCGAATTCACTCTTAGCTAAATTAATAGTTAAGTTAGCTTTTGAAAGTCTTTCAAACAATTTCTCCACCACAACAATGCGTGCTTCCCAAGTATCATTTCCTGTCACTAAATCTTCAATGGAAGTATCAGTATCTTTCAATCCCTGAATCACAGAGTTAATCATCCTCTGGAAAGTACCTGGGGCATTCTTCATCCCAAATGGAAGAACATTATATTCATATAGCCCAGATGGAGTTGCAAATGCAGAAATCTCTCTACCTCTGTCCGTTAATTGAACACACCAATACCCTTTCAATAGATCAATCTTTGTAAGGAATTTTGCTTTTCCAACTTTAGCTACACAATAATCTACTCTAGGAATTGGATATGCATCTGTTTTCGTTACAGCATTCACCTTCCTATAGACCGTACAAAACCTAATACTGCCATCTGGTTTTGCCAGCAAATCTAAGGGGTATGGGGTATGGGATAAGGGGTATATCGAATTTCACTATCGGAATAGAGGTGTCCCAGCTCCATAAAAGCCTGGTTGGAAACACCCTTGGAATTTTGCACACAGTTCTGTGCGCCAGAATATAGGAAGGATGTAGACGTTCTGAAAAGTCTGGTTCTGTGTCGATTACAAGATATGTCTTAGTAACAGTTTGGAAAGACTAGATTTGTTTCTTCTGTGTGGAGAGGTGAGTTTGTGAATCGACAGCCCCTCTTCTTGTTCCGGAGACGGACATAGACAATTCCAGACTACATCATTTTAAGATCATTAGAGGAAATTATAAGGGATGCCTGGAGTTTCGTATGATTATATCCATATAGATGAAAGAGAAAGGTGTCATACCGGGGTCGGAGGAAGTGGACCCAAAAGCAAGACACAGACACTGAACTTCCAGGGACAGGGATCGGCGTGAGAAGAAAGCAAGGAACGTGGGGAAGAAAGGACGCTGCACGTGACACAGGCACAGGTCGAGACAAGGATTCCAGGCCTGGGCTAGGACTTGACAAGGATAGCGGAACCAGGACATGGAACTGGGAACTACGAGCCTGGGCTTGGACTCCGAGCCAGAGACGGGACAAGGACCCAGAACCTGGGGTTTGACTCGGGCTCGGACTCCAGAACCAGGCGAGGACAGGGACAAGACGCGACCACAAGATGAGGAGAGGCACAGGACTGGACGTGAGACTCCTGGACAGGACATGGGAACCCAAGCGCAGGACGAGGGATTCCCAGCACCGGCATGGGCAAGGTACCCCTGGGCTGGGGGAGGCACATGGACAAGACGATAACACAGAGCCTTGGTCAAGGGAGAACAGGAACGCAGAACGCAGAGTCGAGTGAGAGACAGGAACATGGAACACCGAGCCAGGACCCCTCCTTGGGTACAGGACGTAGGACCGGGACTCATTACACAGAACGCTGAGCACGATGAGACAGTTCCCAACGCTAGGTAGCGGCAAAACGGCCGGACCTTCGTAGCCAAGGCGTGGACACGAACAGACAATTCCAAACAGGGCGAAGCTCCAGACACAGGCAAAGCGAGACAAGGCTCGAGGCAGAGGCAAAGCGAGGCAAGGCTCCAGATACAGGTTGCAGGCAGGGCTTCGGAGGGAAGGAAGGGAACAGTCCAGCCTCAGAGTAATGGCAATGACCGCCTGACGTACCCAACGGAGTCAAGGACCTGGAGGGACAGGTCCCACCGTAGGGTAACGGCAAGGACGGCCTGACTTACCCCACGGAGGTGAGGACAGGATACCGACGGGACAAACCCACACAGAGGCAAGGACATGATACTGACGGGACGATCCCTACAGATAAAAGGACAGGAGACTGACAAGACGAACCGACAATCACTCCCGAACCCAGGGCTACTTATGTTCCCGGCCGCAAGACGTGAATCAGGTGCCTACGCTGAAGCCCAAATGAGAGAAGGGGATGCCGGAAGACCCGGGGTCTGGAGTCCATTGATCGGACCATGAGCTGGAACGCGGACTTTACGGACCGAACCATGACAAACGGAGGGTATGGAACAACAAGAGCTAGATTAATCTTGGAGCAGGATGAGTTGCCGGCAAAGTGCTTTCGGCTGGAACGTCTCTGTTGTGCCGTATATTCAGTGTTGTCTCTCCCAAAACAATGTCCACATCAGTTCTTTCTCTACGCATTCTTGCCTTCTCGGAAAATCTCAGATCCTCCATTTTATCTGCCACGTGCACAACCCCGATGGCGTACTCCAAATAGGTAACACTCTCTGATCATATATCTTGCCGGAACATCTCCTTTAAAGTTCACCATGTAGCCTCTGCTATCTGATATTTCAATCTTGCGGAAAGGTACAAAATCTATATACAGTATTAAAAAATAAGTAAAGAATAATAGCGAAACTTGGAGTAATGGGGATATGTTAAAGGTTTAATCGTTTCTGTACTTTGCGAATTTTAGCCATATACTTCCTATAGTAGAGTGCCTGAACATTGCTTAATATGCCAGGCGCAGCCACAGCTGCAAAATAATGTCCCAACTAATATATAGGTTCTGGAAGAAATTCAGGTTGAGTATGTCTAACCCCTTCTTAAAAACCGTAATCAGCTCTTCCCCTTCTCCAGCACCGCCTCAGAAAACGCAAGGGAAAATGCCCAACCTCTCCCTGCGGTTGATGTGCTCTTATGTAGGTACTATTCTTATCAGGTTTCCTGCACCGTCCTGAAAATCATCTACGGAATATTTTTCAGTACATCAAAGTGGTAAATAAACTGTTTGAAACAAGTTACGATTTAGTATGATTAAGAAAAATTTGAAACATAGAAATGTATGCATTTCGCTGTGAAATTTCTGTGACAGAGATGCTGGAAAACTGGAGGGACGTAGCATAAAATGAATCAAAGGCACCGCTATCGAACAGAGTCCGCAATTATGCATGAAGTTCAACAAAACTATATTCCTCGCTTTTCCAAGTTTATACATGATACAAGTAGCATTGTCCGGTATCTTCTTTTTGACATTGTTGGTTCTTTGCAGGAGTTTGGAAAGACAAGAAATAATCAGAAGTGAAAATACAATGTTCTGACTTATTTCTTATTCTCCATTATTTTGATTGATGTATGGTACAGTCATGATTTCAACATATGCATTTACATGACTGTGCCAGTTATGTCCCTCCTGTTATCCAGCATCTCTGTCACAGAAATTCCACAGCGAAATGCATACATTTCTATGTTTCAAATTTTTCTTAATCAGACTAAATCGTACCTTGTTTCAAACAGTTTATTTAACACTTTTAAGTCAGTGAGACCAAATAATTGATTATGGACTTCAGAAATGTTAAGAAGAAAGAACAGAGAAGAGTCGTCATCGAGGGATCAGAAGTGCAACGAGTGAGCAATATCAAGCTGCTGGATGTCAGCATCTCTGAGGAACGATCCTGGGCCCAATATATTGATGTAGTTATAAAGAAGGCAGAACGGCGGCTATATTTCATATGATGTTTCAGAAGACTTGGCATGCCACTACAGAGACTCGAGAATTTCTACTGGTGTGCCATGTAGCTTTCTAAGTGTCTGCATTACTAACTGGCTGCATAAAGTTGTGAAAACGGCCAGCTGATTCACAAGTACCAGTCTCCCCAACTTCATCATGGTGAAGAGAAAGGAAGATAGGGCAATTCCCTGTGGAGCCCCAGCGCTGCTGACTGGCACACAGTGTTGCAAGCGCACATTTAATGTAACGTTCTAATATAATATAATATAATATAATATAATATAATATAATATAATATAATATAATATAATATAATATAATATAATATAATATAATATAATATAATATAATATAATATAATATAACTATTTAATATAACGTTTAAAATGTGTGTATATTTGCTGTAATTTACAGTTTTTCATTACTTTATATTGCAATCTAATGCTGCCGTGTAACAACAATTCACGTGACGTATGACAGTGATAGCAAACGTGATTCTCAGACTGCTTTCAATTGTTGGGAAATTTACTGAAGAATTACAGGCAAATAGGCAGTTACTTAAAACAGAAGCAGACATTGGAAAGTTAAACTACGATAATTAGAAAGAAAGTAACAAATAACAATTCTACCCCCTAATCCAACACATGAAACGCCGACTGACCGTTTCCCTGAAGCTACCTGACACCGAATGCGGTGGGGGAAGAGGATGCCTATTTGCGTAGTTCATTTATTAATCACAGGAAATAGATTAGTATTCAAAACAGCGATAACAATGTGATAAAATATCTTGCGGGAGTAGCTTACAGCTCTCATGAAAATAACCATGCTTTCGGATAGAGAAATTGTCAAGAACTTAAAGGAATTGTTTCAGTATCTATTGTCCAACATCAGAAATATTAAAAATGATCAGGGATGCTACCGATCAGTTATACTGAAGGATGATTTTACTCCGATCCTGTGTACAATTGTGATCCTATTATTTCTGGAAAAAAAACCTCAATTATAATGAATATTCGAAAGCAGACCTGATTATTTTTGTTCCCATGGAGTGAAGACTGTACCGCAGAGAAACCTTGTGTAAAAACAGTATCTTGCAATAGATTGGAAGTGACGTAATGTAGGAGATGTTACTAATTCGTTCAGTATACTATTCGGCTGTAATATACAGCTTCTTAAACCACTCCTCAGGTCGTAAATGCAGAACACTCTATTGTTGATTTGCTTCCATTGCGTCTTGCACAGAACATGGGATATCCAGCAATTTTCTACGTAGCAGCCGTTTACTATCCTTTACTTGCAATATTTGGTATTCCTGGTAAGCTACAGGAAATGACTCTCATTATTGTGAAAGATAATTTGCTACAATTACTGTAATGTTTTAATATTTTAGTTCTTTTACTGCAGAACTACCGTCCTGCTTTAAAAGATATTAGTTCCTTTGCGTTTTTCTTTTACTTCGCTCTTGATAAGGTTTCACGTCCCTCGTTTGCGAAGTACTGTCAGTACTGCCTCATCTGAACGGAGTTTGTACAGCTAAAGACAATTTTACAGTCTTTGCAGCACAGTGAACTGTCCCGCCAGAGTTTAAACCTGATGTCACCTTGGCAAGCAACTTACATTGTTCACCAGTCAGACATGACGGAGGGTCTTTGCATTCATTCAATGAATTGGTCTCCATTTCTAGGGATTAGGGCAATACAATCCAGAATTGTTTACTCTTGTATTCAGAGTTTAAATACCTGTACGTGTACTTAACCTGCACTATACTTTTATACATTTATTTTAAAGCAGTATTCGGTTTCGACCTTTCACAGCCTTCCGGATTTTTTTGCTTTTTTGTAAGGTCATTCAATTCAGCTTCAGTGTCGGTAGCATCAGCGGCAAGTGGTGAAGGCCGCTATATAGTATTCAGTATAGAAACGTGCTCTCAAACCAGTAGCAAGGAGGTAAATCGCTGAACGTGTTCGTAAATGCGACTCTGTATTTCCTAATTGTTACAGTTAATCTCATCGCGATTGTGATCTTGGTCCGCAGAAAATGTGACCTCACCGAATGCACGACTCGCTATCTGATTGCCATGGCAACAGCAGATCTGATTGTGGTGATCGTTGCTGTTAGAATGGAGCAGATCAATAACATCTATTTGTTTGCTAATGTCCTGCTCATCACTCCGATCTGCGCTCTCACGAATTACACGGTGCTTTTAGCTATGGACGTTCAGCGTGGTTCACGGTCGCTTTCACGTTTGATCGCTACATCGCCATTTGCTGTGGAAATTACCGGAAACGATATTGTTCAAAGAGAACTGCGCTGATTGTGTTACTAGCAGTGACGGTGGAATCTGGTTTGAGGGGTATTCCGCATTACTTCGCATTAGAACTTTACACTGTCATCAATAATATGCCCTGGCGTTGCGTATCAATACCCGAATATTTTACCTCAACTTTCTGGAAATCTGTCGAGGTAATAGACAGTATCGTGACGCCATTATTACCCATGTGTTTAATACTGATGTTTAATATTTTCACTATTAGAAACATAATAGCGGTAAATAGAATCCGCCGGGGTTTACGGAACAGCAGCAGCGAAGAGAAGGATTCAGAGTTGGCGAACCGGAGAAAGTCAATGATATTGCTGTTTGCTCTATCGGCCAATTTCGTAATTCTGTGGATGCCTTACCTAGTGCACTCGATGTCCATTCAAACCGAGAATTATTTTTACACAAACAGACACTTGAATACCCCGAGATATATCGGGCAGCAATTTGCGTTTCTATTGCGACTGCACCAACACGTGTATCTACGGACTGACACAGAGGAAATTCAGGGAGGAGCTGAAGAATGGCGCGAAGTATCTTTTCACATTCAATGGTCGCCTCTGCAAATAACAAGTTTGTTGTTACCAGGGGTGCATTGCTAATTTTTTATGTGCCGGAGCTGACAAAATGCTTGCCATTTCCTATACCCTCTCTCTATATCTGCCACACCCAATTTGCATACTGGGCAACTTCCTTGCCCCATTCAGGTGTTGAGACAGACACACTGGATATATATATATATATATATATATATATATATATATATATGTATGTGTGTGTGTGTGTGTGTGTGTGTGTGTGCCCTTAACTCCTGGGCAGTCTGAGCGCCGTCACGACAAGCTCTTCTTCACCGATCTTTTGGGTGATTTCTCATCTTGGGCATTTGAAACCTGGCTGAGCCCATTCATCTCCAGGTATTTTATGGGGTCGTGTGATAGCTCAACACTCAACCCAGGCACGGATAGAGGGCGTGCAAAGAGCCTGCCGCATTCGAACTCGTAACCTCTCATCTCGAGGTCCAGCGCAGATGCCACTACGATTCCAGCCGGCATTGTAGGTAATTAATGGAGACAATTTCTCTGCTGCTTGTTAAGGTAATGTCTCCAAACCTCCCATTTTCGACTGTCCCTTGTGCTTCTAGAGTTTGGTAGCAGCTTTCAGTTTCAGTCCATGCAGTGATCTTAAACTCCGTTAGATTGCGTAAACAATCGTAATAGTGCACTTCTACGAAACCAAGTTCATGCAACGTGTCATACATTAGAACTAAGTCCAAAAGAAACTGTTCTGAAGAGAGTCTTTTCAACAGACCTTCATACGTTTTTCTATCCCTCCCAGATCATGTTTCATCCTTCATTGTTTATCAAAATGAAAACACAGTGCTTCATAGCTTTTCCCACACTGCTGAAACTGTTCGAAACGAGCTAGCTACCCACCTGGTGACCAAAACACAGCCTGTTTTTCAAATGTGTCGTTCTAGTCGAGAGGCACATTCAGATAATTCTGATTTCACATTCAGATTTAGAGGCGATATACTGCAAACAGAATACAATTTGTCCATAAATGATAGAAATTATTTATTCCATGAACTTGTTTCACCGAACCACTTACTGCAAATTTTAATGTGTGATTAAGACATTACCAAATTATCACATCACGGTAATGTTCCTTGAGAATTGTAGCAACACCAGATTTGACAGTAAGCGTTACGTTCGCCACATCACTAGCAAATGCTTCAAAGTTCTGTTTCAAATAAGAGTCATCAAACCAATGGTTATTGAGACAGTTCAATGGATGTTTAGCTATAGTTTCACCTTTCGGTTCAGGCAATTAAATTAGATCTAAAAACATAAAATGGGGATCGTTTTTTCGCATTTATAATAAACTATTAGGGCGGACTTAATGCTCAGGCTTGTGGACTCATCAATGAGAACAGAAAATTTGACACTTATCTGCTTGATATGGTGGCAATTTTTCCTTTTCATATTAATGACTGCGTCATTAATCATCTCTGTAGCACTAGTGCGGGAATGCAGTCCAATTCCAATGCCAATACAATTTTTTTTTTGAAGATCCAATAAGCCAAAGTGATCAGAGTATGGTCTGTCATTCTGAGCTAAATAATATAGAGAAGGAAAAATTGAACAAGTTGCCTGGAGACGCGAAGCATTCATGGTGTCACATAATTTTCCAAAAGCAACTTCACTACCTATATTTTCAACAGTGTGAGCTTTTGATAGTTTGTGATCAGCATTTTTTTTTCTCTGAGAGACTTCAAGCGTGTACTTCGATCGGCTCCCATAGCAGGATACTTGGTACAACTGCCAGGCCAATTCTCCCGTGATCTTTAAACTCTTGAGGCTGTAGCGATTTACATACCTCGCCAGCCATCCCTTACTAGCCTTAAACTCCTTCCTCTCGCTCTCTTCAACCCCCTCACAGTAGTGCTCATAGAAGCTAAATGTTTTTGTCGCATAATATTACTATCAACAGGAATATGCTTCTGTGACTTTTCCAATAGCCTCACACTTAATGCTTTCTCGGTCTTTGCAAGCACTTTATCACGAACCAGAAAGACCGTTTTTGCCGTTGTAGGGGTAGCACTAACACATCCACGCATTTCAGCTACTTTCTGCTTTATTGTGCGAATGCTCGATTCGCTCCTACCGACCTTATAGTCCTCTTCGGCAAGCGACATACCACTTTTCAAAAGAGCTACGATTTTTATTTTCACGACGAACAACGCTCAAACAACGAGTGCTGGAGAGAGACTGAGGATCTGTGAAACGGCGGGAGGCTACAGCAGGGACAACGGGTCAAGCGAGGAGGAATTTCACAAAACAGTCCCAAGCTCCTGGATTTCACCAAAAACAATCAAATCTCCCAGTGATATTAGTGCATTTATCCCACCAGCAATCGCTCCTTCTCACCAACCCCGTTTCCTTAAAATTCCCTTTATTTAATATGCGGTCGCTGTTAAATTCCCTGCTTGTTTATTTTAACATTCTTAGAGAGGTGCCAGTGCAGCGCACCAGTAATCTCCGGCAGCACTGTACCACTGGTTGTAACATTGCTGATTTTACAATAAATATTCCAAACAGGTGAAAAGTAAACAACAGGGGGAGTATTAAATTCCAATACAATTCACAAACCTTCAGTATAACCGAAGTGTCGAACAATCTTTGTATCATGCCCTCTTAATATTAGTGTTTTCAACATCGCTGTGAAATAGGCTGCCGCATTTGTAAATATTTACCTTTCTTTCTTATCTCATAGCAAGGAAAATGCTCCATAATCTCTGAAAATTATTTCATAATATCAGCCACAATATGTTACCAGCTACGGATATGACCCAAATGAGGAGTGAGAGAACTGAAGCAGTGTGAAAAATACATAGTCAGACATTGTGACGAACGTTAAGGGGTTAATGACCTTCTAATATGTGAATTCAAAGCCTGTAATCACTTATCTGCGATTAATGTACACTGTGTGACTGAAATGAGCTTTGTAGACGGGATGGGAAAATAACTATGCCTGTGCTTCCTTGTTCTAAGAATCATCACACGTCTGCACTTGGGAAAGCCTGATATACTCTCCTGAGAACTAACACTTAAGAAAATGTATAACCGCTCAAAGACATATAGTGCAACTTCTAACGAGTTGTAGTTGAAATTCCCTCCTTTTTCAATTTTCAGTGCTTCTTGTCACGTACGCCTGGGGTACAAATAACAGTGTAATCCATTGTTGAGCAGTGTTGAGGAGCTCCGCTTTAGGAGCCTGTGCTCTCCAAGATATCAAATGATAAAACCCTTCAGTCTTAAGCAATTCTCTCTGTCGGCCTGATTTACTCTGACTGCTGCTTCTGAGATAATTTTTCCCACAACAAGCAGGTCGATAGTTCACAAATGTCATTTTTGAATAGTTTTGAAAGGAAAATAAAAAATATACGTTAGGCCAAATCGGGCCGTTAACTAAAACTGTCAAATAAGAAACGAAGCCTCTGCTGCGGCTGAAATGAAAACCTAAACATTACACGAATATCTTTAGTCTTAAAAGTTATTTGACTAAAAGTTCCAATTTTTCAGGGAAGGCCGAAAGCAGGCAGGCAGCAAAGCGTTATTGTGTTCTGCCCAAGTCACCACAAGCACAACGACGACAAGCATGCGTTAAATACTATACAATTAACTAATTAGGTGAAACGTGCAAATTCACAAGCGCAGTTGCCGCATCGACCTCACTGCCAAATCCATGGTTGTGACTCAATATACTGGAAAGGTTTGGGAATGCCAGACCAAGTCTATCTGTATGTGTTTGGAGAAATGGTAGATGGAATTGCATCCAATTACGAGAGAGGTGACATAATTTGCGATCTCAAATATAAAGGGAGGTTATGCAGTGTGACGGCGTCCTAAACAGTAATGATGGACAGAGTGAACATCGTATCCCATATCATACCACCTTGAAAGCGGAAACCTAAGTGGAGTGAGCTGTAAAGGAGGCATTCTGGATGTGCCTGCCTAATGCAGGTATAAACAAGGGACATGTTACAGCTGTGTATTAATTTTGTTCGAACGCACATGTCATATAGGTACCCGTGGCCCTGTTCCAGGAATGATGCGTAGATTTTGAAGAGGATTCGGAAGAGTATTTCCAGGATATTATCCGGATAGATGGCTGTAGCTGTCAAGTAAGACAGGTCAACGTTGGTTTATTTTCTGGGCGTTGGGGGCGAGGGGGATAATGTGGGATGGCGTGTGCTTGAATGGTAGGAGACATGGGGGGTGGGGAGAAAGAGAGAGAGAGAATGAGAGAAAGATGATCGGAGTAAGTAATACCAGTGGAGGACACAGGTAGTGAGACTGCCTGAAACGTTACTCTGGTAGCATTTTGAAATAAAGAAATACTTTACAGTGGAAAGGTCTGTGCTTACAAGGGATAGGCAGCGTATCTTCAACATGGTTTGGTTGGGAGCCTGCAAGGATTTACTGGCGTGTTATTGGATCGAATTATGAGAGCCACGAAAATGGAAAGGGAATGTAGATGAAGGGGCTGTGCTGTTTAGGATCATCTGCAGACAGCAGGTAGTAAATTAGTTTGTTATCATTGTCTGCATGACATTGTGGATAAAAGAAACCGACCTGTGCTTTAAAGCTTATTGCTCTGTATTCTAAGAAAACAGCAGAAAACGATCAGGCAAGAGAAAATGCAAGACAAACTCAGCTGGCCAGGCAGCGTCTATGGGTGAAAGTGCAGTCGTCGTTTCGGTCTGAGACTCTACGCCAGGCCTGCTGACTGCCTGCACCATTTTGTATGTCTCGATTGGAATTCCAGCATCTGCATGCTCTCTTGTGTTTAGGTAGCGTCCAGGGCTACTTTAGGAATCTGCGAACACCCGCATTGAACTAGAGTGATCATTAATATATTCAGGAAGAAGGAAATATTTGTGAATTTTATCAGGTTGATTACAGCTATAAACGCCTACAAACACAATAAAAAGGACGCAGGAAGCAAGGAGTCAATCAGATTCAGTGAAGTAACGGAGAAAATTCTTTGGGATAGAACTTAAGAGTAATTAGGAAGGGAGGTCTAATCAGACATTGTGCGGGTCAGATCACAGCTGATTACTCTGTTTGACTTTCACTAGAAGGTGACGAAGGTGATGGATGAAATTAGAGGAGGACAGCCTCATCCAGCAGAGGTAGAAAGCATGGGATCCACGAGCACCTGGCCGACTGGATCCAAAGTGAGCTTGCCTATGGGAGACAGAGAGCAGTGTTGGATCGATCTTACTGAGGATTCAGATTCGTTGCCTGCTCTGTGCCGGAGTGATCTGCATTGGAACATCTATTGCATGCAATTATATGATTAGACATAAATAATAGAAATCGAGTTATTGAATCGATGGATCTCTGCTCTTCGGGTGCATTGCTGTTGAAAATCGAGTACGCAGACTGATAGGATCTTAAAAATTCCAGACCTGTGCCATTTATTATTTGAGACTTTGAGTTTAAGAGCTGGCTCGTTCAGTTAAAATTTTAGATTCTGATTCTTATGCTACGAAGCATTTGTGGAATAAGTTTCTGCAATGGGGCGTTCTTTTCCACAAATGGCTATCTCAGAGTCACGGGGAAACACAGCGCGATTGTGGTCCTTGCACCCAAACTGTTCATGCATATTGAACTCGGCCTCGTTTCCTGCGACAAGCCCTCTCAAAGCGTCGACGACTCATGAATCTATCGATTGTCCCTAATTGAACAACCCAATCTGATCACCATTCACTACATTTAAACGAGCAGCTTAGAGTCCTCTGAAAATTACCAGCAGAAACAGATCTATGCAACCCTTATCAAATTTAGTATCGCTGAAGTGTGCCATGCTTTCTTGCGGCAACTTCACGAGAAAAAATGCATAGAAAATAAATTACAAATCAGGGAAGCCAATAGGGAACAACAAGGAATAATAAGATAGTTTTGGCTGTTCGTCAATGGCGGCGTGGAATAAATATGATGGCTCTGCAGGCTCCTGTACGTCCGCCCCGATGGTAAAATGGTAAAAATGGAAAGATGACATGCCTGAGATATAAAGCGTGCTTTCTGACACTCTGGGGAACAACCTTGTTTCCATTCATTTATTACTTATATAATTTTGGAAGTTTACAACTCCCCGCCTGCCCCAACTCCTCATGTGAGGCACTCCCCGCGCTATCTCCGTGCCAGAGACCAACTGGCAGAGAAATCAAATCTAGATTCAACCCCTTTTCGTCACAACGCAGAGATAATTTTAAGTCCTCAAAGCTACTTCTCCCTGCATTAAATAGAACATAAGTGTCCAGTCCAGGTTACCTTGCTGGACTGCAAGCTTCTCTTGCTCAAGCCCAAACAGTTAAATCCTCTGTCAAGATCTCGTCTGCGATGTTAATCATCATTCCATAGAACACCAAAAGATTCGTCACACACGACTTCCAAAGCAAAAGTCCTTGCTAACACAAATATAGGACATGGTGAACCCAAAGTATGCTTCAGAAAGTTTGTCTTTACCAAGACATCAATATCTCCCGTCACGTAGCGATCCCTGCACTTGTAGGCATAACACTTTACCCCAACAGGAACACATTAGCCATGCTGTCTTGATACCTGACACTTAAGTGCCTCTCGTATTGCATCCTCCCGACGTCTACAGCACATTATAAGTCATTCGGCCCACAATGCTGTGACGACCATTTAACCTACTCTAGAAACTGCCTAGAATTTCTCTATTGCACAGCGCTATATTTTTCTAAGCTCCATGTATCCAAAAGTCACTACGGTGTCTGCCTCTAACTTCTTCAATGACAATACATTCGACGCATCCACTATTCTCTGTTGAACAACGCTCCCCTATCATACCCACTATACCTGCTTCCATACACCTTAGAACTATTGTCCTCATGTTAGCCATTTCGGTTCTGGGAAAATGCCTCTGGCTATCCATACGACCAATGCCTCTCATCATCTTATACACCTCTGTCAGGCCACCTCTCATCCTTCGTCGCTCCAAAAGGATAAGGCCAAGTTTACTCAAACTATTCTCAAATGTCATGCTGTCAATTAGAGGTAACATCCTTTTAAATCTTCTTTACACTCAGTCGAACGTGTCCACATCCGTCCTGCAGTGAGTTGACCAGAACTGGACACTGTACTCCAAGTGGGTTCAAACTAAGGTCTTATATTTCTGTAACATTACTTCATGGCTCCTGAATTGAATCTCACGGCTGATAAAGGCCAACACAAAATACACCCTCTTAGCAACATTAGTAATCTGCGCAGCCGTCTGTGTGTCCTATGGACACCGACTTCAAAATCTGGCTGATGCTCCACAGCGCCAATATGAACCATCTACAAGCCCATTTTGCCTTCTGTGGGCGGCAATTCTGCATCCACAAAGCAAGTCCCCTTGGATCCCATGCTTCATTTACTTCTGGATGTGCCTCATATGTGGAACCTTTTCAAATACCTTACTGCAATTCCATTTGCACGACATCCACTGTTTTTCCTTCATCAAACTGTTTTGTTACATCCTTAAGAATTCAGTCACGCTCTTAAGGCACAACCTTCCCTTAACAAAGACATGCTGACAATCCCTAATTAGATTATATCTCTCCAAATGCTCATGGGTCCTGCCTTTCAGGCTCTTCTCCAACAACCTGCTGGTACCTGCTGGTCTATTATTTTCTCGGTTATCTTTGCTTCCTTTTTTGAACAATGTTACAGCATTTCCAATCTTTCAATCTTCTGACGCTTCTGTCGTCCCTATGGCCCACTAGAGCCTAGTGTATATTTCGTTCGATCCTTCCGATTTATCTAACTTAATATTTTTCAACATCTCCAGTACATCCTTGTTCTTAATGTCAAATGTTTCAAACACTCCAAAACTGCCAAGGTAACCAATGAAAAGTGTTTATTAAGTACCTCTGTTATTTCCTCCGGCTTCATGCATATGTTTCAACTCCTGTTCCTGATTCGTCTTATTCTCACATGAACCATCCTCTTGCTCTTCATGTACTTGGAGGAAGCCTTGGGGCTTTCCTTAATCCTCCTCACCAAGGCCTTCACATGATCCCATCTACCTCTTCGTCTTTCGTTCCTGAGCTCCTTCCTGGTATCCACGTATTTTTCAACAGCTCTATCAGTACAGAGTTCTTGAACAATTCATAAGCTGTATGTTTCTTAACTAGATATCCAACTTCCTTTGCATACAATGGGACTTTTAACCTATCATCCTTTCTGTGATTCAGTGGAACAAATAGGAACACATGTCCCCTGGACATTTGCCAAATTTCTGCCGTTCATTTCCCTGAGACCTCTGGTCCCAATTAATGATCCCATTCCTACCAAACACATTCGTATTTCCCACTACCCCAATTAATTTTTTTACGAAAATATCTGCTCCTCTCTCTCTCCACCTCTATGGTAAAGGAGACAGAGTTGTCATTTCCACCTCCAAAGTGCTCTCCCACCGAGAGATCTGATAGCTGATCAGTTTCATTTCGAAATACCAGATCAAGTCCATTCTCTGTTATAGCTGACATACCGACAAATTGCATCAGGAAACCTTCCTGAAAACACCGAACAAGCACCACCCCTTCTAAACCCTTGCTTTAAAGCAAAGCTGGTCAATATTATTATTATTGCTTTGTTCCAGGTTTGGTATTGCTCTCTCCTCCTCGATTTCCCTGGGGCGTTATTAAAACACATAGTACGGTTATTGTTCCTTCCTGTTTCTGACTTCCACCCATAATGATTCATTAGAGAAACCCTCCATGACTTGTCCCTTTTCTGCAGCCTTGATGCAATCGCTGATTGGCAGTGCCACTGCCCCAGCTTTTTTCCCCACCCTCCCTGTCCTTTTCGAAACATCCAAAGGCCGGGATACTCAGCAGCCATTCCTGCCCGTAAATCATGCAAGTCTCTAAAATGGCCACAACATCATAGTTCCAAGGTATACACATGAAATTTGTCTCTACACGCTTCGCAGTTTCAATCTCATCTGGGTGGTCAGTAAGTATTGGCGAAGGTGAATGTTCCCAACAATGTAACACTATTTTCACAATCCTCTGTATTGTAGACAACCCATTCGCGCATAATACTGCACTGATGGAGTTACCCTCGCTTCCGTATTTCTCAGTTGTTCTCACTGGATCATCCGCAATTGCTCTGCAGCAGATATGATCTCCCTGGCTCTCACGCCGCCTGGTCAAACGAATAATTCGGTCAGGCTGCTGTTTTTGACTACAGCTCAGTGTTTAACGCAATCATTCCAATAGAGCTGATCAAAAAGTTCCAACAGGTGGGTCTCTTTACCTTCTTCTGCAAATAGAACTTCAACTACCACAGTGGAAGACCACAGTCTGTGCAGATGCTCACTGCTCTGCTCTGCTCTCTCTGCACCAATGGGTCTGTGGCTAGGCACAGCCCAAATGACATTCATCCATTTGCTGACGACAGTACTTTTGTTTGCAAAATTTCAGATGGTGTCGAGAATGTGAACCAAGTAGAGCACTGCCACACCATTGCACTCAAATTCAGTAACTACAACGAATTGATTATGGGCTTTGAAATATTAAGAAAAGAGAACAGACAAGCGTCGTCATCGACGGATAAGAAGAGTGAGCGATATTAAGATGAGGGATGTCAGCATCTCTGAGGATCTGTCCAGGGCCCAACGTATCGATACAGTTACAAAGAAGGCAAGACAGCGGCTATCGTTTGTAATGTACCTTCGGAGATTTTGGTACACCATCAGAGAGACTCGCTAAATTCTGCAGAGGTGCCGTGGTGCATTCTAAGTGGTGTTATTACGGCCCGGATGAATATTTTTGTAAACACGGTCACCTTAATCATGCGTACTAGCCTCCCAAACATCCAGCTCATCTTCAAGTAGCGAAAAAAAGTCGGCAGCCAACATTTATGGCACACGTTCATACAGGTCATACCCTAATCCCATTGTTACCAGCCTGGTGGAGGTACAGGAACTTAAAGGCTCATACTCAACAATTCAGGAATAGTTTCTACGCCTCATTCATAAGACTATGAAAGGAATTTGAACCCAGGAACAGTACAAGATGACCTTTCTACTCTTTCTTTGCACTACTGCAAATCACAGTTTCCATTAATTTATATTGCAATGTAATATTACCGGGAGAAAAAAATCTCACACAGCATATGGCCATGATTTGGATTCTGCTTTCAATTGCTTGAATTTTTACCTGATAATTACAGGGTGGGAGGATGGCTTTCAACGTAGTGCTTTCATTCACTCCAGGCAATACAATAAGACTCAGAGCAGGAATAGCAATGGAGAAGAATATCTTGCGGCAGTAGCTTACAGCTTTCATGATAATAACCATACTGTCGGAAAGATATTAGCAAGAGCTTCAGGAAATTGCTTCAAACTATACTGCCCTAAATATGTGGAAAGTATCGATCAATTGCACTGAAGGAGGTTTCTACTCACCAGCTTTTTTTTACCAATATGATCCTGTAGTTCTTCTTCCAAAAGTGATTTTAACGAATTTCATAATGCAAACTTGATTATTTTCGTTCCCGGGAAATCAAGACTGTACCGCAGAGAAACCTTGTGTAAAAATAGCATTTTGCAATAGTTTGCCGGTGACGCAATGCTGGAGGTCTCATTAATTTGGTTGGTGTATGAATCCTCTGCATCTAAAAGATTCTTAAACCACACTTCACGACATAAATGCAGAACACTGCATTGGGTGATTTCTTTCCATTTCGTTTATGCACAGATCATGGGATATCCAGCAATTTTCTACGCAGCAGCCGTATACTATCCTTTGCTTGCGGTATATGATATTCCTGGTAAGTTGCAGGAACTGACTGCCATTATTGTGAAAAGGCATTCTGGCTACCGTCGTGACACATATGAAGTTAATTCCTGAACAGTTTGCATTCTTTCACTTCACCGTTAATAAGTTTTATGGCCCTCGTTTGCGAAGTATCTTTGGATTGCTTCAGCTGTACATAGGGATGTCAGAGATAGACAGGAAAGCTGCATAGGAGGGAGTGTTATAGTGATCATTGCACCGGTTTATACAGATGACAAACGCTGGGGAGTCGAAGCGCCTTTCGTATACTCTGCCGTCTATGTTTCTCGTTCCATGCACTTCAAATGTAGCAGTTGGATCTGCAGCTTCAGATTTAGTTATTTCAAAGAGTTCTAGAAATATGTTTATTGTTGTCGACTGCTCCAATTCACCTCCTGAAAATATGCATTATTCAAACAATCCCGAATATTAGAAAATCTGGTTTCGTTTTTATTTGTCTCTGATTACAACAGTTGTTGGTAAGCTCGAATAAACCTCAAAGATTGCACGCTCTGTTTCTCCATCTTTCACTATCTGGAGTCAGCAGTCCTTTCGGAAATGTTACTTTTAAAAATATCTTTTAATTGAGCTTCAGTGTCAGTTACATGTGATGAATGTCAGTGTATCGTCAATAGAGATGGGAGAATTATCGGAGGATTGGTGGTGTCCAAATTTTCTTTCCATTTTCACGAAAAGGAGTAGAGATGACCCGGGAAATTTCAGACCAGTCAGTTTTATTTTAGTGCTGGAAAATTTGGTGGAGAAGATCCTGAGCAGCTGGACTTACGAGCAGTTGGAGAGACGTAAACTGATGAAGGATAGCCAGCATGGCGTTATCGAGAGCAAGTTGTGCCTTACGAAAACAATTGACTTCTTTGACATTGTAGCACAATTCGTAGATGAAGGTGGAGCAGTGGATGTGGAGTATATGGATTTCAGTAAAGCAATTTATAAGGAACCCCATGCAAAGCTCATTGTGAAACTGAAGGATGTAAGGAGCCCAAGGAGTCCTTGCTTCGTGGATGCAGAATTGGCCTGCCTACGGAAGGCAAAGTGTTGTTATGAAGGTGTACGGTGTGATGGCCTTTAGCAGTCGTTGGACTAAGTTCAAGAGCCGTGAGGTAGTGTTACAGCTGGATAAGATATTAATTATATATCACCTAGAACACTGTGTTCAGTTCACTAGAGGAAGGAAGTGGATACTATTTGAGAGATTTTCAACGATATTGCCTGGATTGGAGAGAATGACACATAACAATAAGTTGATTGAAGGTGGCCTTTTCCCCTTGGTGAGACGGGATTGTTGGGGTGACCTGATAGAGGTGTATAAGATAATGGGGGCATTGATCGTGTGAATAACTGGAGGCTTTCTCCAGGGCAGAAATAGCTAATACACGCGGACAAAATTTTAAGGTGTTTGGAAGTAGGTACAGAGGGGATGTCATGGATACGTTTTTCACCGGTGGGTGGATGAAATGCAAGGCCGGCCACGGTGCTGGCGGTGAATACGGAAGGGTCCTGAAAGATAAGTCATGCAACATAGCAAAATAGACGGCGACGCGGTAAGAGTAAGTCTTGGGCAGTATCCAGGATGTATTGTGTGTTAAACACAACATTGTGGAACAATATGCCAGTAAAGTGCTGCAGAGTTCTATTTTCCATACAGTATGTCAGATGTTAAGGTGCAGTCAAACCAGTAACAATCAGGTGAAACGGTAAACGTTCTCATATATGTGACTCACGATTCCCTAATTGTTACAGTTAATCTCATCGCGATTGTGATCTTGGCCCGCAGAAAATGTGACCTCACCGAATGTATGACTTGCTATCTGATTGCCATGGCAACAGCAAATCTGATTGTGGTTATCGTTGCTGTTATAATCGATCGGGTCAATAACATGTACATGTTTGCTAATTTCCTGCACATCACTCCGGTCTGCACTCTCACAAATTACGCGAGGCTTTCAGCTATGGACTGTTCAGTGTGGTTCACTGTCGCTTTCACGTTCGATCGCTACATCGCCATTTGCTGCCAAAATATACGGAACCGATATTGTACAAAGAGAACTGCGCTGATTGTTTTACTGGCAGTGACGGTGGGATCCTGTTTGAGGTATATTCCTTATTTTTTCATAATCGAACCTTACGATGTTATCAACAAAGTGCCGTGATGTTGTGTATTAATACCCGAATATTTTACCTCGACTCTCTGGAAATCTGTCGAGGTAATAGACAGTATCGTGACTCCCTTTTTACCAATGTGTTTAATTCTGATGTTTAATGCTTTCACTATTAGAAACATAATATTGGCAAATAGAGTCCGCCGGGGTCTGCGGAACAGCAGCAGCAACGAGAAGGATTCAGAGTTGGAGAACCGGAGAAAGTCAATGATGTTGCTATTTGCTCTATCGGCCAATTTCATAATTCTGTGGATGCCTTACCTAGTACAGTCGATGACCTTTCAAACGGTGACTTATTTTTACACAAACAAATACTTGAATACCCCGACATATACCGGGCAGCAATTTGCGTTTATGTTGCGACAACTCAGTACCTGCACCAACACGTGTATCTATGGACTGACACAGAGGAAATTCAGGGAGGAGCTGAAGAATGGAGCGAAGTTTCTTTTCACATTGATTAGTCGGCTCTGCAAATAACGTCCAAATTTGTTGATTTTGCAATAAATATTTCAAACAGGTGATAAGCAAACAACAGTGGGTGTATTGAATTCCAATACAATTCACAAACTTTCAGTATAACCGACATGTCGCAGTCTTTGTATCATTCCCTCTTATATTAGTGTTTAAAAATAGGTTGCGGAATCTGTAAATATTTAGCTCTATTATTGTTTTACGTAAAGGGAAACACTTTCATAATATTAGCCGCAATATAGTGGACATGTTTGGCAAAGACATAGCAGATTCGTAAAGTCCATCTGCACCGGCAGATTGCAGATCGATTACATTTGTGGTTGGAGAAATGTCCCATGGAATTGCATCCAATTAAGAGAAAGTGACGTAATTTATGATGTCGTATGTAAAGGCAGGTTCTGCAGTGAATGACAGGGTCCTAAACAGTGATGGTGTGTACAGCGAACTTCGTATCCCAAATCATGACATTTCGAAAGAGGTATTCCAAGTGGAGGTTATGATGAAGCAGGAAAACAGGGGGCTCCTGCTTACCGTTTGTATCAAACTTTGGTTTATGTTCTAGGCGGTGAAGACATTATTCATCAAATAGATTCTTTGTATAATTTGTATTGCAACTGAACTTTGTCATGGAGACAACAGAGTGTGGAGAGCAGGGTGTGAGAGTGTGATTATTAATTGGAGTGCAACTGTAGTTCTGAAAGGACAGCCTCGGAAATGAAACAAACACGCAAACAATAAGAAACAATAAAAAGTAAAGAGGAGAATGATAGCAGGAAAGAGAGAGAGATTGAAATGAAAACAAGAGAGCATAAGAGAGAGAAAGTAAGAGTGAGAGAGGGGAGAGAATGAGAGAGCGAAAGTGAGAGTGAGAGAGACAGAGAGGGAGAAAGTGTATGTGAGGGGAGAGAGAGACAGATGATGGAAGTAAATAATGTCACGACAGGGCTCAGATTTTTAGAGTGCCTGAAACCGATCTGCTTTAGTGCCAGAAACTGAAACTGTTACTCTGGCAGCATTTTGGAGGAAAGTAACAGAGCATAGATTTACAGTGAGAAGGGGACACTAAGAAGTGATAGACACTGCATTTTCAACATGGTTTAGTTGGGCGCCAAAAAGTTTTGCCGCGGTGTTATTGGATGGAAACACCAGAGCAACAAAGATCGACAGGGAAGGTGGGTGACGAGGCGCTGGTGTTATGGATCGCTTAAAGACAGAAGGTATTAAATTAGCACGTCATCATGGTCTGCTGGGTCGTTGTGGATGAAAGGAACCGACCGGTGCTTTAAAGATCCTTCCTCTGTATTCGATCAAAAACAGCAGGAAACGTCCAGGCAACGTCCAGGCAGGAGGAAATCAGCAGGCTAAGTCCCGGCTATGGAAAAACCTACAGTCGACGTTTCGGGGCGAGACTCTTCGTCAGGCCTGCTGGTTTCCTGCAGCGTATTGTATGTGCCGCTTGGAATGCCAACATCTGCAGATTTTTTTGCGTTTAGGAAATGTCCAGGGCACTTTGGGAATCAGCAAACCCAGGCATTGAACGAGAGTGATCATGAAGAAGGAAAGATTTGCAACCGTTATAAGGTTGACAATTTGCTTACAACTATAAAAGTGCCGAAGGTAACAAGGAGTTAGAGACCCTATGAATTGTCACTAAAGGTACTTGGCGGGAAGGATTTAAAAAAAAATCACGATGGAATCTGCGGATATACGAAAGAAAATGCGGAAACCAAGGAGAAATTTGGACAGTTCAGGATAAAGTTAGGAATCACCCAAAACGAGCACTTTGCGTTGTTACCTACTGTGTTGGAGGACGTTGACGGCATTTTGATCAGAGCGAAGCATGCAAAGTTGTCAGGTATTTCTGGGATTCCGGTGGAGGTAGGTTCTATCCGTTGAAAAGCATTATCGTGGTTATTGAGAGAAGCTGGAAATGAGATTGTTGCTGCGGCCTTGACTAATAAAATCATATTTACTCTCGGTCAAGGGGTCAGCCAGAGGATCGCATGTCAACAAACAAGTCTAGTTCAAGAAGAAAAATGCGGGTAATCCTGGGAGTTAAACACCAACGGCTCTCTGGTCAGATTCAGTGGAGTAACGGAGAAGATCCTTTGGGAGAGGACTTATGAGCAGTTGGGAAGCAAGGACCAATCAGATATAGCGTAGATAAGATCACAGCTGTAATCCGTTGGACTCTTTCTAGTGACAAAAACGATGGATGAAAGCAGATAAGTAGTTTTTATATAAATCACTCTGCAGACTCCCGTCTGGCAGCCTCATCCAGCAAAGGCAGAAAGCATGGGATCCTGGCTGACTGGGTCCAAAATGAGCTTGCCCGTGGAAGACAGAGGACAGTGCGGGAATGGTTTTACTGAGGATGGAGGCCCGTTGCTACTGCTGTGCCGCAGTGATCTGCATTGGAGCGTCCATTGCATGTAATTATATAATGAAACATAAAGATTACAAATTGATAGGTATTGATAAACAATGCATTTCGTTGAAAGGAGGTGAAAGTGTGATGATCTGATCTGATACAACATAAAGTGAGGTTAATAGGATCCGAAAGAAGACATACTAATGACATTTATTATTTGAGGCATCGAGTTCAAGAGCCGGGTAGTTCTTTTAAAGAATGGATATAGACTTCTATGCAACGAAGCATATATCGAATCATTTTCTGCAATGGGGCGTGCATTTCCAATAAGGACAATATCAGGATTCCGGGCAAATAGAGCGTGAATGACGTCCGTGCACTGTTCCAGCCTGTTGAACTTGTCCTCGTTTCCTGCGCCAAGCCTATGTCTCTGAAAACGTTGACTGTCCATGAACCTGTCGATTGTACCTAACCGAACTACCCAATCTGATCACCATTCACTACATTTAAACTGGCAGCTCAGAGTCCTCTGAAAATTACCCACAGAAACGTGATCTACGCATCCCCTATCAAATGTAGCAACGCTGACATATGAAGTGTGACTTGCTTTCTTGTGGTAACTGCACGGTACAAATGCATAGAAACTAAATTTCAAATATGGTCAACGAATACAGCAAAACAAAGAATACTGAGATATTGAAGTACAGCCGACACTAACTATGATGGCGGCGGAGAATAAATATGATGGCTCCACCAGCTCCTGTAAGTCCTCCCTGATGTTAAAAATGAGACCATAATATGTCCACGATATAAAGTGTTCTTTCAGACACCCTGAGGAAATATCATGTTTCCATTTATTACTTATATTACTTCGGGAAGTCTACAACTTCCCACACGCCCTTCTCATATATTACTGGGAACAAAAGACAAGTTTGGAATAGATCTCTGCATATCTCAGGTTTCCGACTTCTGACGGTATACTTCTAAATCGTGTCTGTACTTTTCCAATTTTAGCAGTCCGATAATGGCGTTAACAATAACGGTGTACAATTTACCAGGTGCTGCCTTAACAATTTATACGAGTAAAACAAAATGAGGCGTCCATATGCGCAGAAACTCTGTTGAGGGCCGACGGGCTAAAAGCCTGTTTACCAGCCTGCCTACCTGTGACGCCGCTTGCCAGTAACTGTGCTTATATGGAAATGAATAAAACGTTCCTTCAGCGTTGGATGTGTGTAGATCGACACGTATTGTTTGATTTCCTCTTTCATTTAGACTGCTCAGATTCCCTGAATTCACTGTACATGTCATGCCCTGCTTTGTATTTCCAAAATGTGGAACCTATACTTACCTGTATTCGGAACATTTCCGAAACTGGGCAGAAATTTCTAGTAACCTTCAGTAATGTACAGCTACATTCAGCACTGTCAATAGCACTTGCTATTTCTGCACCATCCAAAAACCCAATCATTAATCCATATACTTTCCACTCGAAACTGGTAAATTTCTCTGGCCTCTGTTCGAAAGCGTCGCCCCTCAGGTTAGAGTCTGTGGTCTCTAGTTCTGGATACACCTTAAGAATCATCATCTCCACATTCACCCGATCTAGTCCATCAACATTCGATAGCTTTGAAAGAGATCCCCTCGTATTCTTCGAAATTCCAGTGAATAGTACAGGCCCAAAGCTGCCAAACGCTGCTCATCTGTTAAGCCCTTCCTTCCCGGAATCATCGTCGTGAACCGTCCTGGTCTCTCTCCAATGACAACACCTACTTTCTGACAGATGGGGCCCAAAACTGTTGACAATACTCTAAATGCGGACTGAATAATATCTTATAAATGCTCAGATTTAACTCTTTCGTTTTATATTCTATTCTCCTTCAAATTAATGCAAACATTAAATTAACTTCTGGGAGTCTTGCGCGAGGACTCTGAAGTCCCAGTACACCTCTGATGTTTCAAACTCCTCCCTGTTTAGATAATAGACCGCACAGGGAGGACACAAGCAATCTCCCAGATGTATGGATGGGCCAGGGTCATAAGATATCAGAGGAATTGAGACAGATTGACATTAGGAAAGAAACTGTGATGAGTAGACTGGTAGGACTGAAGGCTAATAAATCCCCGGGTCCAGATGGTCTGCATCCGAGGGTTCTAAAAGAGGTGGCTCAGGAAATTGCGGATGCATTGGTAATCATTTTCCAATGTTCCTTAGATTCAGGATCAGTTCCTGAAGATTGGAGAGTGGCTAATGTTGTCCCACTTTTCAAGAAGGGAGGGAAGGAGAAAACGGAGAACTATCGCCCTGTTAGCCTAACGTCAGTCGTGGGGAAGATGAGTCCATTATTAAGGACGAAATAGTGGCACATCCAGATGGCAGAAATAGGATTAGGCCGAGCCAGCATGGATTTACCAAGGGCAAATCATGCTTGACTAATCTGTTGGAGTTTTTTGAGGGTGTAACAAGGATGTTAGACGAGGGTAAGCCAGTAGATGTTGTGTACCTAGATTTTCAGAAGGCATTCGATAAGGTGCCACATAGAAGATTGGTGAGTAAAATCAGAGCTCATGGCATTGGGGGCAGGGTTTCAACATGGATAGAAAACTGGTTGGCAGATAGAAAGCAAAGGGTAGCAGTGAATGGGTGTTTCTCGGACTGGCTGGAGGTGACTAGTGGGGTACCACAGGGCTCTGTATTGGGACCACAGCTCTTTACGATTTATGTCAATGATTTAGATGAGGGCATTGAAAACTATATCAGCAAGTTTGCTGACGATACTAAACTGGGTGGCAGTGTGACATGCGAAGAGGACGTTAGGAGAATACAGGGAGACTTGGATAGGCTGAGTGAGTGGGCAGATACTTGGCAGATGTCATTCAATGTGAATAAATGTGAAGTTAACCACTTTGGAAGCTGGAACAAGAGGGCAGAATATTGTCTGAACGGTGTCGAGTTAGGTAAGGGAGAAATGCAAAGAGACCTAGGAGTCCTAGTTCACCAGTCAATGAAGGTGAATGAGCAAGTGCAACAGGCAGTGAAGAGGGCAAATGGAATGTTGGCCTTTGTTACAAGGGGAATTGAATACAAGAGCAAGGATGTCCTTTTGCATTTGTACAGGGCCCTGGCGAGACCACACCTGGAATATTGTGTACAGTTTTGGTCTCCAGGTTTAAGGAAGGACATTCTGGCAATTGAGGAAGTGCAACGTAGATTGACTAGGTTGATTCCTGGGATGGCAGGGCTGTCTTACGCAGAGAGATTGGAGAGATTGGGCTTGTACACGCTGGAATTGAGGAGATTGAGAGGGGATCTGATTGAAACGTTTAAGATAATTAAAGGATTTGATAGGATTGAGGCAGGAAATATGTTCCAGATGTTGGGAGAGTCCAGTACCAGAGGGCATGGATTGAGAATAAGAGGTCAGTTATTTAAAACAGAGTTGAGGAAGAGCTTCTTCTCCCAGAGAGTTGTGGAGGTGTGGAATGCACTGCCTCGGAAGACGGTGGAGGTCAATTCTCTGGATGCTTTCAAGAAGGAGCTGGATAGATATCTGATGGATAGGGGAATCAAGGGATATGGGGACAAGGCAGGGACTGGGTATTGATAGTGAATGTTCAGCCATGATCTCAGAATGGCGGTGCAGACTCGAGGGGCCGAATGGTCTACTTCTGCACCTATTGTCTATTGTCTATTTCCTTTTCCTTCCAATGCTGCTTGTCACTTACTCGACAAAATCTAGAAAATCTGTCATGCAAGTTTCAATTACTGACTTTCATTTATTTTATTTCGTCTCCAAGTAGCTTGAAACGTCAAACTTAATAATATGCCAACACTTTTCCAACCACCGAAGTTAGGCTACCTGGCCTACAACTTCCTCTCTGTTGCCTTCCTCCCTTCTTAAAGAGTGGAGTCCAGTCCTCAGGAGTAGGATGCAGTCAATCCGGCCCATGTGACACCTTAAAACCTTTGTGTTTGGCTTACACTTTTTTCCTTTGCAATATCAGTGACACTGACTGCTGATCCCTAACACACGGGGAATTCTGGCACACTGTTGGTATCTTCCACGCAGAGCACCCACTATGTTCATCTGTCATTTATATTGCTCCCTCACCAGCAACATTTTCCAGTCCAATACCAACTCTCACCAGACTTTGACAATTATATTTCAGCGAAAGCGGTTGGTATCCAGCTTTATATTATTAGAGAGTTTGCCCTCATATTTAATTCATTCCCTTCTTGTTCCTTTTCTCGATGCCTTTTGTTGGATTTTAAAATCTTCCCCATCATCCAACTTCTCACTCACTTTTGCGACCTTAGTTGTACCTTCCCTGTTTTTATTTATTTTTCGTAAAGTCCTTAACTTCCTTTGTCAGCCAGAGCTCTCGCACCTGCCATTTGAAGACTTCTTCTGTGGGACATATCTATCCTGCGCTGTGTGAACTCTTCCCAGAAAATTCAGCCACCTCTGAGCTGCAGTCATCCCCGCCAGTATCCTCCTCCAATCCACATGGTGAAGTTCCTCTCTCATGCCTCTGTAATTCCCTTTGTTCCATTGCGACATCGAAACATGTATGAATTCAAACAAATTATGATCACTGCCTCCTCAGGGTTCTTTCCCGTTAATCTCCCTAATAAGATCAGAGTTATTACCAGACACCCAATCTAAGATAGACTTTCCCCGAGTGGGCTCAAGCACAGCCTGCTCAAAAAAAGCCATTTCGTAGGTATTCAACAAATCCCCTCTCTTGCGTTCTGACAAAACCTGATATTTCCAAATTCCTTCACATCGAAGTCCTCTATTACAATTGTGTCTTTCCCCTTTTTACATGCATCTTCCAGCGCCCTTTTCAATCTCAACTCCACATCTTGGCTACTATTTGGACGTCTATATATCATTCCTGTAATGTGCTTCTTTCAGCCACGATTCAGTGATGCCCATGACATCATAACGACCGATCTCTAATTGCGCCACGAGCTCATCCACCTGGTTCTGAATGCTACCTACAGAACGACTATCTACCATCGTCAGATACTACTACAATAGAGAGATTACCTTCACAAATATCTGCTGGCTGAATTACGCGACCTCGGTTTGCTGAGGGGAACGGGCCTAAAATTCTTCGGATTCGTCTGATCCTGGTAAGCAGAAGATGGAGACGTCCAAAGCGATGTGCGAGGAAGCGGAAGCGAGGCAAGCGGGCAGGCGTCCGTGCCAGGCAAAAAGCAAACCCTAGCCGGTCGGCTCTCCCGTCCATTCTGCTCTCCAATATCCGCTCCTTGGACAATAAAATGGACTACATCCGACTCCAACGGAATACTCGGCGGCAGTACAGATTTTGCTCTGCGTAAGTCTTTACAGAGACATGGCTCACTGATGGGATTTCGGACGCTGCCATCTTGTTTCGTGCGGACAAGGATGCAGCTCTCTCCGGCAAGACTCGCGGTGATGGTGCGTGTATTTACAGCAACACGGAACGGTGTAAGAACTCTGTGCTGGTTTCTAGACACTGCTCATCGCCAGTGGAGTTTGTGGGCTTTAGATGCAGACCATTTTATTTGCCACGGGAATTCACCTCTGCCCTTATATTCGGACTCCACATTCCCCACAGCGCTAATGCTAAGCAGGCGCTCTGTGAACTGTACGGGGCTATTAGCGAACTGCAGAACGCACACCCTGTTGGACTGTTTATTGTTGCCGGTGATTTTAACCACGGGAACCATAAATCAATGCTTCCCAAATTCCATCAGAATGTGGACTTTGCAACGAGAGGGGAGAACGCGTTGGACCTTGCTTATACAAACACCTCCGTCGCGTACCGGGCAGAGCCCCGCCCCCTCCTCGGTTACTCAGACCACATCTCTGTTATGCTAATCCCAGCGTCAGGCTCTCTAGACCAGTTCAGAAGCAGATGAAAACCTGGCCAGCAGGAGCCATCTCTGCTCCTCAAGACTGCTTTGAGCACACTGACTGGCACATGTTCAGGGAGGCTGCAACCGATGGCGACTCTACCAACTTAGAGGAGTACACGGCATCAGTGACCATCTACATCAACAAGTGCATTGATGATGTTACTGTATCCAAGACCATCACTATATGCGCTAACCAGAAGCCATGGATGACCGCGGAGGTGCGTGCACTGCTGACTACGCCTTCAATGCAGGCGACAAGGCAGCCCTAACAGCAGCAAGGGTCAAACTGTCCCGGACCATGAGAGGGGCAAAGCATGCATACGCCCGGCGAATCTACAGCCACTTCCAGGACGTGGCAACATGCGGCCCATGTGGAAGGGCACCAAGGCCGACACCAATTACAGGACAACATCACCTGACTGTGAGGTGATGCCTCCCACCCAGACGCGCTGAATAACTTCTACGTCCGATTTGAGGCGGCGAGGAAGTCCACCCCTCCTACAAATGACCGGGTGTTTTGTCTCACCATGGCCGATGTGAGAAGAACCCTGTGCAGGGTCAACCCACGGAAGGCTGCTAGACCAGACAACATCCCTGGTAGAGTGCTCAGAGGATGTGCAGACCAGCTAGCAGATGTTCTCACTGGCATCTTCAACATCACCCTGAGCAGCACCACCGTTCCAACGTGATTCAGGGCCATCGTCCCGGTACCGAAGAAGTCTTCAGTGTCATGCCTAAATGAAAACTGTCCCGTTGAACTTACATCCATCATCATGAAATGCTTCGCGAGGGTCGTCATGAGGCATATCAATACCCTACTGCCGCCTTCACTGGACCCCCTGCAGTTTGCGTACCGTCCCAACCGCTCAACAGATGACGCCTTTGCACCACCCTCCACCTGGCCCTAACCCACCTGGACAAAAAAAAAGACACATACGTTCGGATGCTGTTCATAGACTTCAGTTCAGCATTCAACACAATCATCCCTCCGAAACTGTTTGGAAATCTGAGCCTATTGGGCCTGAACACCTCACTCTGCAAGTGGATCCCAGACTTCCTGACTGGGAGACCCCTGTCAAGTCCGGATCCACAGCAACATCTCCAGCACCGTCACATTGAGCACCGGGGCTCCCCGGCGGAGAATCTCACCTGGTCCCTCAACACCAGCTCCATAGAAAAGAAAGCCCAGCAGCGTCTCTACTTTCTGCGAAGGCTGAGGAAAGTCCATCTCCCACCCCCATCCTCATCACATTCTACAGGGGTTATATTGAGAGCATCCTGAGCCCCTGCATCACTGCCTGGTTCTGAGATTGCACCAGCTCGGATCGTAGGATACTGCAGCGGATAGTGAGGTCAGCTGAGAAGATCATCGGGGTCTCTTTTCCCGCCATCACGGACATTTACACTACACGCTGCATCCGCAAAGGAAACAGCATTATGAAGGAGCCCATGCACCCCTTATACAATCTCTTACCCCTCCTGCCGTCTGGGAAAAGGCTCCGAAGCATTCGGGCTCTCACGGCCATACCATGTAACAGTTTCTTCCCCCCAAGCTGTCAGACTCCTCAATACCCAGAGCCTGGACTGACACCTTACCCTATTGACCTGTTTATTATATATTGTAATGCCTGCACTGTTTTTGTGCACTTCACGCAGTCCTATGTAGGTCTGCAGTCTCGTGCAGGTTTCTCTGTGATTTTTTTTTTTTTTTTTTTTTTTTTTTTTTTTTTTACGTAGTTCAGTATAGTTTCTGTACTGTGTCATGCAACACCATGGTCTTATCTTTACTATGTACTGCGCCAGCAGTTATGGTCGACATGACAATAAAGGTGACTTGACTTGACTTCATTCTGTCTTTATCTTCACTATCGGGAGAAAGGGGCGAGAGGCAAGCAGAGGGGAAGGGGAGAGAGAGGAGAGAGCTATGGGAGAGAATGGGTAGGGAAATAGCTTTGTAGATTTAAAAAAATGGGGAGAGGAGACAGTTGGGGAACGAGGGGGAGAGTCAGTGGAAGAGGTGGGGAATTGGGAACCGGGACACGGTGCGGGGGGGGGGGGCGGATGCAGATCTCGAGAGAATAAAATTGGGCTCATTGCAAGATGGGGTGGTCAATGTTGAGCAAGGAAGTCACGCTCCAAGTAGGCTGAGCCTCGTCGCTTCTCTTTGCCTCTCCCTCCCACACACGCAATGCCAACACTGCAAGCACGAATTTCCTCGCTTGGATCGCGTTTCAGTAGCTGGCCCTTTCACCTGCACCGGAGCATCGGTCTGACAAGCTGCCATCCGTGTTTCCCATTTGCGTCCACCGCATCGGCGGTCTATCCCAACGACTATTGAGCCCCCTGTAACTGCTGCCATCCCCTTCAGTTGAGTGCTCTTCTGATCCATAGGACACTACGCAGTGCCGGAGGAACGGCCGCTGTTGCACTGCCCACGTAGGCCATTCCCACAGCAGTACTCAAAATTGAGTACTTATTGTTGAGGGGGACGGCCACAGGTGTGCTCACCACGATCAGACTTACCCGTTTCTTCTCTTGACAGTTACGCATTCATCTGTCTCCTATAGCCTTGAGGTGACTGCTTCCATGTTGCTCCTGTCTATCACTGCCTCGCCTTCTTTAACAAGCCGATGGTAATCGATCTGCAGCTCCGGTTCCGTGACGTGGTCTCTAAGGAGCTTCATCTCGATGCACCTTGTGCAGATGTGGCTATCGGGGAGGCTGGGTGTTTCCTGGCAATCGCCGATCCTGCACTCAGAGCAGAACGCTGGTCTGTAGACACCCACTCCGTAATGAGATAAGAAATAAGGAATGAGGTTCATGGCGAGGCGGGATCCCGAAGTTCATGGCGAGGCAGGGTGTTGGCTAGGCTAGTGGATGGATCTGAGGGACAAGGGGTGCTAGGAGGAGAGCCGCCTGGGTGGCCCGCATACTCCTGGGCGTGGCCGCCTCCCAGTCAGGAACACGGGACCCTGGGCAGGTGCGGGGCGCAACCCTTCAGAGGAGACGGTTAGGAAAGAGACAGAATACCCCCCGCCGGGCAACGGCAGCCCGGCCTGCTTACAAGACAGAGGCAAGGGAACAAAAGGGAACTCGGTCCAGGGTGACGAAGGAACGGACTGGCAGAACTAGTAGGTGAGCGGTGGGGACTCCAAGCCGGGAGGAGCAGAACGAGACCGGGCGAAAAGCGCAGGCTGGACAAACATGACGCACGGGTCGGACCGCAGAAACGGGGCGAACAGGGCAAACAGGACGACCAGGTCGAAAATGTTAAATAGGGCGGCCAGCGCAAACAGGAGGACCAGCGCCGGGACGGGACCGACAGGCGAGCGGCGCAAACTAGGCGAACCGTACGGAGCAGCGGGATCAGCGCATACGGAACAAACCGGTAACAGACCCACCGACTACGCTCAGTCCCAGGACACCTTATAAACACCTACCAGCTGAATAGGTAACAGGTGTGCCTCCTTAAGCCAAGAGAATCCTAATTGGCTTAAGGATGACGGGAGGGACGGCTGCAAGACACGGAGTCTGGAGCACGCGGACCGGATCAAGACCCGGAATGTGGTCTCAGGACCGGACCATGACAGTACCCCACCCCCCGTCAAAAGGAGCCTCCTGGCGACCAAAGAGGGTCTCTAGGGCTAGGGACATTACGGGTGGGCGGGGGTGGGGAATGTTCAGATCAGAGAGAACCCCAGGGTGACGGGAAATAGACTCCAGTGCCTGCATTGCTGGGTTCATGCTTGGGGGCGGGGGGATGGTCGTTCTGTCACAAGAGGACATATAATGGACGCAAGTGCAAGACGCAGGCACTGAAGTACTAGGGGCAGGACTGGAATAACTAAAGGATAGAACAAGATGGGGAGACCATGGCGTGCAAAGGGGATGTGGCGTGCAGGGTAACGTTGGGGTTCAGGCAGGCGAGGCCGGATCCCGGAGTTCATGGCGAGGCGGGGTCTTGGCTAGGCTAGCGGATGGGTCAGAGGGACAAGGGGTGCTAGGAGGAGTCCCCTGAGCGGCCCGCATACTCTTGGGCAGGACTGCCTCCTAGGCAGGAACACGGAGGCCTGAGAAAGGCAAAGAACACCTAGACAGATGCAGGGCACAACCCATCGGAAGCAAGGGGTAGGAAGGGGCAGAGACCTCAGGGCGGGCTGCATAATCCTGGGCAGGGCCACCTCCCAGGCAGGAACACGGAACCCCGGGCGTGCGGTGCGCAACCCTTCAGAGGAGAGGGGTAGGAAAGGGACAGAATACCCCCCTCCGGGCAACGGCAGCCCGGCCTGCTTACCAGACAGAGGCAAGGGAACAAAAGGGAACTCGGTCCAGGGTGACGATGGAACGGACTGGCAGAACTAGTAGGTGAGCGGTGGGGACTCCCAGCCGGGAGGAACAGAACGAGACCGGCGAACAGCTCAGGCTGGACAAACACGACGCACGGATCGGAGCGCAGAAACGGGGCGACCAGCGCAAACAGAACGACCAGCTCGAAAAATGTTAAATAGGGCGACCAGCGCAAACAGGACGATCAGGGTCGGGACGGGACAGACAGGCGAGCAGCGCAAACTAGGCGAACCGGACGGAGCAGTGGGATCAGCGCATACGGGACAAACCGGCAACCAGGGTAACAGGTCGAGAGCAAGACGCGCGCGACCCCCGCCCCCTCCCCTCCCACCGTCTAGGCTCTCTCCCTCCGTCTTGTTTTACGGCGGTTGACACCCAACTTAATGATACATTTCCTCCACCTTCTGCTCCGGATTATGCGATGGACTCACGTTCTAAATCCCTTCACCCAATCGCACACATACACATACCCTAACCTACACTTTATCCTCCCCATCCTAGTACCCTATTTCTGTTTATCCATCATATCCTATAAAAAAAAACCCTGTACCCCTTAAGAAAGCTAAAAATACCCTGACCTGTGTTCTCTCATCCATGCCCAACAACCATTTTAATGTGAATTCCTGCACCCCCAATTCCCTTAGATTAATACTCATCATCTCTCTCTGCATCCCATACTTTCTGGAACTCAGAACTACATGAGCTACTGACTCCTCTTCCTGACATTCCTCACACAATCCTGTCTGGTGTTTCCCTATCAATTTCAATGTTTGGTTTAGTGCACAGTGCCCCAGCCTTAACCTAGTCCGCACAATTTCCTCTCTTCTGTATCTACTTCCTACCCTAATAACTGCAACACTTTTTTGTATTTGATATAAATGCCTCCCTTTCCCCTCCCTGTCCCATCTTTCTTGCCACGTTTGGTTAACTTTTTCCCAGATTACACACTTAACCTCTGCTTTACTGATACTAATGTGCATTTCTATATTTTTTGTTTATTGCCCTCTTTGCCAACTCATCCACCCTTTCATTGCCCTTCAGCTCTACATGAGCTGGAACCCATAGAAATTTAACCTGACCTCCCTGATTTGCAACTCTTGTGACTGACTGAAGGACTTCATGAAGTACATCTTGACGGTTGTTTGAGTGAGAAGACCTTAAACTTGCTAGTACTGAAGATGAATCTGAGCATATCAACGCTTTGACTAGTCTAGCTTTCTCCACCCAACGCAACGCAACCAACATTGCCAGCATCTCCACTGTATACACCACTAACTTATCAGATGTTCTTCTGCTGATTGCAATTGCTTTTGCTGGTATAGCCACCCCAAACCTTGTCACTCCTTTCTCAGGTTCCTTAGCACCATCTGCATAGACCTGAGTATAATTACTATACTTTTCCATCACGTAACAGTTAATGCACTTACCAAGTCAATTTTATACTTTCCTTTCCTTTTTACCTCTAACAAATGCCAGTCTACGTCAGGCCATACCAGCTTCCATGGAGCTACAACCGGATAAACTACTGAAGAACTTATCCTTAGATCAAACACTCCACATGATCTAGCAATATCATTCCCTACCCGACTAAAGTTTTCCCTCTGAAACCTCCCATTTTCCCAGGACTCCTTTAGCAGAGTGAGAATCATTGTGTCCCTGCAAATTAACCCAGTAGTTTGCCATCAATTGCATCCTTCTTAATTCCAAAGGCATTATTCCCACTTCTACCTGCAGGGCTGATACTGGTGATGTTTTAAAAGCCCGACTGCACACTCTCAAAACCTGAGCCTGAATCACATCCAGTTTCCTTATAAGAGACCTAGCTGCTGATCCATGTGCTACACTTCCATAATCCAACCCAGGTCTTACAAGAGCCACATATATTCTCTTTAATGCTGAACAAATTGCTCCCTTCCCCTTCCCCTTCCCCTTCCCCTTCCCCTTCCCCTTCCCCTTCTTCCCCTTCCCCTTCCCCTTCCCCTTCCCCTTCCCCTTCCCCTTCCCCTTCCCCTTCCCCTTCCCCTTCCCCTTCCCCTTCCCCGCCGTCGAGGCTCAGTTTCAGGACCCCTTATAAACACCTGCCAGCTGAATAGGCAACAGGTGTGCCTCCTTAAGAAAAGAGGATCCTAATTGGCTTAAGGGTGACTGGAGGGACGGCTGCAATACCCGGAGTCCGGAGTCTGCGGACCCGATCAAGACCCAGAATGCAGGCTCCGGACCGGACCATGGTATAAGGTATTAACTCTTAGACGATTTACTAAATGGGGAGAAATCTCAGAAGTCAGAGTTTCAAAGCGACTTGGAGGTCTTTCAGTATTCCCTTGTCGATTGAGTGAGTGGGAAGGAAGTCAAATGCAATTTCAGCATTCATTTCGAGATGACTGGTATATAGTGGGTGACTAGAATATAAAAGCACGGCTACAGTGCTGAAGCATGATGAGAACTGAGTCAAACCGCACGGTGGATTGTCAATAGTTTTGGGAAAAGATGTAATGGTCTCAGAGGAAGTAACGAGAATGATACGGATAATGGAGGTACATCTAAGGACCTATATGGATCTGAGCCTGGAATCACTGGAATATCGTGCAACGAACGGTGATCTCTTGTAAACCTATCGAATATTGGAAGATCTAGGTACAGTGTATATGAAGAAGACGTTGCCTATAGTTGAGGGGCCTAGGACCAGGTAGACTCTGCCCCAGAATCGAAAGACGTCATTTAAGGCTTCTGGTCTTATAGTAACGATATTTAGAATTTGATGGAAAAAGAAAACCTTTCGACAAGGTCAGACTTGGAGGTGATGAACGTTGGGAAAACAAACAAAAGAACTAACACAATGTTACCTGTGGAAACTGTCAGCTGTTCAGATTGAGGCACAGAGGATGAGATAAATAGCCTCAGGTATTGAGAAATATTATCAAAGGTTTCTCCAAAGTAACACAAAAATATATATTTCCAAATCGGAACACTGTAAAAAAGCGAATGGAAAAGGTGCAACGTGGGTTGGATGAGAAGAAAATTCGAAAGAGTTTTTTATTCAGCAACGAAGGTTTAGAAAATATTTTGAACCCTCTTCAGTTTCAGTATGTCCTTTCTGAGATGAGGAGCCCAAATCTGCTCACAATAGTCCAGGTGCGGCTTCACTACATCCTTGCTTCTATATTCTCGTCTTCTTGAAAAAAATGCTAACATTGTTTTTACCTTCCTCACCGCATATTCAACCTGCAAATGAACCTCAGGGTATCCTACGCAAGGACTCCCAATTCCATTTGCAGCTCAGATTTTTTTTGTATCTTCTCTCCATTTCGAAAATGGTCAACTCTTTCAATCCTCCTAATAGAATGCATAACCATATGCATCCCTACACTGTATTCCATCTGACATTTCTTTGTGCTTTCTCCTCAAAACTACCTGCCTTCACCTATTTTCATACAGTTGGAAGATTTGCAACAAAGCCATCAAATCCATCATCCACTAGGGGGCGTATAAAATCAGGTCCGAAAAATGTATCTACAATGATTCTCTTAAGATGACGACGTGCTTCTCGTTCCCGATCTCAAATACTTTAGCAAACCATTGTTTGACAGATTAATTCAATAATATTCGTCGCTCTTCTGCTGTATGCCGATCTAATATACTAGCCGAGACTCTTTCGCATATCTTTCTGTGACTCCAAGTGTAACTTGACCACTGAATCTTCTTACTCCAACCGAAGCTACCTTCTCACTTTTAAGATATATAGCATACATTCAGTTCTTTAATCAAACTTTTCCAAAATATCAGAAAGCCCATTTTACTCTACCTTATCCTCTGCTTGACCATACTCCTGTGATGAGATGCATCAAGTGTTCGGAATGTTTATAGTTTCTTAAACCCTTCAGTTTATTTTATTTACTAAATACATAACCGGCACTTTAAACAAGTGTATAATATCTTCCATTCTTATCTTTCTTCATGCTCCGAGCCCCCAGAATTTAAACATCTCCCAGATAACAGATGTGGATTTGCTCAGCAACAATTGCTGGCAAATACGCGCTTCCTCCTCACGCGCCCTAAAATCTGTCTGATCGTGTCGTAATTTTCCCTCCGCATGTTTAGGATTCAGACTTTTCCTTGCTCATAACTGCATTAAAACTTATGATAAAACTTACGAATAATGGAAGGCCAGTGAATTGTGCATGGTCTTTTCCCAAACCAGATTCACCTTGTACTTACTGGAACCAACATGAATGATCCCACCCACTCTGCTCATGGATCTTTGTCCGCCTGCCAGCAGGTTAGAGAGCTACTTAGCATCCACCTCGTGAAAACTGGACTCAAGAATTTTCTATCTAACAGTAGAGCTGATTAACACTTCCACCCACTGACCCACCATTCCAACCCCAAATGCAGCACCATTACGCTATCATTTACTTTCAGAGTCTGCTCATGTACAAACAGCTCTGTGCCTGATGTGACTTTATAGACGTTTAAACTATATTCATAAGCTATCCTATGCAATTATTGATCGTATTTTTATTTTTGTACTCTTTATGTTATTGTGTTTTCTTTTTCTGCATAGAATTACTTCGTTCTCCTTTACACGTGTACTGGAAATGACTTCGAACAATTTTGAATCCTGAATTATAAATTCCTACCCAGTTGAATAGACGGGAGAGAGTAATTGAAGTATTTTTAAACGACAGCTTTCCCTGTCCATATTGAGGAATTTAAAGCCAACCCACTGCTTTTAGTTTTCCAGAAGCTGTCTCAACGTATCTCCGAAATACTATTGAGAAGCCAACAGTGTAACAGGTGGGAGTGATATATTAATGTCGGTGTTTATTTGTCTGTTCATTTATTCAGAGATACTGCACGGAACAGGCTATTCCGGCCCGCCGAGCTGTGCTGCTCAGCAACCCACAAATTTAAACCTAGACTAATCCCAGGATAATTTACAATGTCCTGTTAATCTACTAAACGCTTCGCCTTTGGGCTGTGGGAAGAAATCGGAGTATTTAGAGGAAACCAACTTGCACCGTGCAGAATATAAACGGGGACGCCCGGAACTGAACTCAGAATTCTCCTATCTTTGATTTCTAAAATATGGTGGCTGAGGGCAGAGGTGATAAGTAATGCGACAAATTCAAGCCCTTTACCTCCCTTATCATCATGAGTAAAATGTTGGAATCAGGAAGATTGCGCAGTCCTCTCTTTAAAGTATTGGAATACAAAAATTATGTAGCCAGTGTGGAAATTACTTCTGAACTCAGCATATTTCATGTCAATTTCTAAACTATGTATCTCAAGCTTCTCGCGGATGGAAACCAGTCGATTTTCCTGAGTGAATGGCATGCTGAAGAATATTTATTACCGAAGTTGCAATGAGTTCAAGCTCAAGTTTACTGTTTTCCACCAGACACAGACACACATTTAAAAGAAAGGCCGTTTCTCTGGGAAAACAGTACGCACAACATATACACTTAGGATCCATTTCATCTTTAAATAAGCAGCCCGTTTAACGTAAAGATACACCTTACTCCATTTTTCAATTCCACTCTGACTTACGCTGTGTCAGTCCATAGACAAAGGAGTTGATGCAGGTACTGGGAAACTGTAGCATCAATGCTGAAATATATATATCGGAGTCCTTAAATATTGGTCCCTGAAGTTTGCCAGTTCATGGAATGTATTACGTAGGGCATCCACAATAACATGAAATTGACTAAAAGAGTGAACAACACGATCATTGATCTTCTTCGGTTCTCAACTTCAGAATCCTTTTGATTCTCACTGATGTTCCGGAGTTCCCTGCGGACTCTATTAGATTTGGGTTATTACACAACACCCAATCTAAGATAGCCTGCCCCCGAGTAGACTCAGGTACAAGCTGCTCTAGAACCCCATCTCGTACGAATTCAGAAAATTCCCTCTCTTGTGATCCAACACCAACTTGATTTCTCCAATCCTGCTGCAGATTGAAGTCCACCATTACATTTTTGTCATTATCCTTATTGCATGCCATTCCAGCTCCCTTTGAAATCCCAATTCCTCATCTTGGCTACTACTTGGAGGCCAATATGTGATTCCCATAATGTTTTCTTTGACCCTTGCATAACTCCACCCACAAGGATTCAACATTCTCTGACCCTATGTCGCCTCTTTCTAACGATTTAGTCTAGCTAGCTCTTATCAACAGAGCCACGCCACCACCTATGCCTTGCTGCCTGTCCTTTCGATACAAAGTATATCCTTTGATGCTTAGCTCGCAACTTCGGCCTTCTTTCAGCCACTTCAGTGATGCCCATAATGTCATACAAACAAATCCCTATTTGTGCCACGAGTCCGTCCGCCTTATTCCAAGTGTTACGAACATTTCAATACACCTTCGGTGCTGCATTCTTCATTCTTTTGAATTTTGCCTCTATGATACAATTTAACTCTTTGCTCTGACTGCATTTGTACCTAATCATTGCCATCTCTTTCCTTATATTCATATTATACACACATCATCGAATTGTAAACGTGCTGGATCATCCTCAGCTCTATCATAATGGTTTCCATCATCCTGCTATATTAGTTTAAACCACTCCTAACTGTTCCTGTAAATCTGCCCACAAGAATATTGATCCCGCTCGGATTCAAGTGCAGCCCGCTCCTCTTGTAAATCTCCCAGTTGCCCCGGTTATCCAGAAATCTGAATCACTGCCTCCACTCCAATTTTTCAGCCACGCATGTATCTGCCGGCTCATGGTGTGTCATAAGGCAGCGCATGAAGTTGTTGTCATAACCTTCAGCCAGCTCCACCGCTGAGGTACAAACTTTGTCTAGAACCTGCCATTTGAGCACACTGCCATGGTTGACCCTATCAGGAGCGAAGTGTGGATGGCTAGATACCAGTAGACATGGCTTTCGCGATTTCGGGAACTCCCAAGCCTTTTCTACTACAACAAGATGAAGAGACTTGGTTGAATGTCAGCATAAGCCTTTTGAATTTACTCATGAACACTAGTTTGCAAAGCATGTATTCAAAAATATATTAGTCAATTATGATTCAAAGTTCAAAGTAAATCCTGTTATCAGAGTACATATATGTCACCATACACAACCCTGAGATTCTTTTTCTTACAGGCTTACTCGGCAAACGTACAGAATAGTAACTATAACAGGATCAATGAAAGATCCACTGGAATGCAGAAACAGCAAACGTTGCAAAAGTTAATCTGAACTAAATTTTAATAAATAATGAGAACTTGAAATGGCAGGTTAAATTATCCTTAGGTTCTGGGATCATCGCAGCAGTCGAGTGTAGTTGAACAGCCTGATCTTTCAGGGGTAGTAACTGTTGTTGAACCTGGTGGTAGGAATCCTGGGGCTCTTTTACCTTCTTCCCGATGGCCTGAATAGTGAGGTTCTTTGATGCTAGTTTCCTACGAGAACATTTCATGTAGATGTTCTCAATGATCGGGAGGGTTTTACCCGTGATGTACTGGGCTGTATCCACAACTTTTTGTCTGAATACTCTTTCAAAGGCATTGGTGTTCCCATACCTGGCCATGGTGCAAGCCAGTAAATACACGCTGCTCTACACGTCTATAGGAGTTTGTCAATGTTTTTGGTGTCAAGCCAAATACCCGTAGACTCCTAAGGAAGTAAAGGTGCTGTCAGGCTTTCTTTGCAATTACAGTTATATGATGTGTCTAGGACAGGTCTTCTTAAATAGTAGCACCCAGAAATTTAAACTTACTGTCCCTCACCATCTCTGATCTTCCGAGGAGGGCCGGCTCATGCACCTCTGGTTTTCCTCTCCTGAATTCTAAAATCACTACCTTGGACGGCGTGGAAGGTAGTTTCAATGACACCGCTCGGCCAAATTTTCAATCTCCCTCCTCTATGCTGATTCGTCATCGCCTTTGATACGGCTCACAACACTGGCGTCATCAGGACAGGTGAATGTCGCCACAAAGTCATGGGTGTAAAGCGAGCAGAGCAGGGGGCGAAGCTGCTGACGGAGATCACGGATGAGATTCTTTTGCAACTTCTGCAAGTGTACCCAATCTAGGATCCAGTTGCACAAGGAGGTATTGAGGCCCAGATCTTGGAGCTTATTGATTCGATTTTAGATGATGATGTCATAAAATACTTAGCTGTAATCGATAAAGAGCATCTTTACTCTCCAAATGTTCCAGGGCTGCGTCAACAGCCAATCTATTCTGGGCCTGTTGTTCTGCTAAGAAACCTGGAGCTTGTTAGAAGCCGCCACCCAGACAGGAGCTGATATGTTTCATGACCAGCCTCTGCAAACACTTCCTCGCTGTGGATGTAAATGTGACTGGGCGATCGTCATGGAAGCGGGTCACCACGCTCGTCTTGGGCACCGTGTGGTGGAATCGTGCTTGAAGCAAGGGGGTAACATATACTGCGGGAGCGAGAGGCTGAAGATATCCAGGAAAGCACCGGCCAGTTGGTCAGAACAGGTCTTCAGTACTCGGCCAGGTACTCCGTCCGAAACGGATGCTTCCCTGCATTCACTCACTTAAAGTCAAACTGCACGTCATCTGCAGATACTGACACCAAAGGATGTGAGCGTTAACGATCGCTCCTCCATGTTCTAACAGTGAAGGCGAGCATAGAAGGCATTAACCTAACCTGCAAGCAAAATATCGTTGACCCTCATGCCGCTTGATTTAACTCTGTAGGAGGTTATAGCATTCAAGCCCTGCCAGAGCTGTCGAGCATCCCTCGTTGATTCCAGTTTACTCCGGGATCTCCACTTCGCCCGCGAGATGGCTTTCTGGAGACCATTCCTGCAGCTGTTGTAGCATTCTTGAACAATTACTTCGCATATCCCATGTTTACAGGATCTGGACCAGCTCTTGATTTCCAGAGCTGAATGGCTGTGACCGGGCAAGCCGCAAATTTGGGATTTCATGGTTCATCCACTGCTTCTGAGTGGGGAAGACCGAGAACGATTTGGTCGGGTCGCCGCTGAGTTCTGTTGATTCTCAGTTCTAAATCTATCCATATCACCTGCAGCAACGTCTCTGCTCATGGCGACAGAGAATTAGGTTGGTAATTATCTGTTCTATTTCAGCGAGATTTCAGAAAACTGGCATCCCGCATTCTGGAAAACAACTCCGTAATTAACTGACATGAGGAAAAAAGTTATAAACAATGACCAACGCTATAGCCGCCACTTTCAAAAAAAGAAAAATCAATCGTGCATGTTACGATTTCCTTCAATCTCACAAGCATCATTTAGATTATTTTGTAATTTAAGGTAATATGTGAAAAATATGGGCGGCATTGATAGAAAATAACAGGGCTCGTTCACCTAAAGTTGATAATCTTAGGCGAGAAGGCATCCGAATGTAAGCAGAAATGAAGAATCGCAGTGTTTGATTAAAGTCGCCTCGAATTATACTTTATGACACTGAAATATAGAGTGCAATGTAGGGCGATGTAACGTTTTATTTACGAGAACCGACAGTAAAATACGAAGAATTGTACAGATCCATTAAGTTCTCAAATCCTTGGCTGGGGTAGCATGACGCTTACTTCTCAAGAAATAGATACCGTGTGAAGCACTGGTTTATGTCTAGCCAATAGATTGACAAGACTGATATTGAGAATGCTGTCTTTTATTTATCGCTTGATCGGGCCAATGAGGTAAATACATATAGTTAACTGAAGCAAACATGCAATCTGCTGTGCATAACTACGAGAGGCACGAACAACTCCGTTGACCAATTCTGCCATGGAAGGCATCATTGCTTATTTCTATTTACTGTATTTATCTCTGGACAAAATCAATGAATGACAACCGATGCTGGGGATCAATCCAATCATAGCACCACTCACAACTCCATGCAAGTTGATTTTCTGACAATATCATCATATTGTTCTCACCAATCATCATCACAGCCACAATTGCTACCTGAAAGGTGAGATACGTAAAGTTAGAACATGAAGGACGATGAAATGTCAAAATAATAAATGCACTATCATTAATTCTGCTAAATGAACAACAGTGTAACCTTCTATCAGTAAACCACTTGTCTTCGCGTATATATTCAACGGACACCTCCTCGATGCAGTTTGTCAATATTTTTCTAAAGAAACACCTGTAGAAGCGGGAACACTGAAGCAGGACGAGAACAGGTAACGAAGTGGCTAGTGACCCGGGTTTAAACCCACCGCTGCCTGTAAAGAGTTAGTATGATCTCTCCATAACCGCATGGGTTTCGTACGAATGCTCCTGTTTCCTGCCACCGTCAAAAAACGTACCAATTGGTAGGTTAATTGGTTACTATGAATTGTCCCATTTTTGGGATAGTACTAAACCGGGAGTCGTTTGGCGGCGTGGGTCGAAGGACCAGAAGGGTCTTCTCCGAGTTGTATTCCCGCCATAAACGGTGGAATTTTGTAAATAGGATGTGTAAACATGTAAATGTTGTTTGTATACTGTTGTTAAAGTCCATACTGCTGTTTATTTTGTAATATGATGTACGCCTGCGTTGTGGGGTGCATTATATCCTAATTCATGGGTTAATGAATAGTTAATGTTGTAGGCAACTAAAGATGGTATGCCCTGGTCAATCCGTCTTTTGGTAGATAATTTTGCCAATATTCGCAGGCTTCTTTTCACTACATTCGCTAAAAGTTTTATTTTTGACGCTCTTAATATACACTATCTGGGTTCACTGCAATGGGACTGCAGCCCTACTTCTTTTCTGCAACCAGGAACCAAAAGATCTGGTTACGATGTTAGGAAGAGGGGATGTGCACGTGCTCCTCTATAAATCAGCTGTGATGTTGAGGATGAGAGGGCAAATAGCTTCAAATTTCTTCAAAAGTCTGTATTGGGATTAACCGCGCAGGCACCACCGCCAGGAAAGCTGCCGTCACCTCGTCTTCCTCAAAAGGCTATGGGAATTTGATCCGTCCACTTTGATATCACCATTTTTTTTATCGACGCGGATCACAGATTGTTCCGGCAAATACGCTGCCATATACGCAAGGAACAGCAGGGGGCCATCACAGAGAGAAAAAAAATCCTCCCGTCCATGGACTCCCCTCTATAATTCTCGCTACCGCGGTAAAACAGCCAACATAATCAAAGAAATGCACACCCGGTTTTCTCTTCACCTGTCTCCCACAGGTCTGTATATACACAACCAGAATAATATGAACATCAGGCTGCAATAGAGCTCTGGCCATTGAACCTCTGTAAGGTGAGAAGAGCCTTTCTACCTTCCTCAGTATGACATTGCATCTTATAATCTTCCTGCACGGCAGTTTGTAGGCGACTGCAGTACAGCATTCTGCATTTCGAACTTCGATCTTGTACTCACGAGGAAATCTGCGGATGCTGGAAATTCAAGCAACACACACAAAATGCTGGTGAAACACAGCAGGTCAGGCAGCATCTATAAGGAGAAGCACTGTCGACGTTTCGGGCGGAGACCCTTCGTCAGGACTAACTGAAAGGACAGATAGTAAGAGATTTGAAAGTAGCTGGGCGAGGGGAAAATGAGAAATGATAGGAGAAGACCAGAGGGGGTGGGGTGAAGTGGAAAGGTGATTGGCAAAATGGATACAGAGCTGGAGAAGGGAAAGGATTATGGGACGGGAGACCTAGGGAGAAAGAAATTCCCTGTAAGTTCCATCACCTCCAACGGGATCCCGCTACCAAGCAAGTCTTTCCCCCACCCCCCTCCTTTCCACTTTCCGCAGGGATCGCTCCCTACGCGACTCCCTTGTCCATTCGTGTCCCCATCCCTTCCAACCGATCTTCCTCCTAGCACTTATCCTTGTCAGCGGATCAAGTGCTACACCTGCCCTTATACTTCCTCCCTCACCACCATTCGGGGCCCCCGACAGTCCTTCCAGGTGAGGCGACACTTCACTTGTGAGTTGGCTGGTGTGGTATACTGCGTCCGGTGCTCCCGGATCTTGCATATATTGGTGAGACCCGAAGCAGACTGGGAGACCATTTCGCTGAACACCTACGCTCTGTCCGCCAGAGAAAGCAAGGCCACACATTTTAATTCCACGTCCCATTCCCAGTCTGATATGTCTTTCTATGGCCTCCTCTACTGTCAAGATGAAGCCACACTCAGGCTGGAGGAAGAACACCTTATATACCGGCTGGGTAGCCTCCAACCTGATGGCATGAATATTGACTTCTCTAACTTTCGTTAACGCCCCTTGTTACCCTATCCCTGATATATTTACATTTTCCCCCCTCCTTTTTTTCCTCTCCTTCTGCCCATTGCTGCCTGTTCTCCATCTCCCTCTGGTGCTCCAACTGATTCGGAATCCACTACAAGATATGATAGTCTTTCTGGCTGTCCACTGCATCCACAATCCTGGTGTCGACCCAAATTTGTGGATCCAGTTAAACACATAATCACGCAGATCGCTGATACAGGTTACAGAGAACGAAGGGCCCAGTTCTGATCCCTGCAGCACTCGACTCGTCACAGGCCTTCAGTCAGAGAGGCAGCCATCTACTACCACTTCTCCCACAACACCAATGTCTAATCCAACTTGCTCCCTCATCTTGAATGCCAAGCGACTGATCCTTATCGACCAACTCGCAGGCGGGACCTTGTCAAATGTACACACCTTCCACTGCTTTGCCTTCATCGACTTGTCTGTTAATTTTCTGGAGAAATTCTACAATGAACAGGCATTTGTCGCACTGCTCGTAGCATTGCGAGCAGTATTCAGCCACCGATCTAAGTAAGGATCTGTTGGAATTGGAACTGGTTCTGCGCCTGTAAGCGCTGGAATTAAGAAGAATAATGGGGAATCGCAGTGAAATCTGACGAATATTGTAAGGTCTATAGACAGATGTGCTAAGGGTATTTCCTTTAGTGGGAACGTCCAGGAGCCACTGAGCACAGGCTCAGAATACAGTACAAGGAATTCCCTTTAGAACAGAAATGACGAGGTATTTATTTAGCCCGGAGAGGCGAATCTGTGGAAGCCAGATGGCTGAGAAGGCCAAGTCATCAGGTATTTCATTAAAAAAAATGATTGACAGCCACTTGATGAGTCAAAAGCGTCAAACGTTATAGGCAGATTGCATTGGAATGGCGTTGAGATTAAGTCAGCCGGGATAGAATGTCGGAGCAGACTCGGTGGTCCGAATTAACTGATATAGCGCCTATGTCTGATTCTCTGTTTTCTTATGGTCTAAAGCGAAAATCAAATGTTGTCCGACCTGAAGAGTTAGCTCAGTTAGCTCTCTAAAGGTTCTGTCACGCATTTTTTTAAAATTTTACGAGGGGTGATTGATAAGTTCGTGACCTAAGGTAGAAGGAGTGTATTTTAGAAAACCTAGCACATTCATATTTCAACATAGTCCCCTCCTAAATTTACACACTTACCCCAGCGGTCGTGGAAAATACGGATCTTGGACCTCCAGAAAATGTTTACAGCATGGGTGACTGATCAGTTCGTGGCCTAAGGTAGAAGACGATGGCCTATAAACCTCTCCTTACATGCACATGCCGGTCAACTCATTGAGTGATCTGGAGTCCGTTCCGGATGTTCCACGGCCGCTGAACTAAGTGTGTAAATGTAGGAGGCAACTTTGTTGTAACAATAAATGTGCTAGGTTTTTTAAGCTTGACTCAAAGAATTATACAGCACAGAACAGGCCATTCGGCCCACAATGTTGTGTCGACCCTTAACACTGCCCACCCATATAACGATCCACCTTAAATTCCTCCATATACCTGCCTAGTAGTCTCTTAAATTTCACTACTGTATCTGCCTCCACCACTGACTCAGTCAGTCATTTCCACGTACCAATCACTCTCTGAGTAAAAAACCTTCCTCTAATATCCCTCTTGAACTTCCCTCCCCTTACCTTAAAGCCATGTCCTCTTGTATTGAGCAGTGGTGCCCTGGGGAAGAGGTGCTGGCTGTCCACTCTATCTATTCCTCTCAATATCTGGTATACCTCTATCATGTCTCCTCTCTCCTTCTCTCCAGAGGATAAAGCCCTAGCTCCCTCAATCTCTGATCATAAAGCATACTCTCTAAACCAGGCAGCATCCTAGTAAGTATCCTCTGTACCTTTTCCACTGCTTCCACATCATTCCTACAGTGGAGGACCAGAACTGGACACAGTACTCCAAGTGTGGCGTAACCAGAGTTTTATAGAGCGGCATCATTACCCCACGACTCTTAAACTCTATTCCTTTATTTATTAAAGTTAACATTCCATAAGCTTTCTTAAATACCCTGCCTACCTGTGAGGCAACTTTCAGGGATCTGTGGACATGTACCCCCAGATCTCTCTGTTCCTTCACACTCTCAAGCATCCTGCCATTTATTTTGTACTCTCCCTTGGAGTTTGTCCTTCCAAAGTGTACCACCTCACACTTCTCTGGGTTAAATTCCATCTGCCACTTCTCAGCTCACTTCTGCATCCTATCAATGTCTGTCTGCAATCTTCGACAATCCTCTACACTATCCACAACACCAACATTTCTGTCGTCTGCAAACTTGCCAACACATCCAGGTCGTTACTAAAAATCACGAAAACTAGAGGTCCCAAAACCGATCCTTTCGGACACCACTAGTCACAACTCTTCAATCCGAATGTACTCCCTTCACCACTCTACTTTCTGCAGGCAAGCCAATTCTGAATCCACCTGTCCAAACTTCCCTGGATCCCATGCCTTCTGACTTTCTGAATAAGCCTATCCTGTGGTACCTTATCAAATGCCTTACTAAAATCCATGTAGATCACATCCACTGCAGTACCCTCATCTATATGCCTGGTCACCTCCTCAAAGAACACTATCAGGCTTATTAGACACGATCTGCCCTTCTCAAAGGCATGCTGACTGTTCCTGATCAGACCATGATTCTGTAAATGCTTCTGTAGGTATTCTATCTCTAACAATCTTTTCCAACAGCTTTCCCACCACAGACGTTTATAATTAACTGGACTACCCCTACTGCCTTTTTTGAACAAGGAGGGAACATTCGCCTCCCTCCAGTCCTCTGGTACCACTCCTGCTACCTTAGGCCACGAACTTATCAATCATCCCTTGTGTATTTCTTTGATGAATCGTCTTCTTATTTTGTCAAGCTCTGTAACAATTTCTACATATTCACTCTATCTGTTGTGCATCACTAGTTTGAATTCTAATTCCACTGCAATTAACTGAAATGCCACATTAAAAATGTTGATAATATCTATATCAATGACGAATTGAGGAAGACATTTCCAGTTTTCATACTCATCTTGTAAGTGAACGTTCTTATAAATCCAGGTGCGTGGCATCCGGACGTTACTGATAAGATGACCGCGTGTTGCACATTTAAAATTTATTTCGGTATGTCATTAGTGAGTCTTTCCTTTGAAACATTGCTGCTGTGAGAGTAAAGTTCGTCAGTAATTCTGAGTTCTGTAGACCACACACTCTGGCGCTGTGATGCGATAAATTCCCGTTTGCAATGGTAGACTTCGTGCCAGTCTGTTTGCCTGAATTGTGCTTGATATCTTTATTTGTCCTAAGTACTATTGGAGGCAAACAGGTCGAGACACAGGTCCATCGAGGAGAAATGGGTTGTGTCTCAGGAGGAAATAAAAGCAAAAGCAAAAGCAAATGAAATGGAAATGGTTTAGTAATTGAAAAGGTAATGGATGGAGGTCTTCGACCTGAAATAATATCAGTTTCTACACCTGTAGAACCAGAGTGACGGAAGGAGCGTTACCAATGGTTTCCGCTTACATTTCCGATTTCTTGCATTCCGCTTATGCTGCCTGTGTACGGATTTAACCTTGTAATTGTCAAAAGCGTGTGTGCCTGTGTCATAGGAAAATGTCCATTTTAACTTGCCCCTGTTACTTGGGATTAGCTTGTGAATTTAATCAAGCTTAACTTCCTTATTTTGATCTTTGTGTTCGCATAAATCGCTGTCAATGTAATAATCCACTTTGCTTGCTGAAGTACTGGATTGTGTGTCTGTTGAAAAGGAAACATTAATTGTGTTAATGCAATCAACATATGGAAGTTGAAAGAAAACTCTTGCATCAAATTTAACTATAATTACCAACTTGCGCTCCGATCTCCTGAATCTCTATCTCCTCATAAAAAGCATTTGGACATCCGCTCGCATATGGCCGACATTTCCTCTCCACTGCAATAACAAGATTTGCGAAAAGTGAAAAGCCATTTCCTTCACTATATTCCCTCTTTCCCCTTACGTTTAGTAATAAGTAGATATTGTTCTTGCAGTTAATTATCAGATAATTGCACTGTGATCTTAATTACCATTTCCACGCATTATATGATCTATGCTCCCAAGCAGAATTCTCTGCACCTACGATCCCCTAATAGGCCTGTGTGTAATGGGTTAACAGCTTTTCCAAGGTAGCATAAACTCCTTCAAAATGATCTGGTGGAACTGCGATTCTTACATGATTCTACCCTCATTGTGGAGAGGGCATGGGACGAGCTGCACCGGAGCTGGTAAATGCCAGTCCGATTTCAATAATTAAGAGAGGTCTGGATTAGTACATGGAATGGGAGAGTGCGGAGAGCTGCGGTCCCTGTGTTCCGGTCGATAGCTCTGAAAGGTCTGTTGCTACACTGCATGACTCAAGAAGACTCTAGAAGACCTTTTGTTGAAATCCTGAGTGGGATACTCCGTCCTCACGCCCATTGACGAACAACACACTCAAAATGCCGGATGAACTCAACAGGTCAGGCAGCAATCTATGGAAAAGTATAAACAGTCGACGTTTCCGGACGAAACCATCAGCAGGATTTAGGTTAATTCTATTGATGTAGGCGCTAATATCTGGCTTTGTGAGCATCTTAGGACCAATTCTCCTGTACTTCTGTCCATATGAAAATACCCGTAGGCGTAGGCCCACCTCGTCTGATGCCCAGATGATACTGGATATTCCATTGAATTCCAATGACTCTGCCTATGTGGTTTACGTGTCCGACCTGTTCAAACGTTGTCCACTGACTCTATGCCAAATTTCTCTAAATTCTCGTCTACTTCCTGTGCATTGAAACGATACAACCAGACTGAAGCTGCGTGTGTTTCCTCCAAAATCACAAAAAGGTTCCATTGTGAATTTCTGCTGCTGCGTAGCTGAGGGATAGAACTGGGATGAGGAGTAAATTGAAGGAATGTGTGAGCAATAAATTACGACTATATTGACAAAATATGTTATTGACTGTCGTCATAAACCGTTGGATGAAAGAGCGTATTTAGAAGCTGCATGACTCCATGTCTGTACCAATTAGCAGGTTTCTAGATTAAATACTAACATCAATTACACAACGAGGATTTCACTCATACATTTACTAACCTTTCTGTAAATTTCTCATCGTCATTCTGAGCAGGTGAATTGACAACAGTAACAAAATACAAGCAATAACGCAAGGTAGAACATAAATGAACGCTCGGAAATAGTTAAACAGTTCGAGGTGCATCGGATGACCTGGAAGCAAAAAGGGATAATATTGGTATTTTGGTTTATTCCTGTCACATTACCAAGGCTGCGAGAAGTACAGACAGACTCTAATGACAAATTGGGTTTTCTGCTTCGGTCTCAGTGATAGACCTTGCACCAAGTCAACATCGTTAAAGGTAAGAGAAGATATACCCTCCGACCAACCGTTTCTGTCTTAAAGTTAAGATACTATTTTAAAATACGAACTTTAATCAAGACTCGCTTAACCACAACAGTCTAAATATACAATGTGGAAGTGAGCATCACAGACCAGAACATATCACGCCGACGTCTTCTTTATGCCCACAGTCATACCGGCCCCTTGCCGAAGATTTGCAATCCCACAGGTAGCCTTCATTCCCTTTGCATTTAACCTCATCCATCCAAATCGTGCCGCTTCCTTGGGGGAACAGGATCCCACCGAAAGCCAAGACTGGATCTCCGCAATTTAATTGTCTACAGACGACAGCAGCGTCGTGATAGTCCCAGGAATCGTCGCACACAGTTCCCCACGTCCCACTGAAGGAAACTTCGACTCTTCCCGAACAATTATTGAACCCCGCCACGAGCCGCAAGTCTGAAACAAACGATGCACACGTACACGTTTGAGGGCATTAATTTGCATTGAATATATTCCTGGCTACTCATGCCTCTCTCCTGAGTGGTAAGCCATTGTGTCATACTTCCAGGGCCTCTAACAATGGGTTAACATTAGACCACAAAGCAAATCCACAAGATCTTCAGCAGACGATAACTGCATTCATGCCAGTTGTTATTTACAGAGGAAGCAACAACCAAAATCGGATTCTGGCTTCACTCCAAACACCTGATTGGGGCATTGGTCTCAGTGACCTTGCTGGAGTTTAGAGAAATGAAGAGTGGGGGACTGTCCTACCGAATATTGAAAAGCCTGGTTAGAATAGATGTCGAGAGGGTGTTTCCTAGATTGGGACCAGGCCGTAAAATCTCAGCATGGAAGGACGTTCCTTTAGAGCAGAGATGAGGAGGAATTTCTTTATGCAGAGTGTGGTGAATGTGTGGATTTCGTTGTCACTGTTAACTATGAAGTCCTAGTCATTGGACACATTGAAAGCAGAATTTAGCAGTTCCTTGATTAGTAAGCCTGTCAAAAGTTACAGAGAGAAGGCAGGATAACTGGGTTGAGAAGAATAATAAATTAGACATAATTGAATGGCGGAGCAGACTCAACGGGCTGAATGGCCTAATTCTGTTCCTGTTTCTTATGGTGTTATGCTCCTACACGGGCATCTGTATAAACAGTACACCGTGATGGAGAATAAAACAAATCCTTCTTCTGAGAAAAATCAACGTGCAGCAACAAGCAGAGAGACGTGTTAATATCTACCAATGCAATTACATCCTATCGATGCCTAATTTGTAAGTAGTTACCAAAATCTTCTGGAACAGAATGAATCATTTTTTCGTTCCGATTCTCCTCTTCCCGTTTTCTCGCCGATATCGATTCTGTAATTGAAGTTCCACAAATTACAAAATTAGTTCAGTGAAATATTCCAAATGGAAATGGTTCCGTTTGCTGACTTATACCTGAGCAAATGACCCCGACGTCTTCCTCGTGGTGACAGTCGTGTTGGCCCCAGGGTGAAGATGGACATTGCCATAACAGCGAGTCGTCCGGGCGACACTTCACGTCATCAAGCCAGATGCTCCCAGTTCCTTTGCCAAATGCCGCGTTCTTGTCTACCCTTGTTGCCGAGCCGCAGCTGAGCTGAGCGCAAACTACGTCTGCATTCGCCATGTCAAAGGAATCAGAGCAAACGGTGCCCCACGTCCCGTTGAGCAAAACTTCAACTCTGCCCTGACAGCGATTCGTTCCATTCACCAACCTGATCGACTTGTGGGCTGCAGAACAGCAATGGGGCAGAGATGTTTTAGAGCCCGAATTCATTGCTCCATGGAATGGTTAAACAGGTCGATAAATTCCATGCTGGCATTTATCAGTCAAGGAACTGAACTGAAAAGTCAGGACGTTGAGTTGCCTACTATAAAACTCCAGGAGGATTGCATGCCTTTCTGGTCACCATTCTACTGAGGATTTGGCGAGAATACGGAAGGAGTTCACCAGGATTACACCTGGTTTTGCGGGCATTTGCCGCAACGACAAATTGGGCAAACTTACTTTGTTTTCTCCAGTACGGTGAAGACTGTGATTAATAAGATTTTAAGCTAGAGGTATATAAGCTGGTAAGAAACATGCATAGAGTAGACAGTATTTTCCCCAGAGTTGCAATGTCTTGTACCGGTGGGAAAGCATTTAACATGAGAGAGACGAAGTTCAAAGGCAATCCGAGTGGCAAGTATATTTTCAGAGGGTGTGGTTGGTGGAAGGAGTTAGCTGTGGAGGTGATAGAAGCAGTTTTAATAGGGACTTCTATGAAACGTTTAGATCGCCACATGAACGTGAGGGAAACGTAAGGATGTGGACATTGTGCAGGGAGAAGGGATTAGTTCAGTTGGCCATTTGATTACTAATTTATTTGGTTCGGCACAGCTTTGTGGGCTGAAGGACCTGTGCTATCCGGTTTTGTGTTACAGGTTGAGCTTAAGATAATGAAATGCTACAATGGAGAATAGTGTTCTCATTGTGAAATGATATTCTGCCATTCAGGCAATGGTTATTTAAGGTTTAACGTTTAACCCACGTTTTTCACTACGACCAGCAAGTCGTGTAGTTACGAACCGACAGACTACGTCGAACTTCATGTTATTTAAGCGAGAATAGTGCACAACAAGCTGCCAGCAACATTAAGAAAGTTACCAGAGAATCTCTGCAAGTGACGGCAATAGTTAGATAAACGTCCACCCGTTTACGACTTATAAAAATGGCTAATAACATTCATAGTTCAAAACTGAGGAAAAGGTACAGTATTCTGTTTTCGAAGACGACGCGCGTGTCCGTGATTGGACATTGCACTGCCATGTTCGTGTAGACTTCTGCCTTGAAGTTATTGTAGTGAGACATGAACTCATGACCTTTTGATACTAATTCAGGGCAGAGATCCATCCAATCAGCGTGGATAGTGGAATATTTGCTCATAAACTATAGTGCAATTTATCAGCTATCAATCGATCACGTGGACATTCTGTTAGTTCCCTGCACCAAATGAACATAATACCAAATTCAAATTTGACAATTATTATAAAGAATTGGATTTTTTAAAATACGCAGACAAAAAAAAAATCGGATGCGTATAGACGCACTTCTCACCCGAACAGATAACTCCAGCATCTTCCTTATGGCTGCAGTCGCTCGCGCCCCATGGTGACGTCAGGCATTGCCACAGTGCCCAATTATTCGTTGAGCAGTTCACATTGTCGGCCCATATAGGACCCGAGCCTTGTCCAAACCAGCTGGAAACTGTAGCATTTAAGGAAACGTGATCTGTGGCACAGAAAGACAAAAAATTTTGAAAGCATGCCACACGCAAAACGCTGACCGGCCTCCCGAGATCCTCTAGCAGCTGTGACCACGACCAGTTTATATTCATCAGTTTCTTGACAGACTTCCTCAAAACTCCCAATGATTGGATGGTGTTCGGTTGTATTCGGCAGAGTGGGCAAATAACAGGATACCAGTATTCATGGCGTGTAATTATCGATTAAGCCTTCTCTCTACAAGAGAGACGACTCGATTTTCAATCAACAATCAATGGGATTACTAATAACAAAGTACACCGATTATTGATTAGTTGGTGTTTCGGATAGATCAGTCTGAACACAGATTTGTTTAAATTGGCATGGAAACAGTTATGCTGAGTGAAATGGCCTGAATGTATTCCATGGTGCATACTTCACTTGCAAACCTAACGACGAAGTTGCCCTGTAAGCAACACGCGAGAGAGTCATCGAATGACTCTCAAATGCCTATCGTTTCTCCTCTAACGTCGTTTGGGAAAAATCATTCCCTGAGAGCATTTTGAGTATACTCGATCTCAACAGCTGCAGTGGCCACGAAAGCTGTTTAACAACACCTACATTATGACAATTATGGACGTTAAATGCTGGATCGCATATCCACACACACACACACACACACACACACACACACACACACACACACACACACACACACACACAAACTGATTTCACGTGAGAGAAATTAACCTCAAGAAGTCTTTTTTGCCTTTCCCTTCTTTCCTTTCCACATCTTTTCTACAAATGAATTTTATTTGTCACATTATCTAATGTCACTGCAGAAGTGTGTGTGTGTGTGTGTGGGGGGGGGGGGGTTCAGAATACTGATTATGTTTCCCTTGAAAGTTGTTGAGTTGTGTTCTATTTTCTATCTTTGTTCAGATTTTCACTTCGCTAGTCATTGTACACTGTAATTACTGATCCTCTCGCCTCATTGACAAAATCCTTTGAAAAAAAAACAGCGCAATAAAAGATGTAGAATATATCTACGTGTGTTCGACATTCTCCATCCATGCACAAGGAATGCATAGTGACACATTCGTAATTTAACTGATATTGGCCATATGCAGACTGTTAATAAAGTTTCAGAGGAAGTTCTTACTCGAACAAAGCAGGCCCACGTCTTCGCCGGCAGATGAATGGTTCGGCTGTATGAAGGTGCAGTTCCAGAGGTAAGGCTCACTCCCATTGCAAACGACGTTGCTCAAGAGCACCGGCCCTTTCCCAATACCATATTTCGAATGGTTGTATACATTTACCGCGGAGCCACAGTTCAGCTGTCTGCAGACGACATGTGCATCATTCATATCCCACAGACGGTCTGTTACCCGGCCCCAAACACCGTCATGATACACCTCCACTCGGCCATCGCAAACACTCTCTCCATTAGCCAGGCGTAACTGCCATCGTGCCGCTGTAACAGGGTAATTGTGAAATCAATTTCACTCCGAATCTCGGAAGAAAACTTTGTGAACGTGTATATTACGCATATTAGTACAACGGTCGAGACTAATTTGTCCAAAATGTTATCGTTGGAAACGCTTGAAAATCCCAGCTTGTAACCAGGAAACAAATAGGTGAAATTATGAAGCAACTGACCATGATATTCCAAGGAAAACATAAGCTGGTTCAAAAATTGCATCAGAGCTGGTGCTGACCGATCATTAATAAGTTGTTGTTGTGTGTGTGTGTGTGTGTGTGTGTGTGTGTGTGTGTATGTGCGTGTGTGTGTGTGTGTGTGTGTGCGTGTGTGTGTGTGCGTGTGTGTGTGTGCGTGTGTGTGTGTGTGTGTGTGTGTGTGTGTGTGTGTGTGTGTGTGTGTGTGTGTGTGTGTGTGCGTGTGTGTGTGTTTGCCATGTCACAATCAGTATTCAAGCAATGAACTTTACATTGAAAGGCTGTGAGTGAAGTACCACTGGGATTGGTAATACTGGGCTAATCAATATGATAAGGAGGAATCAATACCCTCAACGAAATTAGTAAGCAGTTATCAGAAGCTAATGTGTTTTAGATTACTGTAGTCTTTCATTACTCTAGATTAGCACCCCAGAATAAAGCTGCACTTTCCTCTTAACAGGTTACAGGCCTCTAGATCTAAAACTGAATTCATAAGTTTCAGATCAACAGCCCTGTTTGCCTCAGACACGCACAGCGCTAATAGGCAACAGACAATAGGTGCAGAAGTAGACCATTCGGCCCCTCGAGTCTGCACTCCATTCTGAAATCATGGCTGATCATTCACTATCAATACCCAGTCCCTGCCTTGTCCCCATATACCTTGATTCCCCTATCCATCAGATAGGGGAATCACTAATGGAAGCACTAATGAAGTACGTTCGTAACACAAAGTGTTTTTGACATTGAAGCTCAATCAATTCTCTACTCGGAGAATCTATCTGGCGTGCTGATTCTCTCCAGCATGCTCCGTTTTACATTCGGTTAAGATCGCAAAGATTTGCAGATTTCAACGGATTCCACTATTTCGCAAGGTACCCCAATTGATCGATGAACCACAATCTGACTGATTATCCTCTTAAGTGAATAATAGCGAGTTTGAGGATGCCTAACCCGGAGGAGTAAGCCACCTACCGGAACAGATTACACCAGCATCGTTTTTATGTGTGCATGGATAATGACCCCATGATGTAGAGCGACAGTGGCTCAGATGCATCTCGTTGCCGCGGCATTCAATGTCATCTTTCCATATGGAACTGTTTCCCTCGCCGAAGTACGCCCCACCGGGCGCTGATATTGCCCCTCCGCAATTCAGGTGATTGCAGACGACAGCCGCATCTTGTAAATCCCAATTGATATCGCAGACCGTTCCCCATATTTCTCCACGTAATATCTCCACTCGGCCAGAGCAAGGGTCTGGGCCGCCAACCAAACGTGGTCCCTTTTGACCTTTTGCAGAGAGAGGATAGCATAACATATAATTGGAGAATGCACGTTTCGAAGAAGCTATCAAATAGCAATAACAATGATCTAAGTAAGCAAATGGTTCTACTCGAAGCCCTCCACCATCCCTTGCCATGCTCTTTCGTCACTTCACTGGGTCCATGAACAAACCAACACTTGAACCATTCGGCTGCTGAGCTAGCATGGGTATCTTCACACTGAACTCTACCAAAGCATATGGACCCACACCAAACACATGTTTTCGTTGCTGTCTAGTACTGAAATATTTATTATTATTCGATCTTTCTGTAATTGGAGCTTGTCTTCTTATGCACATTGGTTGCTGTCCGTAGCTTTTCAATGATTCTATTGTGCCGGAGGTGGGGGAGAGATTTGATGTGGCTTGTCTTTCAATGTGTAACAGCTATCTGGAGGACGCAAATATCAGAGTTGTACTACCCATGCGTACTTTGACAAATAAAATGAACTTTAGAACCCTTTTTTTGAATCGTTGAAACTCTGTGATACAGGGACACATCTTTTTCCCCTTATTACGGAGGGAGATAGACTGTGGCATGTCGAATTACCGGGAGAACGAATAGTCATTGGGGTTCTGGAAAGTCTGTGTCTTCATTGATGTTTTGCTACGCGCTTTAGTGCTCGGTGGGGGGCGCTGGTGCTTTCTTTTTGCTGGCGGGGAAAGGAGGACCGTTGCCTTGCTGCTGCTTGTGTGTGGGGTGGGGGGGAAGTTGGGGTGACTTTGGTGTTCTAGCGGTTAACTCTCATCCAGTCCTTGGAGTACTCCTCTGTTTTGCTGGATGTTTGCGAAGAAAAAGAATTTCCGGATGTATTTTGTATGCATTTCCCTGCTAGTAAATGTACCTGTTGAAACCTATTGAATCCATTATTTTATATATTCTGTGAATGTCCGCAAAAATTACTCTCAGCGTAGTATGTAATATTTCCTTTGAAATGAATGCATCATGTACCACTGTATGAAAGTTGCATGTTTATCACGGAAAGGAAAGCCAACTTAGATGGCCCTTCATGGTACCTTTAGCAAGAGCTTTTTGTCTTACATGTACATAATAACCGAGACTTTTTCAAAAATAGACAGTCAGTAGGGTGAAGTTTTATACTCGTGTACTAAAGAGACAAGCAGGTCTCTACGCATTTCGACCATGGTTGTGTTCAGAAGGAGTGGGAGAACTGAGCGAAAAGCTGTTTATTCAAACAACCTCATCGATTGTATGAAAGCAGAGGGGAAAACAGAATGGGAAATCAATAGTTTGGAAGTCTTGAAAGAAGTTTTGCGAAGAGGTAGCGAATAAAAGTCAGTGGGCAAAAGCAATCTGAATTAGGAATGAAGGGACGTTCTGCAGAACGTGAGAGGGTCTCACTGCGGGCGCAGTAAAGATGTTAACACTACGTCAGTATTACTGCTGCCCTACTTTCCTTGTGATGATCGGACGAATGAAATACCCACCAGAACAAAGGATACTGACGTCATTTCGATGGTTGCAGCTGTGTTGATTTACTTTTGCTGTAGCGCAATCCCAGATATGAGACTCATTGCCTTGACACTCGTAGGACTCCTGCCACACTGGACCACTGCCCTCTCCGAAATATGCCCCTCCGAATATTGATATTACGTTCCCGCATTTCAGATTTTTACACACCACACGGGCGTCCAACAGATCCCAATTCAGAGCACACACAGTGCCCCAGATATCTCCATACTGTATCTCAAGTCTACCAGAGCACACATCCGACCCGCCAACAAGTCTGGGTTCTCGATGTCCTGAGGAACAAAATGATGAGAGGCGTGGATCGTGTGGATAGTCGGACAATTTTCCCCAGAGATGAAATGGCTAGCACGAGAGGGTACAGTTTCAAGGTGCTTGAAAGTAGGTACAGTGGAGATGTCAGGGTTAAGCCTTTTACGCAGAGAGTGGTGAGTACATGGAATGGGCTTCCGGCAACGGTGGTGGAGGCGGATACGATAAGGTCTTTTAAGCGACTCCGAGATAGGTACATTGAACTTAGAAAAATAGGGGGCTATAGGTAAACCTAAGTAATTTCTGAAGGAAGTATACATGTTCAGCACAGCATCATGAGCCGAAGGGCCTGTATTGTGCTGTAGGTTTTCTACGTTCCTATGAAAATTTGGAGGCGATAAATTAGCTTCAGGAAAATCAACTTCAATTAACACAAACGAAAACGAAAACAAATACATCTGAGAGTGACGCACTGAAAGTGGTGGGTTTCAGTTAGAGAGTGGCGGGTGTATGGAATGCACTGCCGGCAGCAGTGGTCGAAGCGGCTTTCAACAGCCTCTTAGACAGGTACACGGAGCTTAGAAAAAATAGAGGGCTATGCGCTAGGTAGATTCTAGGAAGTTTCTGAAATAGATTACATGGTCGGCACAACATTGTGGGCCGAAAGGCCTGTAATATACTGTAAATTTCTATGTTCTATGAATGAAAATATTTACAGTTTAGGTTGGGTGTTGTTTTATCTGATGCGTGGCTAATGAACTTTGCACCTCTTTATGAATGGACTGGATTTTGTGTAACTTAACATAAAGGAAATAAATTTCTTGAACAAAATGATTCTCGTAACGTGCTACACTTTCTCGTTTTGCCCTGAAACGTCCCTAACCAAAGAACATCACTGTAGGTATGTTTAATTTCTTTTCCACAAGCCATCATTCCTGCATCACGGAGTGAAGGCGACAGCAAAATACAATTATTATCCTTTGAAGATTCTGGTTCCCTGTCATAACAAAATACTGTATACAGTATTTTATGTACTGGATATAAAGTAATTGATCATCCTCACCTAATTGTAACACTACCTTCTGCATAACAGATTTACACAAAGCGAATGCTTCTTTCAAAATGAATTTTATAATCGCGCAATTAATCAAAATATCATTCCACGACCGCCACGTCATTGCCATGCCGTGAATTAATTCTAATCAGGTAAAAGCAACTCCTATCAGCATTAATAATTTACTTGTAGGGAGGAGAAAATTCAGGTTAAGGAGATCGCCTTTGACATTGACTTCAGTTATATGTTTCCTGGAGAAGATATCAATGCATACTCCCTCGTATGGTTGACTGCTATGGGTGCCAATGCAAACTTAAGCAATAATGTCAAACAGTTAGTTACCTGAACAAACAACTCCGGCCGCTTCTGTTTCCTTCGAGCAATTGTTGCGAGCCAAGGCAAACCTTGGACACGTCCACGGATGGTCCTCCGTGCCGTTGCAGCGAAGCTCGGTTTGAAGGACAGGCCAGTTTCCAGGTCCGAAGTGCGAATTTCCTGAAGCGGATACAGCGTCTCCACAGCCAGCGTAGTTACATATGACATGCGCCTCAGCCATACCCCACCGGCGACCGCAGAGGCTGTGCCAGGTGCGGGCCAAATGGCTGGACTGGACTCTCCCAGCGCACGGGCTGCCGCCATTGCGCAATACCATTAATTGCCTCACTGGTGCAAAAGATCATAGAACACTAAGGTATTTCCCTTTAAAATCTCAGTTAGCAGAACGATGGTCACAAACTTTGTTTTAAAAACCTTTCCATATAACAGGTCTGCCAGTCCTGCTCAAACTTGCACTGACATCCGACAACAGGCTGCCTGCACAGATCGGCTATGATGTAAAAATGGTATTATCGGTGAGTCGGTTTTGATTGTGAAAGGAGACGGACACTAGAGTCTGTAGTTGTGTGTTCAGTGTGTCTATTTTAGTTATGGAAGGCGGATTGACAACAGGGACTGTAATTCTGTGTTCAGTGTGTCTGTTTTAATTGTAGAAGGCGGGCGGACAGCAGAATCTCCAATTGTGTGTTCAGTGTGTCGGTCTTGGTTGTGGAAGGTGGACGGACAGCAGAGTCTGAAACTGTCTGTTCAGTTACTTTCCACCTTGACCATTCTGTTCCTCAAAAGGCATCGCAGGACCCGGGACTAAAGTATAAAAATCTAATTTAACAATAAAACAATGTGAATTCCTGTGAGGTGTTCACTGAAGTGTATAAATGAAATTAAGTACACGTCGGAGGTGCTCCTATCACTCATTCTTTGCTAAGGGACAAAAAGTGAAATTCAAGTCCCAACCTCCTATCGAGACTTACGACGATTCCCGTACCTGCAAGGTGAAGAGAAGGACGGCGCATGACAACGGTATTGAATGGTGCGAGGCTGTCCGAACAATTTTAATGCAGAACGGTTAACTCAGGCGAAAGAAAATGTTCAAGGAAATTCAAGAGCCTATAAATACCTTTACAGTAGAAGCTCACAATCTGCCCAGTTCCGCAGCGCTCCTCGTTCGTAGGAATGGTAGAACACTCCGACAATGAAGTCTCATTTCCCTTGCACCGGATCTCGTTTAACAAAACCGGTTCCACTTCAGGCGAGATGGGTTTGATCAGCATGTTGTCGTAAATCCCGCAGCCAAGCTGTCTACAGACAACAGCGCCAATGGCTGAACTCCAATAGCTACTGCAGAGGAACATCCACTGACCGTTGTACTTAATCTTTAAATCCCCCATGCAGTGTGCTTCTGGTCCCACCAGTTTCAGTTCTTCTTGTACTAACAAACGAGGACAAATACTGATATTAGTGTTATAGGGTCTCTATCTCCAAATTACAGTGAAAAAGATACAAGGGAATGTTCAATGGGATTGGACTTTGTTCCCTGGGGCGTGGGATAACGAAGGAAAATTTGACAGAGTTAAAAACAATAATATTGGGTGCAGGTCGCTTAAATGTAAGCAGGCTTGTTTCCACTGAATTCGGGTGAGATTCAAAGAAGAGCTCACGGATTCTGCGTAAGAGGAAAATGTGGGGGGAATTCTTCAGTCAGAGGGTGCCGAGAATAAGCTGCCAAAGGAAGTTGTAGATGTGGGTTCCATTCCAACATTTGAAAGAATTTTGAATTGTTGGGAGTGGTGTGCTGGGCTATGGTCCGGGCATGGGTGGATAAAAACCAGATGGGCTGAATTGCCTTTTTCAGTGCCTGAGAGCAGAAGTCTTTGGTCTGTCCGCAAGGGCTGTAGTTTACAGTTTCGGTCACTCTATTATCATAAATATCTGGTTTCAGTGACGAAATATTTACTTGGAATTTGCCGGATCGGAAGTGCCGGAGCTATGGGGAGAAGTTGACCAACCTATGAAACACATGGGTAGATTAGTTGGCTGTTGAGTCTTACCCTGGGTCTCCACTACTTGTGGTGCATTGATTTAAGGTAGGATATTAAATAGTTGGACGCGGCCCGGGAGGCAACGTTTTCACGTCGACGTTGGAGAGTATCTGCGACAAGATGGAGCGAGCTGTTAAAGGAAGCTCTGAGACAAGTGGAATAGTACCAGTTCCAGTTAAGAAGCACTTTGACAGGTACATGGAGTTCGGGGCTGAGGTACTTTTCTGCCGAACACAGGGAACTGCGACTTGCTAAATGGGTACTGCCGTCCTCACGGACTCGCTGGGCTGAAGGTTCGTGTCCGTGTTGGATTGTTCTGTGACTGTACGCGTCCCTGGAAGCAGAGCTGAAGTATTACATGACATTTCGACAATAGCTTCAAAATTGATGAAAACTGGGCACCCCAATTTAATAATGTAATGTATGCTTTCAGTGAACGTGATATTTGTTGCTGTTTTCATTTCTTCTTATCTTTGGAGTAACGTCTCTTTGAGTCTGATGAAATCATTTCCGTGTTCTAACCAGATATTGAATTAAACAAATCATATTAACATGTGCTGCAGATGCGAGCTATTGCTCAGACAACGAATTTGAAGCAAAAGGATCATAAAATCCTTAATCTTCTGATGGCCAATACAGGAGACCGGCCACTGGGTGACCTAAAGCAGCAGGGAAGGGATGTCTCCCTAGTAACAAATGTACCGCCCTCGGTACTTTTGGAGAATGAGCCAGCAGAGGAAAGGCACAGAGATTAGGCATTGCCTGGCCCTCTGGCTGAGAAGAGAAGGGTGGGGGGGAGAAGAATGAAGTGGTGATCTGGTAATCGGCAGCATGTGACTAGCTGAAGAGGTGGACACTGGTTCTATTACAAAGTTGAAGAAAAGATTGGACAAATACCTGGATTGGAGGGCTATAGAAGGGACAGCTCTGGCGCGGGAAGAGATCAATGGGATTAGGCAGAATAAAAGTTTAGCACAGGCTAGATGTGCTGAATGGTCTGTTTCAAAGCGCTGTGTTCCATAACCATCATTTAATGACTTGTACCCTTTCATTTTGAAAGTTCGTTGCAAGACCATAATAAGACCATAAGATATAGAGGTAGAATTAGACCATTCGGCCCATCTAGTCTACTCTGCCATTCCATCATGGTTGACCCAATTTACTTCTCAGCCCCAGTCTCCTGCCTTCTCCCTGTATTCCTGACTAACCTGGAAACAGACTTTGCCATAAATATCCGTAAAGACTCGGCATCCACCGCGGCCTATGTCAAAGAATTCTACAGATTTACCAATCTCTGGCTAAAGAAATTCCTCCTCATCTCCGTTCTAACATGGTGCCCCTATATTCTGTCGTTGTGTCCTCTGGTGTCATCCTCTCCACATCCACTCTACCAAGGCCGTTCACCATTCGATAGGTGTCAATGAGGTTACCACACCTCTTCATTCGTCTGAGTTCTAGTGAATACGGGCCCAGAGCCATCATAAGCTCTTCAGGTGACCAGTCATTTCATTCCCGGAATCATTTTCGTGAGCCTCCTTTGAACCCTGTCCAGTTTCGACACGTCCTATGCAAGATTGGAGCCCAAGCCTGCTCACAATGCTCCAAGTGAGGCCTCACCAGTGTTTTATAAAGTTATAATATTACATTCCTGCTTTTATATCCAAGTCCTCTTGAAATAAATGCAAACGTTACATTTGACTTCCTCACCACATTCTCAAACTGCATTTCCAATTTCTTTGCACCTCAGTATTTTGTATTTTCTCTACACTTCGAAAAGAGTCACCCTTTCACATTTCTAGCAAAGTGCATGAGCATACACCTCATGACACCATATCTTGACGAGGGATCTCGGCCTGAAACATCAACTGCACATCTTCTTCCTATAGATGCTGCCTGGCCTGCTGCGTTCCACCAGCATTTTGTGTGTGCAGCTTGCGTTTCCACTATCTGCAGGTTTCCTCGTGTTACCGTATCCATCTGCCATTTCTTTGCCCATTCTTTGCCCATAAAAGATTAGACTTTCTGTCCTGTAGCCTCTCTACTTCCTCAAAACTACCTGCCCTCCACCTATTTCATACCGTCTGAAAACCTTGCAACAAAGCCATCAACTCCATCAACAAAATTATTGACATATATGAAGAAGCGTTAGGTATCCTCTTCAATATTGGTAGCTAGCTTACTTTCGTATTTCATCAGTACCTTTTAAAAAAATGTCATTTGCCTGCTGTTGGATTTAAAGCTTCGTAATCCTCTAACGTCCCACTAATATGAGAGTCAAACAGAGAGAACTGTGTCGTTACGTGCTCCCAAATGAGCAGTTGTAACATAGTTTTATGAAAGTCAACCATTTTGGGAATATTCGGACCAGGCGTAAGCATTTACCGCTTCGCCCCTACTTGCAAGGGTAGGGCCCTGATGTAGCGAAATTCGATTAAAATGGATGTTGTTTCTGGAATGGATTTTGTGGGTCGAAAGCGCTCAGTGAAATGTAGCACAAATCTAAACTTGAGGCAATTGAGGCAATACCGAGAAGAGCTGTGGGGCCAGGAAATAATTTACTGAGGAATACTTGCTTTGCAGACACGTGGGATGTTGTAACTTTGTAATTCCTAGGTGTGAATTGATCACAAGCTGATATGTGGATGAATTAGTAACATTAATTACAGTCTGCCACCATCGAAGCAAAGGCAAGAAGCAATTAAATTACTTATTTTGAGTACGGCTCATAACTCAGTTTAATTTATTACAGGTTTCAGCGAACCTGGGATCATTGGAACAAATCTGCCTCACTCGACTGAACCAGGGCCTTCTTTCGGACATCATTTTCCGTTTTGAACTGACAATGTGAGTTGATATAATGGGTTTGAGGATTTTTTTTTACCCCACGAGGACCTGCCGCTGTTCCAGGGACCAGTCTTCAAATTATTATGACTGAATATAAAAATAAATGGATTCTGCGAAATTTGCTGGACCGTTTACCCGTAAGTTTTCACTCTAAGTAAAGGCCAGAATATAGTAAACGACAGAATTTAAATTATCTGGCATAACTTCGGAAGTATATCACACATTCTACGGGAGTCTGTATTGAGGGGGGAAAAGATACAGAGGGCGTAGCTGTTACGAAAATCTACGGTATAACTACCCGAATTGCATTCTTACCTAATCTATAAAACCATGCATGGACAACCAGCTCAGCACAGAAACAGACCCTCATCTCGCAATGAGGTCTGTCTAATCCTATGTCTCTTGCCGGTATATCTCTCTGTTTAAATGCTTCTTAACTGCTGCTATCGGGCCTGATTCCACTATCTGACATGATTGTACGCTCCAGATTCCACTATCTGACATGATTGTACGCTCCAGATTCCACACACGCCTGGCATAAAGAAAGTCAGCCTCCTACATCCTATTTTGAATTTCTCCGTCACATTTTAAATCTGCGCTCTCTAGCAGTTCACATTTACACCTTGGGGGGAAAAGATGGCTATTTATCCTATCTGTGCATCGTTCCTGTTGCCCCTGGACATCAGAAACATCTTGCACTCCCCCAACGCTGCACGCCTCTGGAGTGGCGACAAAAATTACACACAGCAAAATGTTGCACAAAATGCCACGAGCGATAAAATCAACCATCCTGTAAATCAACCAAACATTCAATTTTGCTCCCTGTTTGAGAGAGCTATAAGCCTAAATTCTGATCTTCTAGAGGACCAATTTTGTTCTTTACAATCCTTTTTGCTCGTAAAATAGTAAGCCTCATTCATCTAAACAAAGGAAAGGATTCCACAACCTATGGACTGACTTTTAATAAATCTGCAGTTCGTGTTCGCCATTGGATTTATTGATTTACCTGTTTTATTTACATTTATATATAAATATTTTTGCTTAAGTATTTGTTTCTCTGTTTGCTTGTTTGTTGGAAATTACCTTTCTTTGCACATTGATTGTATTTATACAATCAATATAAACCTTTGAGTTTAGTGTTTTTCAGACCATGACATAGGAGCAGAATTAGGTCATTCAGCCCATCGAGTCTGCTCCCCATTCCATCATGCCTGATCCCGAATACCACTCAACCCTTCTAATTGATTCCTCAATACTTCTTTGTATTTACTGCGTGTCTTGCAAGCAATTGAGTCTCAGGGTATTATATGGTGATATATAAGTACTTTGATAAAAAAAATAATTTTAATTCTGAACGTTAATGCTTTCAGGATTTCTGCAGCTCAATATTTGTCAAAAAACCAAGAGTCTCCTCCTCTCGATATGGACATGTTCTTGGGCATTTCTTATACATCGATTACCAAAGAGTATTAACGTTTACCTGTGCTGCTTCCTGCTTCAGCTGCAGCAAGTTGGCTGGAGGGTTGAGACTTGGAGTGAATTCCTGAAAATGAAAAAAAGACATTGGATTTGCTAGCGATATTGAAGGCCTTCAAATAGACTGAGGGTTGAACATGCATGGGCACGTTCATATCCAGACTCGCAATACTTTCGCCAGCATTCACGTGCGGGGAATTGTCAATATGGACGGAACCCCGTCTACTTGATCGGAGGTCACGGGAATGCATCTACAACGCCCATATAAGTTTAGTGTACCTGAGATGCTTTCAGTAGGTTTCTCTGAATACAGTATTGGCTGCACCAAACTGTGCCACGAAAAACCAAATTGTCAGCTCCAGTAATCAATTCAGACGTTACACTCAACGAATAAATCGCACTGATACCACCCTTACCAATTCTGAATCCCGTTAACTTTGACCTTTATGAAGTCTTTGCAAGGGGGCAATTACTTCAAATGCCATTCCAAGTATTTCCTAACAAGGAAAGCCTCCGAACAACAATGTTCTGGCTCTCTGTCTTCAGCTTCAGCCATCATAATGAAACGTGTCGATTATTTTTTTTATAAAACGCCGACGGCAAAAATCTGAGGTAAACGCAAAAGTTTCTCGAAACACGGGGGGGGGGGGGGGGCAATGACAAACAAATGCTCCCTCCAGGTCAAAGAAACAGCGTCTCATGCATTCTGGGTATTGCCAGCCTTTTGTTCTGTTTCCCCTTTCTCAGTATAACGAGGGAATCTCGATGTGTCGGGACTGTTTTGGACGAACTGACTGGCAGAGGTTCAGGGAAACCGCCATCAGAGAAGGCACAGGCCTCGAGGAATGTGCCTCATATTTCGTCGGCTACAGCTGTGGGTGTGTAGATGACAGTGGTACTTGAACAAGTCCTCGCGGCCCTGGATGAATGCAGAGGTGCGATCCCTTCTACAAGGCCAAGAGGCCGCACTCAAGTCTGGAGTCAGATCAGCTCTCAGAGCAACCGGGAGCAACGTCATCCGATGCAACAAGAGGGCTCAGTGCGCTTGTGCACAAAGATTTCAGGATCACTTGCCTGAAAACGTATCCCGGTGTGCGTTGTTGGTTATTAGTAACGATCTAAGGAAGAACAGCGTCAAGTGTGTCAGTGACGCCTCCCTCCCTGACCCTCAGCGAATTTCATGCAAGCTTCAAGTTATGCAACAAAACTCAAGGAGTGAGAGCGACCCCCTCCCAGGTGAGTGGCCACCGTCCATAACAGATGAAGGCATGAGACGGGCCCTTCAGACAGTTAACCCCGTAAGGAGGCCGGGCCAGACAACATTCCATGCCGAATACTCAGGTGTGTGCCTGGATTGGGGAGCATGGCTTATGAGAATAGGTTGAGTGAACTCTTCTCAGGTTTCCAGCCGGGAACAGGTATCGAGTTCAGATTTTATTCGTCATATACGCCGGGAAAGCACTAGGAGTTTGGAAGGATCAGAATTTGTCAAGTGTAACCAGGAAATTATGAAATGAGACGAAAAATGTGTGCAGAACATAATTCAAAATGTTTTAAAAAAATAGATTTCCAATTTTAGTTACTTGGATTGCGTGACAAATATTGGTCATTAGCCATCGGGTAGGGGTCTCCGTTAAATGTTAAAGGTTAGCAAAATCGTTCATGCAACATTTGCATATCGTTTCACTCTTGTGTGGGATTTCACCTGGAAAGTTGAACGGACGTGCTTGGATAACATTATTACCAATTGTTCCGACACTGAAGAGGAAATAATTAAATTTCGGTAAATTTAATCTAAGGAAACTGGATGCGTAGTCATCCTAAAATTATAAAATATGGTTCACGAATGTTAGAATTGCAATGTAGCTCGCGGAAGCCATTCTTAGTGCAATGGAATATTATTGGCTGCATTGCCTTTCACAGCTCAGGTCCAAGTAATCTACAGAATTACAAGGAAAAAGTCAAATTCCCAGCTGTCTAATCTCCAAACTGCAGAATATCGTTAGAAACTTCATGATTATTCACATGAACTTTCAACTATCTATACCAACTTGAAAGCTAAATCTAAATCGATTAGATTTTCGAAATGGCGATTTAGTTTTCTGCCGATAGGTTAAAACATAAAATACATAGGACATTTTCTTGGGTATAATTTCATTGTCACATTCATTAATTTCCTGCCACCTGCGGGTTCAAAAGCTGTTATTAGTTCAGAACTCGCGTTAACACAATATGACCACATAACAATTACAGCACGGAAACAGGCTCTTCTAGTCCGTGCCTTACTCTCACCTAGTCCCTCTGGTCCGTACTCAGCCCATAACCCTCCATTCCTTTCCTGTCCATTTACCTATCCATTTTTTTAAATGACAAAATCGAACCTGCGTCTACCTCTTCTTCTGGAAGCTCGTTCACACAGTTACCACTCTCTGTGTAAAGAAGTTCCCCCTCGATTTACCCCTAAACTTTTGTCCCTAACTCTCAACTCTTGTTCTCTTGTTTGAATCTACCCTACTCTCAATGGAAAAAGCCTATCCACATCAACTCTATCTATCCGCCTCATAATTTTATAAACCTCTGTCAAGTCCCCCCTCAACCTTCTACGCTCCAAAGAATGCTGGATCACATTGTCTTAAATTTTCCACCACCTTAGTTACAAGGCAATAATTCTTAACTCAATTCTAAACGTTAACGTCATTTTTATTGTAGCTTGTAACAAGCTCCAAACTAGAATGCAAAGTATTAAAATAACATCTCAGTTCAACAGAGGTGTAATCTCTTAAACCGATCCTTATAAAGTACAGATATTAACTTCAATATATTTCACCCTCGGGTCAATCGACATCCCAATTCTCAGGTCAGTGCAATACTAACACGAGGAACAAGTCATGCCAAAGGCTCCTCACAATATTCGCTAATCTGAGCTTTTTGTTCTTTACTTCAGAACTGTGAGCATTAGCAAACTTAACATATAAGATAGAAGAGTGCTGCACTTAAGAGGCTCTAGGAAACTAAAATCTATTCCAAGGTCACCTAATTATCCCCTCCAAAATAACCCTCCATCCACGTTCAAATCCGACAGCCTCTTAAATGTCCCTTATATGTCCACTTCTGCCACCACACCTGGTAGCGCGTACCCGCGTACTGTACCCCCACCACTCTTGTGTCAAGAAACTTCCTCTGATCTCCTCCTCACTAATTTCTTCCCCGCCCCTGTAAACAATGCTATTTCCAGACTGGGATATCGTTTCTGGCTCCCTATTTGTCCTTCGCCTCCTATCCTCTTGTATACCACTATCAAGTTGAATTTCATCTTCCTTCGCTGACAGCGAAAAGACCTATATCGCTCAACCTGTCTTCATAAGACTTGCTCTCTAATCTCCTCTGCGCCTTCTCTAAAGTTTCCACATTCGTGCTCTAATGAGGCAACCAGGACTGACCATGTGTTGTCTAACTAGAGTTTTACAGAACTGACCACAATACTTCAAGTGTTGCCGAACTAGATCTGAACACAATACTGCAAGTGCTGTCTAACTAGAGTTTCAGAGAATTGACCACAAAACTCCAGGTGTTGTCTAACGAGAGTTTTACACAACTGAAACATTAAATTTCGGCTCCTGAACTCGATCCCCCAACTAGTGAAGCCAACCGCATACACCTTCTTAAGCACCCTGTTGAAAATTCGCCCAAGAACCTTGATTGAACCATGGACCTAAACTCCACGATCCCTCTGTTCCTCCACACTGTTACAAACTCTGCGATTAATCTTGTATTTTGCCTTCAAGTTCGAGTTTACAAAGTAAATAATTTCATATTTTTGAATTCAGCCTGCCACTTCGCAGACCAGTTCTGCGTTCCATCAATGCCGCTTGTAATTGATGACAACCTTTCACACTATCCACAGCACTACTATCCTTCGTGTCATCGGGAAAAAAATATTAACTCAGTCATCCATTCCTTCATCATAAGAACAGATCACAAGAACAGGGCTGGCAGAACAGATCCCTGCGGAGCACCTCAGGGCACTGTCCTGCAGGAAGAATCACATATACATATATATGTGTGTGTGTGTGTGTGTGTGTGTGTGTGTGTGTGTGTGTGTGTGTGTGTGTGTGTGTGTGTGTGTGTGTGTGTGTGTGTGTGTGTCTGTGTGTGCCTGTGTGTGCCTGTGTGTGTCTGTGTATGTATAATGGTATCATCCTCTGCTTCCTGTAAGCAAGCCGTTTCTCTATCCAGACAACCAGATTTCCCTGTTTCCCACACCTCCTGACTTTCTCAATAACCTTATCATATGGAAATTTAGCAAACACCTCACTGAAGTCCAAAAAAAAAGTCCACGCCACGTCCAGGCTCTGCCTTCATCTATATACTTTCTCCCTTCTTCATAAAATTCCATCAGGATCGTGAGACATGATCTGCTGCTCACAAAGCCATACTAACTATCCCTAATCAGACTATGCTTCTCCAAATGCATGTAAATACAACCACTGTGAAGCCACTCCAATAATTTGGCCACAAATGACATCTGAATCACTAAACTACAATTCCCACTGTCACCCTTATTAACCTTCTTCAACGAGTGAATAACATTTGACAGATTCTTTAATCTCTGGCTCAGCTCCTGGGGTCAGCGAGGACGCAACGTTCATCGCGAAGGGCGCGGCGATCTATTCTCTCGCTTGCCGTACTATCCTGGGCTTCATTTAGTGATGGCTCTGTTGTGTTATCACAAGAGCCGAAACCATAAATATGAATAACATAACAATCTAATAAAATCAGTCATACTTTATACTATTTCACGTGTTTTTCTTATTTTCATGCAGCATTCAAAATTGCAAAGCGGGAAAGACAGAGTTACTTACGAAAGTGCTGAATCACCACGAGAAGCCACAGCCGCTGCATATTACTGTTTTGGATACACATGAAGAGGAGTATGATTAAACCTCGAGAGAGAAAAAAAGCAGCTCGCTTATAGATCAATACTATGAAATACTTGCTGCAAACGGCACCAGGATAAGAATGTTTAAACGTGCCCGGAAATGAGTTCTGCAGGCTTTACTGCAGATGAGCAGAATTGATAAACCAAGAGCAGCTTCACCCCATTTTAGACAGCTCAGCAGCAAAGTGAAGGGAAGTGGGCTGGAGGAGTATTTTGGGGGAGGCGCGTATTTCTGATGCGGTTGTTAGATCGAAATCAAATTGAGCAGATATCTCTGACTTGCGTACAAAGCAGTTAAATTCAGGGTTCAGATAAAAAAATAAGCTTCTGAGATTAAACAAATGTGGCAACAAAATTACGCAAAATGTCAGCAATCCATTTGTATGTCAGCGGATCAGCCGATATGCAAACGGGTTCATCCACTCGAGATCATTTGCTTTCCAGCTGCTTCACACTTTGTGCGTTTCTTCAAATTGGTTTCTCACCGAGCAAAAACGTCTGGGTTTACCTTTAAGTTAGCAGCTGCTATGTTCCTCCAGTCGGTGCCGGTCATATTGAATCCCATGGTGTTCCTATGCAGTTTGTTTTTACATTCAACTCATTTCCCCGCCATCTAAACCACGGCCAACCTCGGAAACATCTTGCGTGACAGTAGATAGTTCCCCGAAAAAAAAAATACAGACACATAAAAACAGCCAGAACAGCTTAGGGCAGACTTGCTTTCATCAGCGAGGTGCCGACGTCAGAGTCTGTGATGTCAGTTATCTGTCGTACAAAACGTAGGTCAGACTGCACCTGCACACAGCGGGAAGAATGTAACTAAGTTGTCACAATGTAGAAAATAAAACATTAGAAGAATGTCGCCTTCGTTGAAAAACTTACTTGTAGATTATCGGAAGAGATTAAATAGACTTGGTCTTCATCAGCTGCGTCGAATAAAGCAAAGATATGCGAAAGGCAAAAATATATATATATGAAATAAATAGGCTGAGTTTATCTTCAATGACATGCATTTTCAAGATAGGCAGTTCATTTTAAGGCGAGGAATTGGATTTCAAAGTGGATCAGCAGAGTAAAAAATTCACACAAGCGTAGCTGGCATCCGGAATGAGCGACGTGGGTGGTTCTGATTCGTGAAGCAGTAACATCTCTTCGGGATCATCGTGACAACTGCTTCCATGATTAGACCTTAGACATGCATGGACGTTAATACAGCAAGAGAATTAAGTGCAGATTGGACTAATGATCGACATAGAAGCGATGGCGTGATGGTCGGCATGGGAACAGGAGTGGGGAAAGCTAGCAATTTCAAATTTCTCGGTGTCAATAGATCTGAGGATCTAACCTGGTCCCAACATAATCGTCCCAGCTACAAAGCAGGCACAACAGCAGCAATATTTCATAACGAGTTTTGGAAAACTTCGTATGCGTCCAAAGACATTGGAATTTTTCCACAGACGCACAGTGGAGAGCACTCTGAACTGGTGCATGGCCGTCGAGAATGAGGCTATTGCACAGGGTGGAAGGCAGATATAGAGTTGTAAACTTAGTTAGCGCCATCATCAGCACCAGCCCCGCTAATATCCAGTAAATATTCAAGCAGTGATGCCTCAAAAAGGTAGCATTTATCACGAAGGACATCACCCAGATAGCGCCCTGCCCTTATTGCTGCCATCCGGAAGGAGGCAGTCCTCTGAAATTCTGCGTAATGTCATTCAGAAACAATTTCTTCCCCTCTGCCATCTGATTTCTGATTGACCACTGTGACCATCAACACCACCTCACTGCATTTTTAAAGTTTTCTATTCAGCACTACTTATTTAATTTAACTATTTAATAGAAATATGTATAGACTAATTGTAATTCGGTTTTTCACTCTATTACTATGTACGTCATTGCACAGCTGCCGCAAAGTCAACAAATTTCACGACATATGCCGGTGACATTAATGCTGATTCTGAAAACACTCTGTGGTTCCGGGACTCTATGTTTTGCTCCACTAAGTTGTTTTCACCCACACTTTGTGTCGCAGCTATAGTGGATACTCCAGAGAGAGTGCAGAGATTTACAAGACGTTGCCTGGATTGGAGGACAAGCCTTATGTCGAATAGGTTGAGTGTGTTTGACCTTTTTCTCTTCGGAGCCACGGAGGATGAGGTGACCTGATAAAGATGTATAAGGTCTTGAGGGGCATTAATCGTGCGGATAGCCAGAGGCTTTTTGCCAGGACTGAAATGGCTAACGCGACAGGGCGTAGTTTTAAGGTGCTTTTGAAGTAGGTAGTGAGGGGATGTCAGGGGAATTTTTTTTTACACAGAGAGTGGTGGAATGCAGTGCCGGCAGCGGTACTGGAAGCAGATACAATTGGGTATTTTAAGAGCCTCTTAGATAGGTACCTGGAGCTTAGGAAAATAAGAGGGCTATGTGGTAGGGCAGTTCCTGGAGTAGCTTAAATGGTCGGCACAACATTGTGGGCCGAAGGGCCTATAATGTGCTGGAGATCTCTATGTTCTATGTCCCATGTAACAAGATTCTAGACGTGTCATTCAACTGATTTCAACATTTCTCTTCCTTAGTTTCTGCGTCCTGAAAAATGTGTGCAGAATGTAATACAAAATTGAAAAAAAAGTAGACTTCCAATTTTAGTTACTGGGATTGCGAGGCAAGTATTGGTCATGAGCCAGCGGGTAGAACTCTCTTAATGTAGAAAGAAGAGCACCTCGATTAAAAATTAAAAATTAGCAAAATCATTCATGCAACATTTCCATATCATTTCACTCTTGTGCGGGTTTTCACCTGGGAAGTCACTTGAACCGACGTTACTTGGATAACATTATGACCAAAGTTATCAAAGTACATTGGCCGAGACTGAAGAGAAATAATAAAATTTCGGTAAATTTAATCCAAGTAAACTGGGAGTGGAGACATCCTAAAATTATAAAACACGGTTCATGAATATTAGAAATACAATGAAGCTCGCAGAAGCCATTCATGGTGCAATGGAATTCTTAGCCCAGAAATTGGCTTCCACGAGCCATTCTTGGTGCATTGCCTATCACAGCCCAGGACCTGATTATCTACAGAATTTTAAGGAAAAAGTCAAAGATCCAGCTGTCTAATCTCCAAACTGCAGAATATCGTTAGGAACTTCATATGAACTTGAAAGCTAAGTCTAAAACGATTAGATTTTCAAAATGGCGATTTAGTTTTCTGCCGATAGGTTGAAACATAAAATATATGGGACATTTTCTTGGAGATAATTTCATTGTCACATCCATTAATTCCCTGCCACCTGAGGTTCAAAACTGCTATTAGTACAAAACTCGCGTTAACACAATGCTCTTAAACATTCTCTTAAATTTTCCAGCACCTTATTTACAGGGTAATATCTGTTAACTCAATTCTAAACTTTAACGTTATTTTATTGTAGCTTTTAACAAGTTCCAAAATAGAATGCAACATATTAAAATAACACATCAGTTCAACAAAGGTGTAATCTCTTAAACCAATCCTTATTTAGTACAGATATTAAATTCAATATATTTCACACTCAGGTCAATCGACATCCCACATCTCAGGTCACATATGGAGTTTAATGCTGATAAATGTGAGGTGCTACATTTTGGTAGAACTAATAAAAATAGGACATACATGGTAAATGGTAGGGCATTGAGGAATACAGTAGTATAAATTGATCTAGGAATAATGGTGCATATTCCCTGAAGGTGGAATCTCATGTGGATAGGGTGGTGAAGAAAGCTTTTGGTATTCTGGCCTTTATAAATCAGAGCATTGAGTATAGGGAGTTGGGATATAATGTTAAAATTGTACAAGGCATTGGTGAGGCCAAATTTGAAATATTGTGTACAGTTCTGGTCAGCGATTTATAAGAAAGATGTAAACAAAATAGAGAGACTACAGAAGAGATTTACTAGAATGTTACCTTGGTTTCAGCACCTATGTTACAATAGACAGTAGGTACAGGAGTAGGCCATTCTGCCCTTCTAGCCAGCACCACCATTCACTATGATCATGGCTGATCATACACAATCAATACCCCGTCCCTGCCCTCTCCCCATATCCCTTGACCCCGCTATCTTTAAGAGCTCTATTAACTCTCTCTTGAATGCATCCAGAGACTTGGCCTCCACTGCCTTCTGGGGCAGAGCATTCCACCTATCCACCACTCTCTGGGTTAAAAAGTTTTTCCTCATCTCTGTTCTAATTGGCCTACCCCTTATTTTTAAACTGTGGCCTCTAGTTCTGTACTCAACCATCAGCGGGAACATGTTTCCTGCCTCCAGCGTGTCCAATCCCTTAATAATCGTATATGTTTCAATCAGATCCCCTCGCGTCCTTCTAAATTCCAGTGCATACAAGCCCAGTCGCTCCAATCTTTCAACATGTGACAGTCCCGCCATTCCGGGAATTAACCTTGCGACCCTACGCTGTACTCCCTGAATAGCAAGAATGTCCTTCCTCAAATTTGGAGACAAAAACTGCACATAATACTCCAGGTGGGGTCTCACCAGGACCCTGTACAGCTGCAAAAGGACCTCTTTACTCCTATACTCAATTCCTCTTGTTAAACAGGCCAGCATGCCATCAGCTTTCTTCACTGCCTGCTGTACCTGCAAGCTTGCTTTCATTGACTGATGATCTAGTTGTATTTCCCCTTTTCCTAACTTGACTCTATTTAGATAGCAATCTCCGTTCCTGTTCTTGCCACCGAAGGGGTTAACCTCACATTTATCCACATTAAACTGCATCTGCTATACATTTGCCCATTCACCCAACCTGTCCAAGTCACCCCGCATTCTCATAACATCCTCCTGACATTTCACACTGCCACCCAGCTTTGCGTCATCGGCAGATTTGCTAATGTTACTTTTAATCCCTTCATCTAAATCATTAATGTATATTGTAAACAGCTGCGGTCCCAGCACCGAACCTTGCGGCACCCCACTTGTCACAGCCTGCCACTCTGAAAGGGACCCATTAATCGCTACACTTTGTTTCCTGTCAGCCAGCCAATTTTCAGTCCATGTCAATACTCTGCCCCCAATACAATGTGCACTAATTTTGCCCACTAATCTCCTATGAGATTACTTTATCAAAAGTTTTCTGGAAGTCCAGGTACACGACATCCACTGGCTCTCTCTTGTCCATTTTCATAGTTACATCTTCAAAAAGTCCAGAAGATTAGTCAAGCATGATCTCCCTTCATAATTTCATGCTGATCGGACTGATATTTCTATCAAATATATCCAAATGCGTCGTAATTTCCTCTTTTATAATTGACTCCAGCATCATTCCCACCACTGACGTCAGGATAACCGGTCGATAATTCCCTGTTTTCTCTCTCCCTCCTTTATTGAAAAGTGGGACAATATTAGCCACCCTCCAATCAGCAGGAACTGTTCCTGAAACTATAGAACATTGGAAAATGATTACCAATGCGTCCACGATTTCTAGAGCCAGCTTTTTAAGTACCCTGGAATGCAGACCATCAGGTCCCGGGGACTTATCAGCCTTCAGACTCAACAGTCTATCCAATACCGTTTCTTGCCTAATATAAATTTCCTTCAGTTCATCCTTTACCCTAGTTCCTTTGGCCACTATTCCATCTGAGAGGTGTTTGTGTCTTTCCCTGGTGAAGACAGATCCAAAGTACCTGTTCAAAGTACCTGTTACAGGAAAAGGTTGAACAAGTTAGGTCTTTTTTCCTGGGAGCGCAGCAGGTTGAGGGGGGACTTTGAAATTTGAATGAGGGGGTATTTGAAATTATGAGGGGGATAGATAGAGTTGACGTGGATAGGCTTTTTCCATTTAGAGTAGGGGAAATTCAAACAAGAGGAGATGAGTTGAGAGAAGGGGGAAAAGTTTAGGGGTAACACGAGGGGGAACTTCTTTACTCAGAGAGTGGTAGCTGTGTGGAACGAGCTTACAGTAGAAGTGGTAGAGGCAGGTTTGATTTTGACATTTTAAAAAATGGATAGGTGTATAGACAGGAAAGGAATGGAGGGTTATGGGCTGAGTGCAGGTCGGAGGGATTAGGTGACAGTAAGCGTTCGGCACGGACTAGAAAGGCCGAGATGGTCTGTTTCCGTGCTATAATTGTAATATGGTTATTATATGGTTATTAGGGTCGGTGCAATATTACTCTCTATTAACACGAGGAACAAGTCATGCCTAAGGCTGCTTACAATATTGCTTACAATGCGACCTTTTTGTTCTTTATTTCAGAACTGTGAGAATTTCCGAACGTAACATAGAAGATAGAAAGGTGCAACACATATTAGGCTCTTCGACACTTCAACCTACTCCAAGGTCACCTGACTATTCTTTCCAAAATAGCCCTCGGTACTTTTTTCATCCATGTTCCGATTCAAGAGTGGAGTGATCTCTTCTCTCGCTTGCCGTACTAATCTGGGTTTCTCACAAGAGATGAAACCATAAATATGAAAAGCGAAACAATCTAACAAAATCAGTCATACTTTATACTATTTTAGGTGTTTTTCTTATTTTTATGCAGCATCCAAAATTGCAAAACGTGAAAGACAGAGTTACTTACGAAAGTGCTGAATCACCACGAGAAGCAACAGCCGCTGCATATCACGGTTTTGGATACACATGAAGGAGAATGTGACAGACAAATTTCTGGAAAAACTAGCTCAATTATAGATCAATAATATGCAATACCAGCTCCAAGCCGCACCAGAATATGAATGTTTAAACGTGCCCGGAAATGAGTTCTGCAGGCTTTACTGCAGATTAGCAGAATTGATAAACCAAGAGCAGCTTCATCCCATTTTAGACAGCTCAGCAGCAAAGTGAAGGGAAGTGGGCTGGAGGAGTATTTTGGGGGAGGCGCGTATTTCTAATGCGGTTGTTAGATCGAAATCAAATTGAGCAGATATCTCTGACGTGCGTACAAAGCAGATAAACTCAGGGTTTAGATTAAACATATAAACTTCTGTAGACGAAACAAATGTGGCAACAAAATTACGCAAAATGTTACTCAGTTTTTACCACTGTGGATTGAACTGTATTCCGTAAATACAGTTTTCCGTAAGCCGATATGCAGACGGGTTCATACACTCCAGAACATCTGTTTTCTAGCTGCTTCACACTTTGTGCGTTTCTTCAAATTGGTTTCTCACCGAGCAAAAACGTCTGGGTTTACCTTTAAGTTAGCAGCTGCTATGTTCCTCCAGTCGGTGCCGGTCATATTGAATCCCATGGCGTTCCGGTGCAGTTTGTTTTTACATTCAACTCATTTCCCCGCCATCTAAACCACCACCAACCTCTGAGACATCTTGCGTGACAGTAGATAGTTCTCCGAAAAAAAAAATACAGACACATAAAAACAGCCAGAACAGCTTAGGGCAGACTTGCTTTCATCAGCGAGGTGCCGACGTCAGAGTCTGTGATGTCAGTTTTCTGTCGTACAAAACGTAGGTCAGACTGCACCTGCTCGCAGCGGGAAGAATGTAACTAAGTTGTCACAATGTAGAAAATAAAAGATTAGAAGAATGCCGCCTTCGTTGAAAAACTTACTTGTAGATTATCGGAAGAGATTAGATAGACTTGGTCTTCATCAGCTAGAATGAATAAAGCAAAGATATGCGAAAGGCAAAAAATATGAGATACATAGGTCGTGCTTATCTCCTATGACATGCGTTTTTAAGATAGGCGGTTCATTTTAACGCGAGGAATTGGATTTCAATGTGGATCAGCAGAGTAAGACTTTCACACAAGGTTAGCTGCCATCCGGAATGAGCGACAGGGTGGTTCTGATTGGTGAAACAGTGACATCTTTTCAGGATCATCGTGACAATTGATTCAATAATGAGACCTTAGACATGCATGGACTTTAATGCAGCAAGAGAAATAAGTGCAGTTTGGACTAATGATCGACATAGAAGCGATGGCGTGATGGCCGGCATGGGAACAGAAGTGGGGAAAGCTAGCAATTTCAAATTTCTCGTTGTCAATAGATCTGAGGATCTAACCTGGTCCCAACATATCGCCCCAGCTACAAAGCAGGCACGACGGAGGCTACAATTTATAGGGATTTTGGGAAGATTTCGTATGCCTCCTTCGCATACATTGGAAATTTTCCACAGATGCACAGTGGAGAGCAATCCGAACGGGTGCATCTCGGTCGAGTATGAGGGTGGGGGTGGCGACTGCACAGGGTCGAAGGCAGCTACAGAGTTGTAAACTTTGTCAGCGCCATCATCAGCACCAGCTCCGCTAATATCCAGTAAATCTTCAAAGAGCGATGCCTCAAAAAGGTGGCTTTCATCATTAAAGACTCCATCACCCAGACGGCGCCCTGCCCTCATTGCTGCCATCAGGAAGGAGGCAGTGGAGCGTGAAGCCATTCAGGAACTGCTTCTTCCCCTCAGCCATCCGATTTCTGAATGGCTACTGTGACCATTAACACCACCTCACTTCATTTTTAAAAGTTTTCTATTCAGCATTACTTATCTAATTTAGCTGTTTAATAGAAATATGTATGTATATATATATATATCTCCGGGACTCTTTATGCTTTTGCTCGTTGTTTTCACCCACACGTTGTGTAGTAACTATAGTGGATACTCCAGAGAGTGAGCAGGGATTTACAAAACGTTGCCTGGATTGGAAGGCATGCCTGATGTCGAATAGGTTGAGTGTGCTTGACCTTTTCTCCTCGAAACGACGGGGATGAGACGGGGATAGAGGTGCATAGGACGATAACCACATAACAATGACAGCACGGAAACAGGCCATCTGAGCCCTTCTCGTCCGTGCCAAAAGCTATCACTCACCTAGTCCCACAGACCTGCACTCAGCTCATAACCCTCCATTCCATTCCTGCCCATATACCTATCCAATTTTACATTAAATGACAATAGCGAACCTGCTTCCACCACTTCTACTGGAAGCTCGTTCCGCACAGCTACCACTCTCTGAGTAAAGAGCTTCCCCCTCGTGTTACCCCTAAACTTTTGCCCACTAACTCTCAACTCATGTCCTCTTGTTTGAATCTCCCCTGCTCTCAATGGAAAAAAAACCTATCCACGTCAACTCGATCTATCCCCCTCATAATTTTAAATACCTCTATCAAGTCCCCACTCAACCTTCTACGCTCCAAAGAATAGAGAACTAACTTGTTCAACCGTTCTCTGTAAATTAGGTGCTGAAACCCAGGTAACATTCTAGTAAATCTCCTCTGTACTCTCTCTAATTTGTTGACATCTTTCCTATAATGTGGTGACCAGAACTGTACACAATACTTCAAATTTGGCCTTACCAATGCCTTGTACAATTTTAACACTACTTCCAAATTCGTATACTCAATGCTCTTATTTATGAAGGCCAGCATACCAAAAGCTTTCTTCACCACCCTATCCACATGAGATTCCACCTTCATTATACACCATTATTCTTACATCACTAAGTTCTAATGTATTCATCAAATGGACGTACGATTTACCATGTACGTCCCATTTTGATTAGTCCAACCAAAATATAGCACCACACACTTAGCAGCATTAAACTCCATCTGCCATCTTTCAGCCCACTCTTCTAACTGGCCTAAATCTTTCTGCAAGCTTTGAAAACCTACTTCATTATCCACAACGCCACCTTAGTATCATCTGCGTACTTACTAATCCAATTTACCACCATATCATCCAGATCATTAATGTATATCACAAACAGCAATGGTCCCAATACAATCCCTGAGGCGCATCACTAGTCACCGGCCTCCAACCTGACAAACTGTTATCAGCCACTATTCTCTGGCATCTCCCATCCAGCCACTGTTGAATCCATTTTACTACTTCAATAATAATACCTAACGATTGAACTTTCCGAAGTAACCTTCCGCGTGGAACCTTGTCAAAGACCTTACTGAAGTCCGTATAGACAACATCCACTGCTTTATCCTCGTCAACTTTCCGAGGAACCTTATCATAAAAATTCTATAATGTCTGTCAAACATGACCTTCCACGCAGAAATCCATGTTGATTGTTCGTAATTAAACCCTGTCTATCCAGGTAATTATATATACCATCTCTAAGAATACTTTCCATTAATTTACCCACCACTGACGTCAAACTGACAGGCCTATAATTGCTGGGTTTACTCTTATAACCCTTTTTAAACAATAGAACAACATCAGCAATACTCCTCTCCTCAGGCACCATCCCCATTTCTAATGGCATTTGAAATATTTCTGAGAGAGCCCCTGCTATTTCTACACTGACTTCCCTCAAGGTCCTAGGGAATATCCTGTCAGGACCCAAAGATATATCACATTCACATTCCTTAAAAGCGCCAGTACTTCCTCGTTTTTAATCATCATAGTTTCCATAACTTCCCTACTTGTTTCCCTTACCTTACACAATTCAATATCCTTCTCCTTAGTGAATACCGAAGAAAAGAAATTGTTCAAAATCTTCCCCATCTCTTTCGGCTCCACACATAGCTGTCCACTCAGATTCTCTAAGGGACCAATTTTATCCCTCACTATCCTTTTGCTATTAATATAACTGTAGAAACCCTCTGGATTTACTTTCATCTTACTTGCTAAAGTAACCTCGTATCTTCTTTTAGCTTTTCTAATTATTTTTTTAAGATTCTTGTTACATTCTTTATATTGCTCGAGCACATCATTTACTCCATGCTGCCTATATTTATTGTAGATATCTCTCTTTTTCCCCAACCAAGTTTCCAATATCCCTTGCAAGCCATGGCTTTCTCAAACTTTTAACCTTTCCTTTCAACCTAACAGGAACAAAAAATTCTGTACTCTCAAAATTTCACCTTTACATGACCTCCATTTCTCTATTACATCCTTCCCATAAAACAAATTTGTCCCAATCCACTCGCTCTAAGTTCTTCCGCATCTCCTCAGAGTTAGCCTTTCTCCAATCAAAAATCTCATCCCTGGGTCCAGTCCTATTCTTCTCCATAATTGTACTGAAACTAATTGTGATCACTGGACCCGCAGTGCTCCCCAACACGTACCTCCGTCACCAGACCTGTCCCATTCCCTAATATGAGATCCAACACTGCCCCTTCTCTAGTTGGTACCTCTATGTATTGCTGCAAATAACTATCCTGCACAAATTTTACAAACTTCAAACCATCCAGCCCTTTTACAGTATGGGCTTCCCAGTCTATATGCGGAAAATTAAAATCTCCTACAATCACAACCCTGTGCTTAGTACAAATATCTGCTATATAAATTTGCATCAATTGTGTGGATAGCCAGAGGCTTTTTTCCCCAGGGCTGAAATGGCTAACACGATGGGGCATAGTTTTAGGGTACTTGCAAATCGGTACTGAGGGGATGTCAGGGATAGGTTTTTCACACAGAGAGTGGTGGCTGCGTGGAATGCAGTGTCGTCGGCGGCCATGGAATGGGTATAATAGGGTCATTTAAAAGCCTCTTAAATAGCTAGAGGGAGCTTAAGAAAATAGAGGGCTATGTGGTAGGGCAGTTTCTAGAGTAGCTTAAATGATCAGCACAACATTGTGGGCCGAAGGGCCTGTAATGCGCTGTAATGTTCTATACTCTGTATATCAGGATTCTAGATTTGCCATCCAATTGATTTGAACATGTCTCTTCTTTACCTTCACGGCCTGAACTTCTTCAGATCCCAGTTGTCTGGACGCTTTGCTTCAAATAATGGCTCCATTTCAGCAGCGATATCCGTACTGCTGGAAGATACCTCTGCCCTTCCATCAATCACAGGCTCGTCCATATATGTCAATTATTTCTCCATACCGACGATGCTGTTGATACAGGAGCTGACCTGACTCTCAAAATACGTAATTCTGAGTGCGTGAATGCTGAGGCATCTACCTTTCCATTTTAACATCTTGGTTTCTTCCATCAATTGAAAATCTGAAGACCGTCAGTGTCTTTCTTCAATGGGGGGGTGAGACCTCCAATTCCTCTCGCTGGCCATCGTTTTCAAATCCGTCTGACTCTTGGAGAGTATTGTTGCTCTCAAGTTCGGAATGCCGACAAGAACTCTTCTCGTGTTCTCGATATCTATTACTTATTGTTCTATTATTACTATTTTTCTTTTGTATTTTTACATTTTGTTTTTATGCATACATTATTTTCTCTTTCATTGATTCTATGATGTTTCTTGGTTTTACTGAGTATGCCCGCAAGAAAGCGAACTTCAGGGTTGTATATGGTGGCAGAAATGTACTTCGGTAAAAAATTCACTTGGAACTTTGATAATAAAGCCAGTCTATTACTAGGGTAACCCAAGCCAAGTATTTCTAATCCAGTTATCCAAATGCTTCTCCAATTTTGATATTTTATGATGCTGGATTGTCTGTGTAGTGCTCACATCCCCCTAAAAATCCTTTCCAGTATTTGAACATCAATAGGGCAACTCATCGCAGAATTCATCGATTGAGTGCGGCACTGCCATCTGTTTACACAAATGATACTTGACAATTTCATGCGGTGTGGGCTGGTGGAAATTTGTATGAATCCGTTGAACACAACACCAGCCACCAACCCCCCACCACCCAACCACACACTGACACACAAACACAGTACATTCTTGTCTGCTTATCTCACTGAATTATCTGAAGTTCCGCTGCATCGATTATGAAAGGCAAAATGGTTATCTGCACATCAATGGACCGTTCTCCAGTACAGCTGTGACAGTGTGTTGTGTGAATGACTGCCATCTTACCGTTCAGTGCATTATCTGATGTCTACGATTGTAACAACTGTACAATTAAAAAGAGTCAAAATGTAGTTACGATTTACACATAATTATTTAATCGAAATGTGAACAAAAACTGCGCAAAGAATTCCGGGAAATAAATTTCGCGTCAAAACGTCGTATCAACGGCGACTCTTCAGCAGATCAGCAAGTTTATAGCTAGGAAATATTTTATTATGTTGACAGTGAGCTTGTCGGTACAGCGGGAAGCATCTCAATCTTAAGGGACGTTTTAATGTACATACGGGTCGGTTGAACTGAAGGGGCAATGGTAAGAATTTGTGGGGTGCGTTATGTATTGATCTGGGATCATTAACACAGTGTAGTGTGAACTGATGCATTTCGAACCTATATGTGCTACATTTCAGGCCCTGGGTAGAGTTGCTGAACAGCAGCCAAGGGGGGATGCGGGGAACAATATTTTGCTTCATGAAAGTAGCGACAATTGTCGACTACATGATGAGTGAGGCACATGGCATGATGAACTTAAATGGGTGAAGCACTCAGCACCGCGCTGAGGTGTCATGCTAAAATTGTACAGAGGCTGCAATTGCAGAATTACTCAGATCAGTCACTGATACAGATACAGAACGGAAATAGGCCCTCGCCCCACTTTCCCATGCTGACCACTTCGCAACATGGAGCGTTGTAATTTGTGGACACAGGACCTCACAGCACGCGATACAGAACTCTGAGGACGCAGGTCTTCACGACACAGAGTTGTCCTGTGAGGCCACAGACATTTACAACACGGCGTTGTACTGTGAGAGCAGAGGTGCTTCAGAAACGGAGCATTGTACAGTCAGGACAGGTCTTCACAACATGGAGTGCTGTATTGTGAGGACATGGAGCAGGACACGCACCCTCAGTGCTTTGTACAGGAACAGACTTGTATAATCCCAGCACTGTAACAACTCCCTGCGCAGTGCAGACGTAAGAGTGACCGTGAGCCCACTGGGACACAAATTGCTACAGCATCAGAAACGTGCGGCAAGGACACAAAGAGAGCTCACCGCAGACCTGCACCGATACAAACACTTCGCAGTGCACTGCCCAGAAACAGTCGGCAATGGAGTATAACGACAGTAACCCTTCCAGCACCAAGTCCTTCACCACAAGAATGCAGACCTTGAGTAATTTTAAACATTTCTGTCAAACAATGTTAAACATTTTAAAACTGTTACTACTGAGGAATAATGAGTTAATCTGTCAAACCTCATCTCTTTTAACCTCTTCTTTACTGTGACCAATGCTGCACATAGCGCTCATGCAGAGCTTCGGCGGTGATATAATTTTGTGATATTCTGTGATACTCTTCAATGAAATGCGCACGTGGATTCCTGAACCTCGTTGGTCCATTAGCCATTCCAGTGCTCCGTCATTTGGAGCACAAGTCCTGGTTTGAGTTTGAAAAATGCATCACCTCACACGGATCTGCATTGAAATCCATTTGCGCACTTCCCTAAATGAGCAAGATCCAGCTGGAATCTCACTCTCTTCTATTTTTGTGTCATCCAGAAACGTAGTGATCAAGCCTTGCGCACTTGCAGCCAAATCACTTATACAAATAGCGAATAACACAGTTCCCACACAAGCCTCTGCAGCACACCACTAGTCATCGGCCACCATTCCACGAAACGTAAGCTATCCGGCCTCAACGCCCTTCTACGTAACCCGCGGTGGTCTTACTAATCAGGAACAAATCAACCTCAACGATTTGAACTCCATATCCATATGTGGCAATTAGTTCACAGATCTACCACATTCTGGCTAAAGTAATTCCTACTCACCTCTGTTCTGAGACTGTGCCATTTATTCTGGACTCCATTATTGGAAACACTCTCTCCAAGTCTATTCTCTCTAGGCTTTTCAATATTCGATTGGTTTCAATGAGATCTGGCCTCAGTCTCCTTAACTCCAGCGGCTACAGCACAGTGCCATCAAACACACCTGATGCATTAACCCTTTCATTCCTTCGAATATTCTCGTGAATCTCATCGCGGCCTCCGCAGAAGATCACCGTGAGGTATAACGACGATGAGCCATAAGCAAAGTATCACGCCTGCAGGTCGTGAAATAGAGTAGAAACTACTCTGTGAAATGGTGGTTTAATAAAGCTCTGACAGTGATGAAGTGAATCGGCTAGAGAGAGACTTCCACACTTGCCAGCCGGTCTGCAGACTTACCAACTTCAAAGAGAAGTCTCCCTCTCCCTTCCCTTGGCCAAATGCCTCAACTTTATTGCCAGTTCGAAAAGGACAATCAACATCGATCTCTGTGCTGATATGCTGAGAACAACCACTCCAATGCCAACATTCCCCTTCACCACCTTCTATTCAGCCACTCCTGTCCCCATTAGCTCCATCCTTCTATCTCAACCTATACTTTCTGTGAAGCAAGGTGTCTGCAATCTAGTTCAGAAACAGAACATAGGGAAACTGCAGGTCCTGAAGGTGTCCCACTTGATATTCTAAGCACTGTGCCAATCTCTTCCCTGAAATATTTAACAACACCCTGCTATCATGCAATACTCCACATAGCTTTAAAGTTGCTACACTCGTTTTAATCCCCAAGAAAGACAAAATCTCTGGACTTTAATGAATGTGGGCCAGTCACTCTGACTTCAGTACCTATGAAAACCTTTAAATGTCTAGTGCTGGCTTTTCTTAAGTCCATTCCTGATACTCTTTTTATTGTGCAGATCGCTCAGATGAGGATTCAGTTAAATTGTGCCTTCATTACATTTTTCAACATTTGGACTCCGCCAACACCTAAGTGAGAATCTTGCTTGCGGATGCCATCTCATTTTTGACGTCAGTGGTGGGTAAATTAATGGAAAGTTTTCTAAGAGATGGTATATATAATAATCTGGATAGACAGGGTCTGATTAGGAACAGTCAGCATGGATTTGTGCGTGGGAGGTCATGTTTGACAAATCTCATTGAATTTTTTGAAGAGGTTACTAGGAATGTTGACGACGGTAAAGCAGTGGACATTTTCTATATGGACTGCAGTAAGGACTTTGACAAGGTTCCACACGGAAAGAAAATTCAATCGTTAGGTATTAATATTCAAGTAGTAAAATGGATTCAACAGTGACTGGATGTGAGATGCCAGAGAGTAGTGGTGGATAACTGTTTGCCAGGTTGGACGCCGGTGACTAGTCGTGTGTCTCAGGGATCTGTACTAGGTCCAATGTTGTTTGTCCTATACATTAATGATCTGGATGATGGGGTGGTAAATTGGATGAGTAAGTATGCAGCTGATACTAAGATAGGTGGCGTTGTGGATAATGAACTAGGTTTTCAAAGCTTGCAGAGAGTCTTAGGCCAGTTAGAAGAGTGGTCTGAAAGTTGGCAGATGGAGTTTAATGCTGCTAAGTGCGTGGTGCTATATTTTGGTTGGACTAATCAAAATGGGACGTACATGGTAAATGGTACGACCATTTGATGAATACAGTAGAACTGAGTGATGTAAGAATAATGGTGTATAGTTCCATGACGGTGGAATCTCATGTGGATAGGGTGGTGAAGAAAGCTTTTGGTATGCTGGCCCTTTATAAATCCGAGCATTGAGTATAGGAATTGGGAAGTAATGTTAAAATTGTACAAGGCATTGGTGAAGCCAAATTTGGAGTATTGTGTAGAGTTCTGGTCACCAAATTATAGGAAAGATGGCAACAAAATAGAGAGAGTACAGGGCAGATTTACTAGAATTTTACCTGGTTTACAGCACCTAAGTTACAAAGAAATGTTGAATAAGTTAGGTCTTCATTCTTTGGAGCGTAGAAGCTTGAGGGGGGACTTGATTGAGGTATTTAAAATTATGAGGGGGATAGATAGAGTTGACGGGGATAGGCTTTTTTCCATTGAGAGTAGGGGAGTTTCAAACAAGAGGACATGAGTTGTGAGTTAGTGGGCGAAGGTTTAAGGGTAACACGAGGAGAAACTTCTTCACTCAGAGAGTGGTAGCTGCGTGGAGCAAGCTTCCAGTAGAAATGGTAGAGGCAGGCTCAGAATTGTCATTTAAAACAAAAAAAAATAGGTATATGGACAGGAAAGGAATGGAGGGCTATGGCTGAGTGCAGATCGGTGGGACTAGGTGAGAGTAAGCGTTCAGCACGGACTAGAAGGGCCGAGTTGGCCTGTTTCCGTACTGTGATTGTTATATGATTTTATATGGTTTATTGGCTCTTCACTCAATCCTGAAACTGCAAAGGTGAGTATTTCAGGAAGCTCTTCGTCGACTACAGCTCTGCATTCAATACTGTCATCCCCTCAAAACTAATCAATAAGCTTCAAGACCTTGGCCTCAATAGATCCCTGTGCAATTGGATTCTCAACTTCGTCACTTGCAGATCCCAGTCAGTTCTGATTGGCGACATCTTTTCCACAATCTCCATCAGCACAGGTATATCCAAAGGCTGTGTGGCTGGCTACCTGTTCCACTTGCTTTACTCTTACAATATAACTGTGTGGCTAAGCACAGCTTCAATACCACATTCAGTTTTGCCGGTGACACCACTGTCATAAGGTGCATCGGCATATAAAGGAAGACTGAAAATCTGGCTGAGTGATGGCACAACAACTACTCCTTACTCAATGCCAAGAAGAGCTAATTGTTAACTTCAGGAGGATAACACCAAAGTTCCATAAGCCAGTCCTCATCAGATCAGAGCAGGATAGCGGTTTCTTGGTGTTATCATTTCAGAGGACCTGTCCTGTGCCCAGCACATAGGTGCAATTATGAAGAAAGCATGGCAGTGCCTTGATTCTAAAACTTCCACAAACATCATTGCCTGGGATGGAAGCATCTATCCCCTTGAATGGAAAATCCTGCAAAGAGTGGTAGATTTCACCCACCCAGCCCCTCACTCTCAAGCCCAACCCCTGCCTCTCACACACACAACCACAAAGAGTGTTGTCACAAAAAAGCAGCATCCACCCTCAGGAACTCCCACCACCAAGATCATGCTCTCTTCTCGCTGCTGCCAGCAGGAAGAAAATACATGAGCCTCAGCTGTCACACCAGCAGGCCCAGGAACAGTTTGGAGCCCTCAGATATCAGGCAATTGAACCAAACTGGATAACTTCCCTCAACTTCACTTGCCCCATCACTGAAAATGTTCCCACAATCTATGGACCCACTTTCAAGCACTCTTCATCTGATGTTCTTTATATTTATTATTTATTTTATTTTTTATACTTGCACAATTCATTCTGAGAGAGCATAGAGCATAGAAAACTGCAGCACATTACAGGACATATGGCCCACAATGTTGTGCCAACCATGTAACCTACTCTAGAAACTGCTTAGAATGTCCCAATTAGATAGACCTCTATCCTTCGAAGCTCCATGTACCTATTTAAGATTCTCTTCAAAAGACTCTATTGTTTCCACCTCTACCACTGCTGCTGGGAGTGCACTCCATGCACCCACCACTCTGTGAGAAAAAACTACCTCTGGCATTTCCCATGTACCTACTTGCAACCACCTTAAAACTGTGCCCCCCCTTGTGTTAGCCATTTCAGCCCTGGGAAACAGCCTCTGGATATCCGCACGATCAATGCCCCTCATCATCTTACACACCTCCATCATGTTACCTCTCATCCTCCGCCACTCCAAGGTGAAAAGACCAAGTTTGCTCACCCTGTTCTCATATGTTACCACCTCCAATCCACCCAACATCCATTTAAATCACTGCACTCTCTCTATACACTCCACATCCTTCCTGTAGTGAGATGACCAGAACAGAGTACAGTATTCCAAGTGGGGTCTGACCAAGGTCTTATATAGTTGTAACACAACCTCAGAGCTCTTGAACACAAACACATATTTGATGAAGGCCAACACACCTACCTGCGCTGCAGGTTTGAATGTCCGATGGACATGGACCCCGTTGTTTTTAAACTTTGTTTGTTTTGCTGTTGCTTCTTGCCAGAACGAATAGGACTTCCCTTCTTTTTGCTTCCACTTATGCTGACTTTGTCTTATGCGAGCTGTGCACGTTTCACAACACCATCCATTTTGAACAGGCAATAACTTCTCCAGAAGAGATCACAAAGATCTAGAAATCTGAAATCCTACTCCCTGCACCAGTTCTTCAGCTGCACATAATCTGTCAAGTTATGTGAATCTTACCTCCCATTGAAACATGGCACAGAGATTAATAATAATAATAATAATAATAAATACTTTATTGAAGCTGAGTGGGAAATTCTTTCACTACAACAGCAAGACTTATTTGGCAATCTGCAGACATAATAATAAAGAACAATATAATAATGTACACAATTGTACACCAATGTGCAATAATAGTGTACAAAATTAAAAAAAGAGATTTGTACTATGATGTGTGTTCTCCTGTCGCACAGAGATGAACTGTTGTACAAGCTTATTGCATTTGGTAGGAAAGATTTCCCGTAATGATCCTTGTTATAGCAGAACTGAATGAGCCTGTTTGAAAGTCTGCTCCACTGCTTATTCAGTAGGGCATGGAGAGAATGTGCCAATTTGTCTGTAATGGATAACAGATGTTTAGTGACCTACTCTGCACCACCAACGCAACAGTAGCCAAGGATGGATCTGGCCTTTTTTTCACAAGTTTATTCAGTCTTTTTGCATCTAGAGATTACTACCCTACAGGTCCTGCTTTTCAGCTTTCTAAATTCTCTCTTCAGGACTTCCTCCCTTTTCCTACGTACAGTATATTGTTGGTCAGAATGCAATGCTGAAGCTCTCGGACACTGGTTAGAGCACATTTGGAGGATTTTTTTTAATTGCATTTTTAAGTAGTTACAAAATGAAGTATGGAAAAACAATGTATATAACCCTTCCCCCCTCCCCTAATCCCCTCCCCCCTAACTGCCCTATAGAAAAAAAAGAAAGAAAGAATGCCTGGTTGTTGGAAGATCTCCACATGCTCCATGGAATTCGTAATAACTTTAATATGTATATTTATTTCTTTCCCCAAATAACCAATTGTTTCATCTTCAGAATATTTATAGATTTAATCCTGTCTTTTGTAAATAAGGGCTCCAAATTTTCAGAAATGTTTCATATTTATCTCTTAAATTATAAGTATTTTTTTCTAATGGAATACAACCATAAATTTATTTCTTCCAAGAATCTATACTTAAATATGTATCCGATTTCCAAGTAACTGCAATAGCTTTTTTGGCTACTGCCAGTGCAATTTTTATAAATTCTTTCTGGTATTTATTTAGTTTGAGTTTTGGTTTTATCCCTTCAATATCGCCTAATAAGAGTAATATTGGATTATGAGGAAATTGTGTTCCTGTAATTTGTTCCAGTAAAAGTCTTAAATTTGTCCAAAAAGGTTGAATTTTAGAACAAGACCATGTAGAATGTAAAAAAAGTACCAGTTTCCTGGTTACATCGGAAACACTGATCCGATAAGTTTGTATTTAATTTATTTATTTTTTGTGGTGTCATATATAATTGATGTAGAAAATTATACTGCACTAATCTTAACCGAACATTTATTGTACATTTGGAGGATTGTGAGCAGTTTGAGCCCTTTACTGAAGAACAGTGTTCGGATTGGAGAGGAGCTTCAAGTAAATGATCCAGGGAATGAAAGTTTTTAAAAAATTATTAGGAGTGATTGATATCTCAGAGCCTGTACTCACTGGAAATGAGAAGGCTGTGGAGAAGATAGTTTTGAAACAGTCTGAATGGAGTGTACATGGAGAGGATGTTTCCAAAAGTCAGAGAGTCTATAATCAGAGGGCACAGTCTCAGAGTTGAGGAGTGTTCCTTTTGAGCAGAGATGAGGAGGAATTTCCTTAGCCAGGGTTGGGGAACCTTTGGAATTCTTTGCCACAGACAGCTGCGAGGCCAAGTCATTGGGTATATTTAAAGTGTAAGTGGCTTGATTCTTGAATAATCAGGGTGGCAAAGGAGAGGAAGCAGGATAATGGGCTTGAGCATGAGAATAAAGCAGCCGTGATCAAATGTTAGGGAGATGCGAAGGGCTGAGTGGACCGATTTTGCTCCTCCATATGCCTTCCAGTTTTATGGATGAGAAATTCGCCAGAAATGTTCCCACTCCAAGGGCGGAGTAGTTCCCACTTCCAGATGTTCACAGTTCCACAGTCAGCTGGGATCTGGGTTCCTGCAGGAATTTCAGCTGTTTCCTGCCAACTGAACTGAAACAAAAGGGACTGGGGTTAATAACAGACAAATATCACCAGAAACCCTGCAGATCTACTGATATTTTATAATCAAAACTCACCAGATCCATTTCACACTCAGGAGAGTCTGTATGAGGCGGCAGAGTCAGTGGACAGATCGATCTGTGAGGGAGTTTGATCTCAGGTCCAGCTCCTCCACTGATCAGCTTTGACTGAGAGTGGAGACAAGATCCTCGGCACCAGAATCTGTGAGGGACAGAGTGATAGAAGACAGTGCAATTGCCCAGTGTTTATCAACTACACAATTACAGATCATATTAATATGACCATAAGACACAAGTGCAGAATTCGGCCACTTGGCCGTTCAAGTCTGCACCATCATTCCGTAATGGCTGGTTTACTGTCCCCTCAATCCCGTTCACCTACCTTCTCACTGTAACCTTTCATATTCTGCCTAATCAAGAATCATCAACCTCCACTTTAAAACACACTTTTAAAATGACTTGGCCTTCACAACCATCTGTGGCAATGAATTCCCCAGGTCTAGTATGCGTTGCTAAAGGATTTCCTCCTCCCTCGTCTCTGCTCTAAATAGACATGCCTCTATTCTTATGTTACATTTGCCTGCTATGGGAAATGTCTTTTCTACATCCACTCTATCTAAGCCTTTCAATATTTGAAAGGTTTTGCTGGAATCTCCACTTATTCCTGAACCCCAGTGAGTACAGGCCCAGAGCCATCAAACGTTCCTCATTTAACCCAAACTCTTTCGCCCCTGGAATTATTCTCATGATTTCTGCAAACACTCCACAAGAGCTTACAAATCCCCAACTCCACAGAGAGTGGGTTCACCAGTGGATTCCAATCCTGGCATTAGTGGCTGGGTATCAAGGGTACTAAAGCTACACTTATTATTATCCCTATCCAACTCTGAAATTTGTCTTCTCCAGATTCAAGGAAACAAGGAAAGAACATAAAAGTCATTCAGAGAGAAACATCAATCACAACCCCTCATACAAAAAAGATCTGCATCCCGATCATGAACGGTGCACGGTAATCAACATTATGATTTTTTTATGCAGTTGCTGATCCAGTAGAAACTGTGTGAACTTTGCAGATTTAATTATTAGTTTCTATATATTTCAGATGTGAATAACAATAAAATCTGCACATAAATGACAGTGCTTGGGAATTAGTAAAATCACTATCCATTAGTGAGCAAATGTCATCAAGCTAACATGAACATCCTTGCCGAGTCTGGATATGGCTGCTGGCTCCCAAGCGAGAAAAGGTGGAGCAATTCCAAGTCCCTTTGGTGTCCATATCTTTGATCCCAACATATCCATGCAGTCATAAAGAAGGCAAGACAATGACTAGAGTTCATTTCGAGTTTGAAGACATTTGGTATGTGAACAAAAATGACTCAGAAACATCTATAGATGTTTTCGACTGGGAGTTGTTAAAGTGCAGTTAATCGGTCACAAGAGACCTTGGTCTCTCTTCCTTCTGAAGCCATCAGTTCCACAATGTTGGATTACCAGAATTCACCCTGTTCTTCCACTCACCTCGTGCTCCTGTCCACTGAAATGTCCCTCCTCTCTCAAAATTAAGCCAAATTCTTCAATCCATTCTTCAATTGCAGGTTTCAGTCTTTCTCTATAGAAATTTGCCAACTGAAACAGTTGGTAATTGTCACAATGAGACAGCAGTTGAAGGATTTCAGTCTTTGGATCTGTGAAAAAAGGAAACTAAACACAAGCCCAGGCAGAAATGAAAATGAAATATTTCCCCAAACATAACTGAGAAAAAAAAAGTATAAGCACCTCAGGAACAGCATCTAACCCTTGCTGCCAGCCCAGCAAATGATTGCCCTACCAGTGCTCTGCACTATAATGCTTTGTCCATCCGTTCAGCGATGTTTCCACTGTCATGGGGGTGATTGGAAACTACTCAAAATATACTTCATCTCCAGTCAGAATGATGGAATCAGATCAATCAACCAACCAGAACAGGGTCAATTCAAACTGACCAAACAGGAACAGGCAATTCAGATCATGCATTAAGCCCTGCCCATGCCCTGCATACTGGAGAGGATATATAAGGAGGTGCCTCTGGTGGAATCTGTCATTTGACTAACCTGTGCCTGAGGTAGATGGCTGTGATAACTGTGAAATGCTGTAATTGGTATCTGTAAGTACGTGACCGTTAAGGCCACAGGCAAGTAGGGATAGATAGGATGATGGAATATCGCTTTCCTCATTGACTGAAGCTTCACTCAAGGAGCTTGATATAATGCAAAACCTGAGACACAGTTGTTCACTCATTCCACCGGGCTCAAGAGAAAACTTCCAAACCCATGAGCTCGACCAAAGGCAGCAAAAGCATGGAGAGACAGGCTGGGATTTGTCTTCAAAGCTACACACCATCAATCAAGGATCTCTCTCCTACCCCATACGTCAGGAGCTGCAGAGGTTCAAGGCAACGGCTCACCACCAGCTTCTTATGGATAAATACAGATGGATGATTAGCTGCTGGATCAGCCTTCCATGCCCCATCCCTTCAAAACACATCAAAAGTTTCCAGTCCCCAGTGTACCTGTGCCTGCATCTCAGTTTCTGGTAATAGTGCGGAGAAAATGATTTCATTAATACCAGATTATCTCCATTTATCGCAAAAATCACATCAAAGTCAAAACCGGCTCCAACAATGGTTCTTGTGGAAGCACCAGAAGTCTCAGGCCTCTAGTTAAATTAATAATCCTTCACCCACCACCTTATACAATGCATCAATTCATTTAGAGCATTTTCAGGTTATGCCTGAAAATCAGGCTATGCCTCTGGGGAATTTGCAGCAGGTACCTGACACTCGGGGTGTTTTGCCCTTTAAATGGTTGCAGACAGGTTTTGTTTACTTAGGCATATTTATGTTTGATCGATTGTTCGAACCTAATTTTACACAGTTATTTGACAAAATCAAACAGGATCTTGAGCAATGGAGCACACTTCCCGTTTCTTGGCTTGGCCGAATATCCTTGCTCAAAATGAACCTTCTTCTTCGCTCTACCCAATACAAATGATTCCAGTCATTTTTACCCAAAAAATACTTAAAAAGAAATAATGGCTGGTTTGTTTCTTTCATCTGGAACAACAAAATACCCAGTATTCTAAGGGGTCTGGATTTTTCAGACATCAAAAGATATCAATTAAGTTCCTTTGATCTTATGTGGTTGATTGGGTTTGCAGGGACCACTCCTCAATTTGGCTAGACATTGAAGCTTCACAAGTAAAATACCCTCTTATCAACTTGCTTTTCCTCAATAAGATGAAACTAGATAAGGAATATTTTCACAACCCAATAACAATTATACAGTCAGGGCTTGGAGGGCGGTGCGACAAATTGAGGGAAACGCAGCAAAAATATCAACCTTCACTCCAATAACCAGCAGTCCAGATTTTCAGCCTGGCATAATGGATTCTGGATATAAACTTTGGATTTCTAAGGGATTTTCATTCTGGGAGATTTGTGTGATGAAGGAACAATGATATCTTTTAGTCAAATAGTACAGAAATTTAACATACCCAACAAGGATCATTTTTGTTTCTTTCAGATAAGAGATTATATACAGACAAAAGGCATCATGGTTAACTGATTTCTATAATTCTGACATAGAAAAGAGCATGCTTTAATCTGAAGGTGAAGTCTGCATTAGTACTTTTTACAGCAACCTGAGGGAATGTTCTTGTGGAGAGGTTGAGCAGCTGGGAAGGGTCTGGGAGGAAGAGCTGGGAATAGAAATTGCAGCTGAAGCATGGGAAGGTATCTGTGATAATGCAAAGAAAATTTCAGTTTTCAACTCAAAATTCTGCATAGAGCCCATCTGACTCCAGATTGTGTCTTGAAATTTAAGGTGGGAGTTTCTCCAATGTGTTCTAAATGCAAAGTAAATACTGGAAGTTTTTCAAACTTCAGGCACACGGATTGATACTTTGGGTGAAATGAAAAAGATTCTGAAGATGGAGCTTAAATTGGACCCAGTGTCTTTTCTCTAGGCTTACCCAGCAGTCGTATTATTAATGCACATCAGAAAAAACTTTTTAACATCCTGGCTTTTTGTGCTAGGAAGAACATTTTACTTTTGTTGGATATCCGAGAAGGGCCCTGGACTTTTTGGTTGGCGTAAATTAATCATGGAATAGATTCCTTTGGACTTTTTGACATGTATGGTACACTCAAAAACAAAGAGTTTTCATAAAACTTGGCAAACCTTTCTGCAGTATGTCGAAGTAAACCTGTTTGCTATACTAATAAGGGTTTTTGTATAGTATGTTGGGGTGATGTCTATAGTTTGATGGAAGTGTTCTGATAGCTGATATCTGTGTGGGGAAGAAATGTAAATGTTTCTGGAAATTGAAAGTTTTGTTATGCAGAGCCAAAAAAATTAAATAAAAAAAAACAATCCTTACCTGGGCCGGTTCCATGACCCTGGACCGAGTATCCGACCCCAGAGCCCCTGAGGTGTCCGTTTCCATTCCTCTTCAGTGGTATCATATTCCATTAGGGGACAGCCCTCAATATAGCCTTCTACTGTACTGCGGCTCATGAGGTCTGATCATCTTCCCCTGATGAGTTCAATGACAGAAGTCCCTTTAATTTCTTTCCATTTCAAAGTGTGTTTCCAACTTGGGAAAAAAATAAATTACATCACAAATTGGTGTTTAGAGCAGGCCGATTTAGAACGGAGCATGCCAGTTTCAGAATGAGTGGCTGCAACATTTTTGAGTCAATCGACTTTCAAGGGGGACTGTCAACTCACCACTTGTCTGGATAAGCAGGTGACTGCTCACACCCAGTCACAGAGAACACAGCAGAACTGACAGAGCTGTGCTCTTTACAAATTACATGGATTCTCCATCTTTGCAGCATATTGAATAGTCGCATTCTCAGCGGCTCCCTTTCTTTATATACTTTATATCCCACTGACAGATCCTTTTTAGCTTTGATGACTTATTACTTCTACTGAAGGACTTACAATTTAATTACAATGACTGACAAAAGTCGTTTTGGTATTAAACTGAGAAGCGGCAAGACTTTTCCTGAAAAGGAACAAACTGAGAAGACAGAGGAACCCGTTACTTTAGCAGAAATATTTTCTTCAATACAAGACATGAAATAGGAATTCGGATCGCTTAATATCAAGATTGATAAACTTTACGGCTCAAACGGGAAGCTTGAAAAAGCTATCTCTATGGTTCAAGACTCTCTGAAAAATCTGAACTGTCAATTTCAAACACTTCAGCAGACTACAACCGGAATTGAGAATGAGCACGACTTACTCAAGCAAACTATTAAAGCTCAAGGAATGAAGATATCTTCGATGGAAAAGAAAGTCAGTGAAATTACCTCGGAACTATCTAAAACAAAGAAAAAAATGGTTGATTTAGATACTAGAGGGTGTGGGAGGAATTTGCATATTCTGGGACTGCCTGAAAACACTGAAGCTGGTGATCTGTTAAAATTTTTCTCATATATGTTGTATTCCCTTTTTAGTGAGACCCTTTAATTGACAGAGCCCATAGAGTCCATTTTCTCGGCATTCATTCAAATTACATCCTCAACCAATAGAACTTTCTTTGCATTATTAAATGACTAAAGAAGCCAGGAAGATGCGGAAGTTAAGTTTTAAGTCAGCACAAATTCGTACAGTTGAAGACTATCCCCCTGAAACCTTTGCCAAAAGAAGAAAATACCGAGAAGTTATGAGTGAAATGTATAAACTAGATTTATACCCCTCCCTTCGCTTCCTAGCAAAGCTGATGATTTTTCCTGAAAAATCTTAGTCACTGAGAATCTACTCTCCCCAGGAGGGATGGGAGTACATAAAAAATCTTAAAGTTAAGCAGTTAAGCCTACTGAATAAAATATTAAAATTATCCCGATTACTAGGCAATTCTGAAGTATTTGTTGTACGAGTTGTTTAAGGATCTTCTGAGTTATGCTTATCCTATACTTTTTTAGTCTTTGGTGTGGGACGTGGCTGATTAAATTTTTTTAAACTATTAATAATGAGGATATAGATAACTGTTTTGTAGGGAACTTTTATAGTATTGTACTCCAATGGTCCGTGTAGGACCTGTTGTGTATTAATCTTCTTAATTCTTTTATTTGTTTCAATACCAATATAGTTTTAGGTCTGTTTTTTACTCACACACACTTCCACACTCTCACACTCATTTACTTTTCTTTTTCGAGAGAAAGAATATTGTTTGTAATATTATTTGCTCGGATTATTCTTTTTTTTTGAATATGTGTTTAAGATACTTCAGCTGATTCTAAGATGGCCGATGTTGATTATGTTTTTATTACTGTTAGACATAACATTATAGTAGTTGAATTCTGCTTGTGCCTTTTATTATGGCTATTCTCCGTGGGATTTTTGCTTTATTTTATTATATGATTATATGGAGTCCAAAGATGGAGACCAGGGTCAAGGGTTATTAGTTAGCATGTGTCCACCCTATTGGTCACTTAATTCTTCTTATCTTTTGGGAGGCGGAAGGGGGAGGGAACTATTAGAGTAGGTCTTTTTCTCGATTGGGCAGTTCTTTTGATGGATTTTTTTCTCGTAAATGGCTGTACCCACACCTTTTGGTTTAATCTGTACTTGTGTGACATTTATTTTATATAATATTAAATTCAATTCTAAACATGGATGGTAATAAAATTAATATAATGTCTTGGAATTGGAATGGTGTCAATCACCCCATTAAGCATAAAAAGATTTTTAAGAAATTAAAAACACAATGCAGATATTCTTTTTGCGCAAGAAAATCATATGTGAAAACAGGATGAGGACAGGATTTTCCAATTTAGGAAAGAACCTCTGTTCCACTCGCTGTCTAATTGTAAGATTAGAGGCGGTTCTATATTTCTTAGCCCCAAAATCCCTTTTGTACACTTTAGTACTACTACTGATTCAACTGGAAGATATTTAATTGTTACTGGTTTATTATGTGAGCAAAAGGTAGCTCTGGTGTGTGTATACACACCTAATGTAGATAATACTGATTTTTTGAGAAACTTTTTTCAGAGTTACCGAATCTGAACAAATATAAGTTGATCATGGGTGTTGACTTTAATTGTTGTTTAAATCTGGTGATTGACAGGTCAACAACCAATCCGTCACTTCCTAATATAGCAGCAGCTTGTATTAATTCTTTTTTACTAGAATATGGCCTGGTTGATATCTGGAGATATAAACACCCCAATGGTAAAGATTTCTCTTTTTTCTCACACGTTCATCATAAGTATTCTCGAATTGATTACTTTTTCTTTAGATACACATCTGTTAAACTCCGTTGTTGAATGTGTGTATGACACATCGAGCTTTCAGATAGCTTTTTGAAAATGTCACAGTGGAGACTGAATCCCACACTGTTACATGATCTAGCTTTTGTTAGTTTTATTAAGGAGCAAATTTCATTATTTTTTGAATTTAATGCAACTGAAGGAATGTCAAACCTGGTTATGTGGAACATGTTGAAATCGTTTCTTAGGGGACAGATAATCTCATATTCAGCAGCCTTGAGAAAGTGGAACTATCAGATAAAGACAAAGCTTATTCAGTTAAAATCTACTGAGTAGCTTTATAAAGAAAGAGTCGAACTTCAAGCACAGTATGATCTGCTTCTGACCTTTCCTATTGAACAGCAAATTTTTAAATCTAAAAATTTATTTTATATACATGAGGAAAAATCTGCTAAGCTTTTGGCGGGTCAGCTAAAAGCTGGGATGACCAGAAGACAGATTTTAAAAATTCGCAGACCAGATAGAACAGAAACTTTAGATCCTTATGCCACATCTTCACCAAACATTTACTAATTGTACATCTTCTGGGAACCTTCCTAACACTTTTTATGAGGCATTAATTTCATGATTCCTAAAAAAGGAAAAGACCCACTGGAATGTGTATCCTATAGACCTATTTCTTTACTGAATGTAGATTTTAAAATTCTCGCTAAGATTCTAGCAAATAGGCTTGAGAATATCTTGCCTAATGTTATCTCAAATGATCAAACAGGATTTATCAACAATAGGTACTCACATTTTAATATTTGAAGATTGTTAAATATCATTTATTCCCCCTCAGTCAAAGAATCTGAATGTATTGTATCTTTGGTTGCAGAGAATGCCTTTGACAGGGTGGAGTGGCCTTATCTATTTCAGGTTTTGAAGAGGTTTGATTTTGGTGCAGGATTTATTTCCTGGATTAATTTGATATATCAGGCGATTATAACTAATAATCAAAAGTCTCTTTATTTTAGATTATATAGAGGAACCCGTCAAGGATGTCCCCTTAGTCCTTTATTATTTAATTTGGCTTGAACCACTTGCTATTGCTCTTAGGAATTCTAATTCTGTGCAGGGTATTAAGAGAGGGGATAAATTACATGAGGTATCATTATACAGGGATGATTTATTAGTTTACATTTCAAACCCTAGGAAATCTATTCCCTTCATGTTATCCATATTTACAGAATTTGGTATTTTCTCTGGATATAAACAATTTACATAAAAGTGAATTATTCCCTATAATAATTATTCTGATTATTATGATCAAATACCTTTTAATATTGCTAAAAACCATTTCACTTACCTTGTTATTAAAATTACCAAAAATTTTAAAGACCTATATAGGTATAATTTCTCCCCTTTAGTTGAATATACTGAACAAGCACTTTCTAAATGGTCGCCTATGTCAATGTCATTGATAGGTCGAATAAATGCTATAAAAATGGTTATTTTACTGAAATTCTTAAATATATTTCAAGCAGTCCCCTCTTTTGTTCCAAAAACATTTTTTGATAAAATAGATTCTATGATTTTGTCTTACGTTTGGAATAATAAAAGCTCCAGAGTGAATTAACTTTTATTGCAAAAAACAAAAAAAAGATGGAGGACTGGTCTTACCAAACTTCAGATTTTATTATTGAATAATTAATATTTGTTATATTACTTCTTGGATTTATGATATAGATGACCAGAATCGTCCTTCATGGTTACAGTTGGAGGAAAATTCAGTAACAGGGTTTTCTTTAGCTTCTTTATTAGGAGCTCCCCTTATATTTTCGCTCTCTAGAATAGGTGGACAAGCTCTCAACCCTATTGTTAAACATTTTTTTTTAAATCTGGTTTCAGTTTCATAGATTTGAATTAAATGATTTTCTACTTTCTAGTAATATTTATTCTAATTTCTTTTTTAAACCATCAACACTGGATAAGCTTTTTTAACATGGAACATTAAGGGAATAAAAACTTTTTTAGATTTGTTTTTAGAGGACTGTTTGATGTCCGTTTCGCAGTTAATGGATAAATATGACATCTCTAATACACATTTTTTCAAATACTTACAGGTCAGGAATGTTTTAAGAGATTTTCTACCGAATTACCCCTTAGCCTGCTCTTTAAATTTGGCTTAAGCTATTTTTCAGCTTAAACCATTTCAAAAATGATTAATAGCTATAATTTATAAACAGTTAATGAATGCTAGCATGTCGCCTAACAATAGGATTCAACGCACTTGGGAAATAAAAGTTTAACATTCACTCTCACATAATCAATGGAGTAAAATTTATTATCTAGTTAATAATTCATCTATCGGTGCATGCCATACTTTAGTTTAAGATAGTACACAGGGCCCATGTGTCCAAAGATAAATTGGCGCATATTTTTCCTAATATAAGCCCTATTTGTGACAGATGTAATGCAGAAGTGGCTACATTACTCATACGTTTTGGTCATGTGTAAGCTTAAATAAGTTTTGGAAGGATGTGTTTGGGATACTATCTAAAGTTATAGATGTGGATGTTCAACCCAATTCACTTATAGCAACTTTTGGGATCATTCCAAAGGAAGCAGGCAGAGTGTCTGCTTCCGCTCAACATGTGATAGCCTTTTCAACATTACTGGCTAGGAGAGCTATCTTGCTATACTGGAAAGACTCTAACCCATCTACTGTTTTTTATTGGCTCTCCTCCATTATGGCATGTCTAAGCTTGGAGAACATTAGAAGCCGGACATTTGATATATCTTTTAATTCTTAACAAGTCTGGTGACTCTTTATTCAATACTTACACATGATTTAATTTGTTTTTTATTTATTTATTTTTCTTTACTCTCTTTAGGGATAATCCTTATCCGTGAAGTTTCAGAGATGACTGGAAGGATTTTTTTTCATCTTTTTCTTTCTTCTAATTTTATTCTCAAATGGACTGCCCAATCTTTCTTTTCTTTTCTTTTTATTTTGTTTGTTCTGTTTAGTTAGTGGGTTTTTTTCCTTTTATTAAATCAAGTTTCTAATCTTTTTTTTAAACGATTGTCAAGAAGAGTTGTGGTTTTGTTCTGATTATATTGTATATATAACAGCGGAACATTTTACCTATCTGATTTTGATAATATAAACTTTCTTTTTTTTACTGCTGTTTATATGGGGTTTTTTTGTATTATCTGTTTGCTAAATTTCTCCTCTGATTTGTATATCCTTTACTGGAAAATCAATAAAATGTTTTAAAAATGAAAATGAAACACAAATGACACAGCATCTGTCCAGAGGAAATTTCCAACACCACTACAGAGGATTGCGACACAGAGCCTTTAAAAAGTATTCACCCCAAGTTTTCTTGTTTTCTTGTTTCATTGTTTTGTAATTCATTTCGATCACTTTGTAGAGATCTATTTTCACTTTGACATGAGCCATTTTTTGTTGATCAGTGATCAATTAAAAGCCAAATTAAATATACTGTGATTCTATTTGTAACACAATAAAACATGAAAACTTCCGGGGGGGGGGGCCTGGTGAATGATTTTCACAGGCACTCTTTATAGCTATTAACCACCACAAAGGAAAATATTCACCGATCACACATTGTCTGAATATTAGGACCTACCCTTCTCATGACACATACACAGAGTTGAATACATTTTTGCAAAGTTGGGGAATTAAGGATAATGGGGAAAAGGCAGGGAAGTGCAGTTGAGTCCATGGCCAGATCAGCCATGATCTTATTGAACAGTGGAGCAGGCTCGATGGGTCAGATGGCTGACTCCTGCTGGTTCTTATGCTCTTCTGTCCATGACACATGCTGCACAAACCAACCATGGGAATCACAGCCCTTCGCCTCAACAGACTGCGCTGGGAACCAATATCCTGGCTCACACACAATACAATCACAGAGACCTACACACGGCTCAGATATCGTCTGATCCCCAGGACCCATCCTCCCAGGGACACAATCTGCCCATCCTCCAGACCTACGTTCCTCATGTCAAAATCTCTGATCCTCAGTGCAGATGGTATTGAGTGGAAATATGATTGAAGTAGATAATATAATGATGGTGTGAGAAGAGAGATAATGAAAATAAATTTTCCCCTTGGCAGAGGTGTCTAGGATGAGAGAGTGTTCAAGGTAAGGAACAGGGAAACTTATGGAGTGATTGTACACTGCCACATAGTTTCCTGATGTAAACTAGTACCTCACCCCCTCCTGAATTGCCCTGACTGTAACTGCTGTCCGTCACATTTCCTGTGTCATCCTGCCAGTGACTACTGACCCCCACCCTTCCTGAATCATCCCGACTGTAACTACTGTCCCTCACCCCTCCTGAATTGTCCTGACTGTAACTACTATCCATCACCCCTACTGATTCATTCTGGCTTTAACAACAGTTCCTCACCCTTCCTGAATTGTTCTGACTGTAACTACTGTCCCTCGTCCCTCCTGAATCGTCCTGACTGTAACTACTGACCCTCACCCCTCCTGAATTGTCCTGACTGTAACTTCTGACCCTCGCCCCTCCTGAATCATCCTGACCGTAACTACTGACCCTCGCCCCTCCTGAATCATCCTGACTGTAACTACTGTCCCTCACCCCTCCTGAATTATGCTGTCACTGCTGTCCCTCACATTTCCTGATTCACCCTGCCAGTAACTACTTTCCCTCACCTCTACTGAATCATCCTCACTGTAGCTACTGTCCGTCAACAGTCCTGAATTATCCTGACTGTATCTCATATCCCTCATACCTCCTGAATCGTCCTGTGACTACTATTGCTCTTCCCTCCTGAATTGTCCTGACTGTAGCTACTATCCAGCACCCCTAATGAGTCATCCTACCTGTAACAACTGTCCCTTGCCCTTCCTGAATCATCGTGACTGTAACTGCAGACCCTCACCCCTCCTGAATTGTTCTGACTGTAACTAGAACTTCACTGCTCATGAATTCTCCTGATTCTAAATACTGTTCCTCACCCCTACTTAATCTCCTGGACTGTAACTACTGTCCCTCACCACTCCTCAATCATCCAGACTGTAACTAATGTCTCTCATATGTCCTCAATCGTCCTACGTAACTACAGTCCCTTACCCCTCCTGAATCATCCTGACTGTAACTTCTGTTCCTCACCCCTTCCAAATCATCCCGACTGTAACTACTGTCCCTCACCCCTTCTGAATTGTCCTGACTGTAATGAGTAATTCACCACTCAGGAATTGTCCTGACTGTAACTACTATCCCTCAACAATTTGAATCATCCTGCCTGAAACTACAGTCCCTCACCTCTCCTGAATTGCCCTGACTGTAACTACTGTCTCCATCCTTCATCCCTCCTGAATCATTCTGACTACTGTTCCTCAACCCTACTTACTCATCCTGACTGTACCTGCTGTCCTTCGTATATCCTGAATTGTCCTCAATGAACCACCTGTCCCTCACCCCTACTGAATCATCCTGATCTAACTATTGTCCCTCACCATTCCTGAATCGTCCTAATCAACCTTCTTGAATCATCCTGCAGTTAAACACTGTCCCTCCTAAATCATCCTGATGTAACTACTGTCCCTCACACATCCTGAATTGTCCTGACCCTAACGAGTAATTCACCACTCATGAATTATCCTGACTGTAACTACTGTCCTTCAAGAATTTGTATCATCCTACCTATAACTACAGTCCCTCACCCCTACTGAATAGTCTTCACTGTAACTACTGTCCCTCACCTCTCCTAAATAGTCCTGACTGTAACTCCTATCCCTCACCCCTCCTAAATCATCCCGATGTAATTACTGTCCCCCACCACTCCTGAATTGTCAGGACTGAAACCAGTACATCACCCCTCCTGAATCATCCTGACTGTGACTGCTGTCCCTCTTCTCAGCAAAATCATCCCAATGTAACTTCACCCCTCCTAAATCATTCTAACTGTAACTAAAGCCCCTCATACCACCTGAATCATCCTGACCGTAACTACTGTCCATCACCTCTACTGAATCATCCTCACTTTAACTACTGTACCTCACCCCTGCTGAATCATCCTGATTGTAACTGTCCCTCACCACCCCTGAATCATTCTCACTGTAACTACTGTCAATAACCCCTCCTGAATCATCCTGACATGTAACTACTTTCCCTCACCCCAAATGAATTACCCTGAATGTAACTCTGCTCTTCATCCTCATGAATTGCCCAGACTGTAACAAATGTCCCTCATCCCTACTGAATAATCCTCACTGTATCTACTGCCCCTCACTCCTACTGATTGTCCTGAATGTCATTACTGTCCCTCAACCCTCCTAAATCATCCAGATGGGACTACTGTCCCTCACACTTCCTGGATTGTCCTGATTGTAACTACTATCCATCACCCCTATTGAGTTATCCGACTGTAACTACTGTTATGAGTGATGAACAGACCTGATGAGAGGGTGAAGAGTTAACCATCCCCCCCCCCGAGAAACACAAACTATTACTGTTGTTATGCTGACCTTGAGAAAGAGAGACGGAAAAACAAGCAAGAACATTTGCGATTAACCAAATTGTGACTCCTTTTTTGAATTATTTACTGTTTCACTGCAAGGACAATAGTTTGCTCATAAACATTCCTCAGTGGACTGAAGGAGCGGCCTTATTTGATGGACACAGTCATTCAGGAGTGATGGATAGTGGAGTCTCCATTGGTAGGGATAAAAGATAGGTCTGGACAGACACCCTCCAGACACACCAGTGGACACTGATTGAGTGTTGGATCCCACAAGAAAGGTGGGGGCTTCAGAGACCGAACCAGGAGATCGGTCAGTAAAGTTCACAGTGTTAAAGCAGGGCCGGTGGGATCTTGTGTGAGTGTCCACTCATGCCAGAGTGATGAGTCCACCACAGAAGAATGGTCTAGCAGAAGGACAAAGAGGTCATAACTGAGTGACCACAAAGATACGACGGATTAAGAAAGCAAAGGAAGGTTTGCCTGACTGTAGCTGTTACATCTCGCTTGCTCTCTCTCTCTCTCCAATGATTACAACAACCATAACTACATCAGCACTTATGAACTGAACGGAACTTTATACCTTTTTATGACAATTCATTTACCCCTAGACATTGATAGAGCTTGTTTATTATTGATTATTATTATTCCTACACTTTTAGGTTTATTACTGCTAACTTGTTTTATATGTATATTTGCATTATTGATATGGTTTTGCTTATTTTTATTAATAAAGACCTTTAGTTTGGTACCACCAGACTCCAATGGATTCTTCTTTCTCTGCTGGTTAAACACCCAGTTACGGGGTACGTAACAAATTGGGGCCTCGTCTCGAGATTTGATCACCAAATTAGGGGGCCAGTGAATTGAGATAAAAGTCCCTTATCTGATCTGGTTGTGAGATTAACTAGACGGGAAACCAGCAGAGATGGACATTGTCAAATTTTTAAAAGACCCAACTGCGGGGGCATTAGAGGTTGCCAGGAAGGTTGAATTGGTGATTGTTGCGAAATTGGTGATCTCCCAGAGGAGAAATCGTCGATGAGAAAGGTGGATATACAGAGAGAAATAGCTATACATTATGTAACCAAGGGTTTGTTCACACCAGATGCATTGGACCTGTTCCCTGAGAGGAAACCAGCCCAGGGGGAGGTTCAGTTAGAGATGGAAAAACTAAGATTGGCTGAGGTAATGGGAAGAAGAAAGGAGAGAGGAGGAAGAAAGGAAAGAAGAAAGGAGGAGAAAGAAAGGAAAGCTGAAAGGAGGAAAGAGGAAGCTGAAAGGCAGATGGAGGAAAGGGAGAAAGAGAGGCAGCATGCGCTGGAAATAGAGAGGTTAAAGGTACAGCAGGGAAGAGACTGGGTGGCAGACCCAAATGAGGGGTTCAAGATTAGTCGTGAGATCCAGTTGGTACCTCCATTCGAGGAGATGGATGTCAATAAGTTCTTCCTCCATTTTGAGAAAGTGGCTGTGAATCAGAACTGGCCTGAGAGAAAATGGGCTGTTCTGGTACAGAGCGTACTTAGGGGGAAGGCTCAGCAAGCGTATTCGCCATTGTCCAAGGATAAGTCTAGGAATTATGAGGAAGTAAAAAGGGCTGAACTGAGGAGTTATGAGTTGGTGCCAGAGACATACCAGTAGAAGTTCCAGAACTTGAGAAAGCCGTGGAACCACACATCTTTAGAGTTTTCCCGTGAGATGCAAATATATTGTGAGCATTGGTGCACCTCAAAAGGGGTTGATGAAGATTATGATAACCTGTTACAGTTAATACTGATGGAGCAATTTAAAAGTTGTATCCCTGAGAGTATGAAGACATACTTAGATGAGAAGGAGACAGAGACTCTGTCTGCGACTGCCAAGTTAGAAGACGAGTACGCCTTAACCCACGAGTCAAAGTTTTCCTCAAATAAGAGTTACCAGAGAGGCAGTAGGGATGGTAGAGAAAGCCCACCGGCTATGGCAGAAAATAAGCCAGGAGCTAGTGGAAAAGGTGAGGAGGAGGAAAATCACGCTGGCAGGAAGGTTCCTAGCTTTACCTGTTAGAATTGTGGGAAAGCTGGTCATACAGCATCTAAGTGCTTTGCTCCGAAGAAGGAGACAGGAAAAGGGAAAACGGCAATTCCGACAGGTTGCATTGAGTCAGTCAGTAGATCAATGAGGAAGGCGAAGGTAGGTAGAGCACAAGAGGGGCTTGAGAAGTTTATCTCAAAAGGAAGGAGAAACCCCAGTTCCGGTGCGGATCTGGAGAGATGGACAAGTGTAAGTGCTGAGGACCCGCCCATAGATTCCAAGATTTATCCCGCATGCGCAGTCACTTGCAGTATGTCTAGAAAGGTGGCTGAGAAAGGAGCCAGTTTAAATGAGTCCAGTGTTAATTTAGCGGAGACATTTTTGCTGACCTTGTATGAAAGGGGTTACCGGATGAGAAGGAAAAGGACAGTGGGGTGAAAGAGAGTAAAGATGAGAAACAGATAAGGCATTTAGAAGGTCCAGGGTTGGACACGGATGATCTGTCTGGCTTGACAGAGCAGTTCGCAGTTGAAGAATTTAAATGTGTTCCCGATAATGATGTAAAGGTTGTCCTAGATGAAAAGGATGCCATTACCTTGAGGGAGTCTGCTGGGTTAGCAGACGAGGTTGTTTTAACCCGCAGGGTTGAGTTTACTCCGGGTGGGAGTTGCCCAGAGAGTAACTGGGAAGATCAGGGGAACATAGAATTTGAAAAGGGGACTGGTATTGAAAGCCTGGAAGAGGTAGATGTCCCGTTTGTGTGTGTTCAGGGTGTGAAGGGTGTGGATGCACAGGGTACTGAACCTAGTATTGTAACTCAGGAAAAGTCTGAGTTATCTGATTTAGTTGAAAAGGAATGCAGTCCTTTTGGGTCAGATGGACTTGGTTCAGTGAAGAAAAGGGTAACCTTGGTACCAGTGGAAAGTGAGAATTCTCAGTTGTTTGTGTTGGAAGATGTGTGAAAAGTTAATGATGAAATGAAAGCTGGTGATGTGAATATTATTGAAGGAGAAGGGAAAGGTGTTGTTCCAAAATTGAATAAAGAAAATTTAAAGTCTGAATTGGTTTTAGAAGGATTGACAAAAGGGAAGGGACCGTTAACTGAACAATGGCTTGTGAACAAGGTACCTTTGAATCAATTACAGTTTGTTTTGGAATTTAAAGAGAAACAAGTTGCTGATGTTGTTCAAGTATGTGATTTGGAGAGGCAGAACTTGAAATGTTGTTTTGACCAAGAGGGATCATCTGCCGCTGTTAAACTGAAAACAAATAGAATGAAAGATCCTGAAGATAAAATTAATGACTTGCTTAAAATTAACGAATTGTGTGGAAGTTCAACAAATGGGCTTAGTTTGGAAAACATTGGTGATAAGATAGCTCCTGTGAAAGGAGTCTGAGAAGGCCTATTCCACACTGGTGAGCAAGCTAACCACCTGAGAGTTAAGTGGAAAAGGGACAAAGGTTGACCAAATGCCACTTTGAATAACAGGATCTGGTTTTGAGGGAATTTGAACAAAGCATGTGAAAGAAAAAAAAGCACCATGGAAGATTGACTGTTTGAATGTTAAGTTTAAAAGTAAAATAGAGATTAGTATTTGCACAAACCTTTGTAATGTACTACATTATAATCACACATGTATTGGTTCACACTTTGTAATACACACCTAAGCTAAGAACACCACCCCTTTAGTATTTTTTTTGCTAACATGAAAAATAAAAATAGGCAGTTATTAAATTGGAGTCTGTTGTTACAGGAATATGATATTAAGATACAACATGTAAAGGGGAGTGACAATGTAATTGCTGATTGTTTACCTAGATGTTAACTTGAATGTGTATCTATTATTCTTGTAGTTAAGACAACTTCTGTGTTTTGTTAAACTCTGTAATTCAGCCATGTGCTTTATTAGTTAATTTTCCCCCGGTGGAAATTCCCAGAAGGATGGGGGTGTTATGAGTGATGAACAGACCTGATGGACAATGGGGTGAAGAGTTCACAATCCCCCCCCACCCCCCGAGAAACACAAACTATTACTGTTGTTATGCTGACCTTGAGAAAGAGAGACGGAAAAACAAGCAAGAACATTTGCGACAGATGAGAGAGGGGGAAATTGCTGATTAACCATATTGTGTCTCCTTTTTTGAATTATTTACTGTTTTGCTGCAAGGACAATAGTTTCCTCATAAACATTACACAGTGGACTGAAGGAGCGGCCTTATTTGGATGGACACAGTCATTCAGGAGTGATGGATAGCGGAGTCTCCGTTGGTAGGAATAAAAGATAGGTCTGGAGAGAGACTCTCCAGACATGCCAGTGGACACTGAGTGTTGGATCCCACAAGAAAGGTGGGGGCTTCGGAGACCGAACCAGGAGATCGGTCAGCAAAGTTCACAGTGTTAAAGCAGGGCCGGTGGGGACTTGTGTGTGTGTCCACTCATGCCAGAGTGACAAGTCCACCACAGAAGAACGGTCTAGCAGAAGGACAGAGAGGTCATAACTGAGAGACCACAAAGATATGACAGATTAAGAAAGCAAAGGAAGGTTTGCCTGACTGTAGCTGTCACATCTCGCTCGCTCTCTCTCTTTCTCTCTCTCTCTCTCCAATGATTACAATACAACAACCATAACGACATCAGCACTTATGAACTGAACTTTATACTTTTCTATGACAATTCATTTACCCCTAGACATTGATAGAGCTTGTTTATTATTGATTATTATTATTCTTACACTTTTAGGTTTATTACTGCTAACTTGTTTTATATGTATATTTGCATTATTGATATGGTTTTGCTCATTTTTATTAATAAAGACCTTTAGTTTGGTACCACCGACTCCAACAAATTCTTCTTTCTCTGCTGGTTAAACACCCAGTTACGGGGTACGTAACACTACTGTCTCTCACTTCTACTGAATCATCCAGATGTAACTGTTGTCCCTCACCACTCCTGATTTGTCTTAACGCTAACTACTGTCTCAATCCTTCCTGAATCATCCTGAAGGGAACTACTGCCCCTCACTGTGCCTGAATCATCCTGCAGTTTGCTCTTGTCCCTCACCCCTCCTAAATCATCCCGATGTAACTACCTCCTGAATTGTCCTGACTGTAACGAGTAATTCACCACTCATGAATTGTCCTTACTATGACTACTGTCCTTCACATCAACTGAATCATCCTGACTGTAACTACTGTTCCTCACCCCTGCAAAATCATCCCAATGTAACTGCTGTCCCTACCCCCTCCTGAATTTTTCTGACAGTAGCTAGTACAGGGGTGGGCAAACTTTTTGACTTGTGGGCCACAAAGGGTTCTAAAATTTGACAGTGGAGCCAGACCAGGAGCAGATGGACGGAGTCTTTTGGTAATACACCTCATAAGAGAAAATAAAATATCATGGGAAAACATGTGCTTTAATTTCAATTGAAAATGAACAAATGCATTACAACAAAATATCTGTCTTTGAAGTCCCATGGTATTTAGCTATTTATTGAAATGACTTTTAAAACACTGAAAATTAAATGAATAAAATAGAGCTTTTTTTTAATAGTAACAGTTATTATTTTAAAGCACTGAAGATTCTGTTATCCTTCAAGATATTATCATCATCACTCTCCTCCTGCCTGTCTTTATTTCAAAAATGGTAGGAGATGCAGGTCTACTTGTCCTGCTCCTTCTTATTCAATTATCCCCTGTGCCAAAACTCAACAACGACCAGCACAAAGACAGAACAGTGACAGCGCGCCAGTATGCGGAACGCGTTATTTGATCTGGAGCACATTTTTTATTTTGAGAATGTACGTGCACCTGCGCACTACTCATGTCCATCACTTAACAGAAATGACATGTAACATGTAAGGCTTATTGAAAAAAATATTTTCAAATGCATTTTTTACATAACACAATGAAGAAACTTATTTTTAATTTCAGTGGGAACAGTGTTGTTGGTCTCCCTTTTTAGCCAGCGCATCAAAGTCTGGATTTAGTTTTGTTGTGGCGATTCTCAGGATGGATCTGAGGTGTTGGTCAGTTAACTTGAATCTGTGGCTGGCTTTGTTGATGTTCATGACGCTGAACGCCTGTTCACACAAATAGGTCGAGCCAAAGAGTAAAGCGCAAATGTGGAGTAACACGCTGCACCTCAACAAAGGTCAATGTGTAGCGGTGTGCTACATGCAGCACTAAAATTACGACACGGAGTCGGTAACTGCAGTCGAAGAAAAAAAAACTTTATTCGAAATCCCCAGCCTCACTTTGAAGCCTCCCTCAACCTGCCCCCCGTGGCGCAGAGGCTCCAAAGCTCTGTGCTCGCAAATCCCCGCAGGCTATCTCCCTTAGCCGGAACGCTGGCTAATTGTGAGCCGGTTCGGATGTGCCAGGAAATGGGTCACCACAAATGTATATAGAATGCGTCATCTATTGGGAAAACGCCAGAATTGCGGGGAAAAAACGTTAACAAGGTTTATTAATATAATTTCATCAAGTTCTGCGGGCCGGATTAAAAAGCTTAACGGGCCGCATATGGCCCGGGGGCCGTGGTTTGCCCATGCCTGAGCTAGTACCTCACCACTCATGAATTACCTGACTGTAACTGCTGTCCCGCACACCTCCTGAATCATCCTAACTGTAACTAACGTCCCTCACTTCAAATGAATTGTCCTGATGTATCTGCTGTCTGTCACCCCTCCTGAATTATCCTGACTGTAACTCATGTCCCTCATATCTCCTGAATCATACTGATTGTGCCTACTGTCCCTCGCCCCCTGAATTGTCCTGACTGTAACTACTATCCATCATACCTACTGAGCCATCCTGCCTGTAACTATTGTCCCTCATCCTTCCTGAACAAACCTTACTGTAACTACTGTCCCCCAACCCTGCAAAATCATCCTGATGTAACTGCTGTCCCTCAACCCTCCTGAATTGTCCTGACTGTAACCAGCACATCACCACTCACGAATTGTCCTGCCTGTAACTACTGTCCCTCACCCTTACTGAATTGTCTTGACTGTAACTAATGTCCCCCACCCCCTGCTGGATCATCCTGACGAAACTAGTCCCTCACCCCTCTTGAATTGCCCTGACTGTAACTTCTTTCCCTCAACCCTACTGAATCATCCTCACTGTAACGACTGCCCCTCAATCCTCCTGAATTGTCCTAAATGTAACGACTGTCCCTGATCCTGCCTAAATCATTTGGATGCGACTACTGTCCCTCACCACTCCTGAATTGTCATTAATATAACCAGCACATCACCACTCACGAATTGTCCTGACTGTAACTACTGTCCCTCACTCCCCCGAATCATCCTATCTGTAACTATACTCCCCCACCCCTACTGAAACATCCTCTCTGTAACTACTGATCCTCACCCTTCCTGGATTGTCCTGACTGTAACAAATGTCCCTCATCCCTACTGAATCGTCCTGACTCTAAATACTGTCCTTTGTCCCTACTGAAGCATCCTGACTGTAATGCCTGACCCTCGCTGCTCCTGAATCATCCTGACTGTAATTGCTATTCCTCACCACTCCTAAACTGTCCCAATAAAACTACTGTCCCTCACCACTCCTGAATTGTCATGACTGTAACCAATACATCACAACTGATGAATTGTCCTGACTGTAACTACTGTCCCTCTCCACAACTAAATTGTCCTGACTGTAACTACTGTCCCTCACTCCTCCTGAATCATTCTACCTGTAAGCACACTCCCTCACCCCTACTGAATTAGCCTCTCTGTAACTACTGCCCCTCACCACTCATGAATAGTCCTGACTGTAACTACTGTCCCTCAACCCCCTAAATCATTTGGATGTGACTACTGTCCCTCACTCTTCCTGAATCATCCTGATTGTAACTAACGTCCCTCACCTCAAATGAATCATCCAGATGCAACTGCTGTCCGTCACCCATCCTGATTTGTTCTGACTATAACTAATACCTCACCCCTCATGAATTGTCCCGATTTAACTACTGTCCATCAACACTTTGAATCATCCTACCTGTAACAACTGTCCCGCACCCCTACTGAATCATCCTCACTGTAACTACTGCCCCTCACCATTTCTAAATCGTTCAGAGGTGACTACTGTCCCTCACCACTCCTGAATCATCCTAACTGCAGAACTCAGCAGCCCAGACAGCATCTATGGGAGGAGGTAGTGACAGCGTTTTGGGCCGAAACCCTTTTATTTATTTCCAGCATCTGCAGATTCACTTGTGTTACCGATGTAACTGCTATCTCTCACCCTTCCTGGATCATCCTCACTGTAACTACTGCCCCTCACCCCTCCTAAACCATCTGGATGTGACTGCTATCCCTCACCACTCATGAATTGTCTTGACTGTAACTACTATCCCTCACCCTTCCTGATTTATCCTGACTTTAACTCATGTCCCTCATACATTCTGAATCGTCCTGACTGTGACTAATGGCCCTCACCCCTATTGAACCATCCTGCCATGTAACTAATGTCCCTTGCCCCTAATGAATCATCCTGACTGTAACACTGCCCCTTACCCCTCCTGAATTGTCTTGACTGTAACAAATGTCTCTCACACCAACTGAATCATCCTCACTCTAACTACTGCCCCTCACACCGCCTGAACTGTTCTGAATGTAACTAGTACCTCAGCACTCATGAATTGCCATGACTGTAACTACTGTCCCTCACCCCTCCAAAATCATCCTGACTGTAACTTATGTCCCTCACCCCTCCTGAATCGTCTGGATGTGACTTCTGTCCCTCACCCCTCCTGAATTGTCCTGACTGTTGCTACTGTCCCTAACCCCTTCTGAATCATCCTCACTGTAACAAAAGTCCCTCACCCCTCCTAAATTGTCCGGATGCGACTACTTTCCCTCACTCTTCCTGAATTGTCCTGATTGTAACTAATAACCATCACTCCTACTGAGTTATCCTGCCTGTAATTACAGTCCCTCACCCTTCTTGAATCATCCTGATTGTAACTACTGTCCCTCACCCCGCAAAATCATCCCAATGTAACTGCTATCCCTCACCCCTCCTGAAATGTTCTGACTGTAACTAGCACCTCTGCACTCATGAATAGTCCTGACTGTAGCTACTGTCCCTCACCCCTCCTGATTCATCCTGCCTCTAACTTCTGTTCCTCACCCCTACTTAATCATTCTCACTGTAACTACTGTCATTCACCTCTCCAAAATCATCCTGGCTATAACTAATGTCCATCATCCCACCTGAATCATCCTGACTGTAACTTATGTCCCTCATACCTCCTGAATCTTCCTGACTGAATTGTGTCCCTCACCACTAATAAATCATCCTCAATGTAACTACTGCCCCTCACTCCTCCTGAATTGTCCTGAATGTAACTACTGCCCCTCACCCCTCCTAAATCATTTGGATGTGACTACTGTCCCTCACCCTTTCTGAATTGTCCTGCTTGTAACTACTATCTGTCACCCCTACTGAGTTATCCTGACTGTAACTAGTGTCCCTCGCCAGAAATGAGTCATCCCGATGTAACTACTATCCCTTACCCCTCCTGAATCATCCTGACTGTAACTCCAGACTGCAACTCTTGTTGTTAAGTCCTGCCTGTAAGTCCAGTACCTCAGCCTACTGAATCATCCCTATGTAACTACCGTCCCTCCGAAACTATGTCAACAATACCTGATCTTGTCTATCTAAATATATAGCCTGACCCTTAAAACCCTTCCAATAATTTACCCACGACTGACTTCAAGCTCACCGGCTTTTAATTCCCCATCTAGTTCTTAGAGCCTTTATCGCTAAAAAAAAAATTAGCTATCCGTCGTCCAGCGGCGCATCATCTGTGGCTAAAAACATTTTAAATCCATTTGCCAGGGCCTCTACAACTTTGGTACTAACCTCCCACAAATTCCACTGTAATCCGGCTACAGTCCAGGACTAAACCACAGCTTTGCCTCAGTTTTGTAGACTGTGTTTGCCAGACAACCTCTCCCAATCCACATTTTTCACATCCATCCTGATACGCTTAAAGTTGGTCTTCCCCCAATTTTGAATCCCAGCCTGAGGACTAGTCCTATCCCTTCTAAAGAATTATGATCTCTCGATCCAAAATGTTCCCCAATACAAACTAATTCCACCTTCCCTGTCTCGTTCCTTCATAGCTCATCCACTGTAGCACTCCCTCTAAATGGGGCCTCTATACATGATTAAGGAAACATTCCCAAACATATCTGACAAACTCTATCCCAATTGGTCTGTTCACAGTATGGGAATCCCAATCAATATACGAAAAGCTAAAATCAGCCTTACTTGTTTGAGATCACTCTACAAATTTGCTCCTGTGAATCTTTTTGTTGGATGGTCAACAACACAATAGCATTGAAGTGATCGTCCCTTTTTTCTTGCTCAGGGCATCCACAGAGCTTGAGTAGAGAAGCCCCCCAGTCTGTCCTGTTTGAGGACTGCCGTGACTCTTCCTGATTAGTAATGCCACACACCCCAACCTTCATCATACGCAAAGCAACAGAACCCTGAAACCTCAAGTTGCCAGACCTGCAAACAGTACTTACTGACGACGATAATACCACAAATCCACATGCTGACGAATGCTCAGAGCTCATCTCCCTCACCCACAATTCTTTCATAGGGAGAGATGCAACTCCACAGCATTTGTCACACGAGGCTCAACTTGTTGGTTCCTGTCTTTGTAAGTCGTTTAAACATCTTCCTTCCTCACAACAACTCCACTTGATGCTAAAGCTCTCTGCTTCCTAACCCCCTGCAAGCTGAGTTTAAACTCCCTGGAACAGTTTTAGCAAGATTATAGGTCCCCCTCCAGTTCAGGTGCAAACCATGCAATTGTCCAGGTTCCTCTCACTAACTCCACTTTAAACCAACCACTTCCTTGCAACTTCCTTGCAGCACCAAACCTTCCTTGCAACTCCTAGTTTCAACCCCCAGAGGGAGCACTAGCACACCTTAACACTGGGTTCCCCCTGCACTTCAGGTGCAAATCATCCCATTTGTACAGACCTCCACTACCCTGGCCCAATGGGTCAAAACTCCAAAACTCTTCATTCTGAACAATTTCCTTAGCCATCTTGCCTCTCATGTGTCATGGGTGGAAAGCCTGACATCACCACCCTGAGGTCCTGTCCTTCAATTTAGCTCCAAGCTCACTTTGCAGGACCTCGTCACCCTTCCTGCCGATGTCACTGGTACCAATGTGGGCCACGGCTTCTGCCTGCTCTCCCTTCCCCTTAAATATGCTGTGAACTCACTCCGGGATGCCCTTGCAAGGTAACATGCTGTCAGGGAATCTCTTTCTTGCTGTCTCAGGTCGGTTCCCTAACCAATGTATCTCTCATCTCTAACACTTGCCTCTTTTTCTCCCCTTCCTTGTCAGTGAGGAAAATCTCAGTGCCAGATACCTGACTGAAGTGGCTTTCCTCTGCCAGGTCGTTTCTAACACCATTGCCCCCACCCCATATTACTGGGGGGACGAGCCACAGGATCACACTGCACTGGCTCCCTCTCTCCTGACAGCCACCCAGTTTCGACATTTGAGTGAAGCTTCAACAGGTACATTAGCGGGAGGGGAATAGAGGTCTATGGTCAAGGTGCAGGTTGGTGGGATTAGTTCAGCACAGAGTGGATGGACCAAAGGGCCTGTTTCAGTTCTGTAGTTTTCTATGACTCTTTAGTAGGAGAAAGAGTGCAGTATTTAAACACCTGGCTGCTGACAACTGGGGTGATTGACACTAGATCTGCCAAAGGAACAATTAGACTCATGTGGGCACAGTCAGTCCCCCAACTGTTTGATGCATCACAGATCTGTAATAACTCAAGGATCAGTGCCTCAGTAAATGAGACTTATCAAACTTTCCCCCCCCCCCGAATGAATCAGAAATTCTGCATCAGGATATTCCTGTCCTGCAGTGCTCTCACACGGACTTGTTGCTCCTGCTGAGGACTCAGCCGCTGTTCACTTCCAGCTGCACAATGTTTTCTCCCAATCAACCTCAGCCTCTTATCACAGGTCTAATTCTAACAGGACAGAGATAACAATACAATGGAAAACCATTAGACATAGGAGCAAAAATTAGGTCATTCAGCCCATCGAGTCTGCTCTGCCAGCCCATCATGGCTGTTCCCGAATCCCACTCAACTCCACACACCTGCCTTCACGCCATATCCTTTGATGCTCTGACTGATGAATAATCAACTCCCACCTTAAATACACCCATGGACTTGGCGTCCACCACAGTTTGTGGCAGAGCATACCACATATTCTCCATTCTTTGGCTGAAAAAAATTCCTCCTTATCTCTATTCTCAAAGGCCACCAGTCAGTTATGAAGCTGAGCCCTCTAGTTCTGGACATCCCCACCAATTCTTCAATGCCCTACCATTTACCATGTATGGTAAATTTGATTATTCCTACCAAATGTAGCACCTCAAACTTATACCTGGAAATCTGGAGAATTCCAAGACCTGGAAATCCAGAGAAACACATACAAAATACTAGAGGAACTCACCAGGCCGGGTAGTATCTATGAAAAAGAGTCAACAGACAACATTTCGGGCTGAGTCCCTTCATCAGCACCCTCGCAAAAAAAACAAATAATATCAACTAGTCTAATTCAAATAGGTATATACATCATGATGGCAGGCATATCCTAACAAACTACCCATGATTAAACCACCTGCCCCAGAGATCTCAATTTAGCAATTAGAAATTTCCTTTGAACCTCAAAATCTGCATGCAAACGATACCTTCATGAATTACCATTATATTGCTTATTCAAACAATAAAACTGTTGGCTGTGGAGGAATTCAAATATGGAAGGCAAAGTCAAACTCGAATAGGTCTAGTACAGTGGAAGCAGACAAACCAATTGTCTTTGTTCTTGCCATGAGTTTGAAGGAATGGAGACTGCCATTTTGTGAAGCTACCCTATGCCCTCCATTTTGTGAAATGAAGTTGCTTGGCTGTATTTCTGTTTTAAAGTAGAGAGAATCATGCTCTGAGTAAGCTGCTGGAATAGAGACTATTTCCAAATAAGTAGTTATTTGTGAGGTGGCCTTTAATTAGATTGTGATTTCGGGTCTGTGCCTGCCTTGAGTGATTCAAAGCTTGTTCCTGGAGATAGCAGTAGCTCTCTCCAGAGACCCAGCATTGCAAAGAAGAACCCCCACACCAAGGGCTAAGAGAAGGATCAATCAACTACTTCAGGGCTATAAATTGGAAAAGAGTGAATCTTGGTACAACGAGAAGAGTAGAGTTCATGTTCTAAGCTGTTGGCCTAGGGTTGTTGCTTGTGCAGCAATGGTAAAGTGCGAGCATCGAATATCTAAGAGTTGCGTTGTGAGCTAGCAAGCTTCATTCCATTGCTAAATGGTCAAAACAGTGAACGCCTCCCAACCGTTCCCTACGAATGCCTGTATCATATTGCTCCTAAACAACTGCTCCTTGTTATTCAACGAAGTACATCCAATACGTAAACTTTTGAGTACGACTTACCATTGGGTAGGAGGCACAGTAGCATGAAGACACACATTCAGCAATTCAGAAACAGCTTCTTCCCCTCTGCCATCCAATTCCTAACTGGACATTGAACTGTGAACACTACCTCCCTGTTTTAAATATATATTATTTCTATTTCCCAAAGATTTTTAATCTACTCGATATACATGTACTGTAATTGATTTACTTACTTATTTATTACTTTTATTTTCTTCTTCTATTTGATCATTGCATTGAACTGCTGCTGCCGGTGATAATAAACCTGATTCTGATTCCATTTTGATATACCCATTTCCCAATGGAGCTCCCATTATCCTCCAAATTTAACATAAATGCCGTCCCTTCATTTCTTTACCCAACTTCGATGCCACTGTGATCAAACAGACCTTCTAATTATAACGTTCAACTCCTACTTATGCAAAGGCACCGCTACACTTACATCCTTAATTTTCAGCCACTGCTTGGCCAGAATACCTGCCAGCTCACTTCCTTCAACCACAACTTGGGCAGGAGCCCATTTTAAATGTGTGCACAGGCCTAGACTGTGCAGTCTGACAGACGTTGTCCAATCTCCAGAAGAATGTCAGTCTGACAATTTGAAGTACCGGTTTGAACAAGTGTGAAAACCAAGAATGAATGTGAGCATTGAAGCACATGATCAGGGAATACAGCTTGGAATATTGAAGGCCAAACTGATAGACAAGAATACTGATGAATTCTGACAATGTCAGAGCATTTCTTCTTAACAAAGTCAATTGAAATTCTGAAAAAGAAACAGAGAGACCCTAGTAACCATAATATCTGCCTTAATATTGCTAAATTCCCTGTACCAAATGGTTGCCGTGATGCATCTGGTGTGGTCATCATTGAACATCCTTCCGGAGGCTCCTGCAGCCAAGCTGGTGCCAAACTTCATAAACTTTCCTGTCGGCTACACTGGTGAGGCCGAGAGGGGGATCTTGATGACTGGGCATTTCAGGATCTCCGTACCTTCTGCCCAGGCTTGTGATCACCCATTGTCCTTCCAGACAAATGGATGGCACCACCACTTGCACACATTTACTAAATCCTCAGATGCTATTGCAAGGTCAGCAGCAGAAATACAATACAAAGATTTATCCTGTTACTCCTACTATCATTCAAGTACACCAAACATTTTTCTTTCAAAAAGCCTTCCACTGCCATCCCATTCCCATTTGTGACACTACAACACAGCATTAAATCCCCACATCAGATAATCTTATTGTTCCAATTTCCATTGTATCAGGTGTTAATGCTCCACAAGTTTAAAAAAAAGATATCTACTTTACCATTCTATCCCCAAATTTCAACATTTGCCTTAAGCATCACCAAAGCTCTGTGCAACACCATTTTGACAAATATGGGATGTTTGTCCAATATTCAAATTGTCCTCCATCAATATCCAATTTCTGATAGCGTCTTATCAAGATGGCTTTGTATGCTCTGATCATTGACAATGTTTTGTGGGCTTCAGAAAATTGATCCAAAAGTTCTGTTAAATATTCTACTTTAAACTTTTCTTACTGCCAGTATGCAACTCCCCTTTAAACAAAAGATTTTAAATTGCTGAATGATCTTCAGAACTCTCCATCGAATGAAGGACTCATTGGATCAGATAGGAGAATGAAGATTTAAGCGAATGAAGGATCCTCACCAGGGCTGAAAGGGAGGCAGAAGACAGCAGACAGGAGACAGGGACGCCAAGCCAGGCTGAAACACAGAGAGATGAGGCCTCCTCTACGGAGTACGTGTCGCTGTTGGAGAACAAGATTTAGGATCCAAGTGCAAGACTGCTGTATCAGAGGGAACTGATAGACTGATTTCTCCCGGCACACTAGATACAACAATCAAACCCAAAGGTTTGCGATTTATAGAATGTATCGAAGTGCTGAATTGGGAAAAGCAAAAGGAGGAAGTGAATTTTATGATAAACTCTCAGTGGTGCTCCAGTCTGGCAGCTGTGGAGGAAAATATTATGAGTTAAAGATTATGTTAGGCAAAGGGTAAATATTGGCATTTTGAGCATAGAAACCTTTCTGTTGTTAGTTTGTTGTAGATATGGCCTTTGTGTTCTGCAGAGACACTTGCAGTTTATTCAGAATAAACACTTGCAATTGCTTATCTTGTAAGAATTAGAATCAAGAATGAATCTAACGTAAGAATGAGACAAATGTCAAAAGTTGGTACACAGGACTGAATTTTTAATTTTTGGCTGTTACTTGGGGCATGGCTTATCCCAAGAGAACAGTGTGTGAGCCAAGCTTATCTTCTCTAATTCGAACAATCGAACAGCCTTTGCATTTGCAATCAATTTACACATGTATGAAAGGAACTGTGCACTCTGTACACTGCACCCACTGTCAGAGGTTCCACTCCCCATGATTAAAACTCTCATTATTTTGAAGTTTGTGTCTGATTTATTTGGGGTCAACTTTAATTGAATTTCCTTTGCAAATTAATTTCGCTAACAGTGGTTTTGGCAAACTTGTGTTCCCCCAACCTTCAACACGTGACGGTCAAATACAGTACTATGCCTTCTAGTTACCTTGGGAGTTCTCCCTCAGATGCCATAGGGAAGCAACATCTATCAAAGATCCTCACCACCTCGGCCAGGCTCTGTTCTTGCTGCAGCCATCGGGGAAAAGGTAAAGTACCTCAAAACTTCGACCACCAGGTTGAAGAAATGTTGCTAGCCCTCAGGATCTTGAACAAAAAAAAGAGTAATTTCACTTATCTATTGAGATGCTCCCACAACCCGACTTGAAGGACTCTTTAGTCAATTCATGCTCTCGGTATTTATTGCTACTTATTTACAGATGCATTTCAACAGTTTGTTTTCTTCGCTGCTGTAGCTCCTTCAGTGATGCGGTTTACAGGTACTATACTACAGAAGATGCAAGCAGGATAAAGAATCTCAGGGTTGTATCTTATTTTAAACTCGTCTATTATCCTGATCTCAGTTTACATACCATGTGTGGGCTGACTATTATTAATCACATAACCATATAACAATTACAGCATGGAAACAAGACATCTCAGCCCTTCTAGTCCATGCTGACCACTTACTCTCACTTAGCCCCACTGGCCCACACTCAGCCCATAACCCTCCATTCCTTTCCTGTCCATATACCTATCCAATTTTACTTTAAATGACAATACCGAACCTGCCTCTATCACTTCTACTGGATGCTCATTCCACACAGCTATCACTCTCTGAGTAAAGAAATAACTGCTCGCAATCCTGCATGTTGTCTCCAAACAGGAAACAGTCCATCTCAGCGCATTTCAAATCACATTGGAGACTTCAACCAAGCTTATTTGAAGAAAACCCTGCCCTCAACGTCACAAAAAGAAAGGAACTGGTTGTGGACCATAGGAGGAATGGAGACAGGCTAACCCCTGTTGAGAGGGTGAACAGCTTTAAGTTCCTCAACATAAGCATCACCGAGGATCTCAGATGGTCTGTACATATTGGCTGTGTAGTGAAAAAGGCACAACAATGCCTCTTTCACCTCAGGCCGTAGAAGTAGTTTGGTAGAACTTCTACAGGGCCTCAAGTGAGAGCATCCTGATTGGCTGCATCACTGCCTGGTATGGGAACTGTACTTTCCTCAATCGCAGGACTCTGCAGAGAGTGGTGTGGACAGCCCAGCGCATCTGTAGATGTGAACTTCCCACTATTCAGGACATTTAGTAAAACAGGTAAGTAAAAAGGGCCCAAAGGGTCAGTGGAGACCCGAGTCATCCAGAGCACAATTTGGTCCAGCTGCCACCATCCAGGAAACGGTACCTCAGTATTAAAGCCAATAGGCTCTGGGAAAGCTTCTTTCACCAGGCCATCAGAATAATTAATTCATGCTGAGACTATTGTATTTCTATGTTATAGTGAATGTCTTGTTCTACATACTATTTGTGCATGGATTTGTGCGTGGAAGGTCATGTTTGACAAACCTTTATTGAATTTTTTGAAGAAGTTACAAGGAATGTTGACAAGGGTAAGGCAGTGGATGTAGTCTATATGGATTTCAGCAAAGCCTTTGACAAAGTTCCACATGGAAGGTTGGTTAAGAAGGTTCAGGATGGAGGCCGGTGACCAGCGGGGTGCCTCAGGGATCTGTTTTGGGCCCAATGTTGTTTGTAATATACATAAATGATCTGGATAATGGGGTGGTAAATTGGATTATTAAGTATGCCAATGATACTCAGGTGGGAGGTGTTGTGGATAATGGGGTGGGTTTTCAAAGCTTGCAGGGAGATTTATGCCTGTTAGAAGAATGGGCTGAACGTTGGCAGATGGAGTTTAATGCTGAGAAGTGTCAGGTTCTACATTTTGGCAGGAATAATCCAAATAGAACATACAGAGTAAATGGTAGGGAATTGAGGAATGCAGAGGAACAGAGAGATCTGGGAATAACAGTGCATAACAGTGCATCAGTGAATAACAGTTCCCTGAAGGTGGAGTCTCATGTAGATAGGGTGGTGAAGAAGGCTTTTGGAACGCTGGCCTTTATAAATCAAAGCATTGGGTACAGAAGTTGGGATGTAATGTTAAAATTGTACAAAGCTTTGGTAAGGCCAAATTTGGAATATTGTGTACAGTTCTGGTCACCGAATTATAGGAAAGATATCAATAAATTAGAGAGAGTGCAGAGACGATTTACTAGGATGTTACCTGGGTTTCAGCACTTAAGTTACAGAGAAAGGTTGAACAAGTTCGGTCTCTATTCATTGGAGCGTAGAAGGTTGAGGGGGGATTTGATCGAGGTATTTAAAATTTTGAGAGGGATAGATAGAGTTGACGTGAATAGGCTGTTTCCATTGAGAGTAGGGGAGATTCAAACGAGAGGACATGATTTGAGAGTTAGGGGGCAGAAGTTTAAGGGAAACACAAGGGGGTATTTCTTTACTCAGAGAGTGATAGCTGTGTGGAATGAGCTTCCTGTAGAAGTAGTAGAGGCCAGTTCAGTTGTGCATTTAAGGTAAAATTGGATAGGTATATGGACAGGAAAGGAGTGGAGGGTTATGGGCTGAGTGCGGGTAGATGGGACTAAGTGAGATTAAGAGTTCGGCACGGACTAGGAGGGCCGAGATGGCCTGTTTCCGTGCTGTGATTGTTATATGGTTATATGATTATTTGTTATAAATTACAATAATTGCACATTTAGACGGAGACGTAAAGATTTTTACTCCTCGTTTATGAAGGATGTAAGTAATGAAGTCAATTCAATTACCATCAGCATATAACCTGAGGCTCCAGAGATCCCAACATACTAGACCACTGTTAAACTATGATAAGGAATGCCGACTGTTCCGTGACCGGACTGCATTTTGTAAATTTGATCAAATGGCTGTCCTCATCCCACTTGCAGACAGGTAGATGCTAAAGAGCAAGCTCCAGATATCATCACAACTGAAAGGTGGTGGTGGGAGGCAGAGGAGTGATTACGGGATGCTGAGTCGGTGGTCTCGGCCGTTTTAAAGTCCTCATCTGAGGATCTGAATGAATACACCATGGTTGCATGAGGGGGATCTTCTTTACTCAGAGAGTGGTAGCTGTGTGGAACGAGCTTCCAGTAGAAGTGGTAGAGGCAGGTTCGATAGTGTCATTTAAAGTAAATTTGGATAGGTACATGGATAAGAAAGGGATGGAGGCTTATGGGCTGAGTGCAGGTCGGTGGGACTAGATGAGAGTAAGATATAGTATCCTGCAGGGCTTCGCTTCGAGATGGGCCCAATGCCTTCTCTGCTGGCTTTGACCATCAAACCATCACAAACTCCCACATCGCGCAGAGATCCCATAATCTGTTTTGGAGTCTAACATGGGAACTGCCTTCAGGAGGGTAAAACTGATAGCACTCAGCCCAGATGGGGTATCTGAACATGTCCCTATGCTGATCAAATAGTTACTGTGTCTCAGTGAGATCCTCCACCTCTCACTTTGACAGTGTGTGGCACCCACCTGCTTCAGTTGTACCAGAGCCCAAGGTGGTGGTAACCGGCCTCAGTGATGACCGTCCAGTAGCACTTACACCCTCAGTGATGAAGGGTTTTGAGAGACTGGAGATGAGACATGCCAACCAACTCCTGCCTGAGAAGCGACTTGGATCTGCTCCAGTTTGCCTGCAGGAACAACAGGTCCATGGCAGATGCCATCTCACTGGCCCTTCACTCATCCCAGAACATCGGGAGAGAAAAGATACATAAACCAGGATACTCGTTATCCACTCCAGCTCAGCATTCAATACCAACATCCCCTCAAAATTCAACAATAAGCTCCAAGCAACTGGATCTTGGATTTCCTCACCTGTAGACCTCAGTCAAGAGTTCCATTTACTATCAGAGAATGCATGCAATATGCAACCTGAAATTCTTACTCCCCATACACATCCTCGAAACAAAAGAAAATCTCCCAAAGGACAAATGACAGAAAAATTATAAGAAAACAAAAGGACCCCTGCCCCTCCCATGCACAACACTCAGCCCTCCTGCTACTCATTCCAGCAGAAAGCATCGGTATTCCCACCAACCTAAATGCAAGCAAAAGCTGAGATCATCCATCTATTCACTCCAACATTTCAACACTCCACAGGCTCTCTCTCTCTTTCACTAACAAGGCAGAAACGGATATTGCTCCTTCCACAGCGACACACAAAACTCTAGTCGCTATTTCGATGTCACACTGAGTCTGAAGTATTCAGACTGGCGACATCTCCTGCACAATTTCCATCAGCGCAGGGATACCACCAGCTCGTGTGCTTCACCCCTGGCTCTACTCACTTTATACTTCTGACTACGGCAAGGCACAGCTCCAATGTCTGCTGTCAAATCAGCATTTTGGAAGAATATTGAAAATCTGGCAAAGTGGTGTCATAACAATAGCCTCTCACTCTATGGAGGCAAGACCAAGGTACTGATTACAGACTAGAGGGTCCATTATAGGCGCCTCAGTGTGAGGGCACCACTGCTGTGGGCCATCTGCAGTCAAATGGGAGCGAGATCAATTTCACTGACACAAGTCATGTAGCTTGTTGTGCAGGTGTAACAAATAACCAGAATTTTTGATAATAAAACATAAAAATCAATCAATATATAAATATTACAGAAGGGCAAATAGTGAGGTAGTGCTCATGGACTATCAGAAACCTATTTTGGAGAGCAGAGGCAAATTCTGAAACATTTCCAAAAAAGGTGTTGTTGAAACAGGGTCACATGACTGATGGTTCCGCCCCGCAATGGGCCTGCTGACGTCTCTGGGTTAACTCAACTTGGCCACAACTGTATCATGCCCTACCCAACCCATCCGGAGTCTTTACAAGGATGACAACCGGCAACATGTACAGAGGATGCCACATCTGCACATTCCCCCCCCCCCTCACAGGCAATAAATTCTGTCTACATTTTGGAAGGACGGAGTTAAATAGCACCATTTCTACATGTACTCTCCACCAGTTAGAATTGGTAACTCAAAAACAATCAAAGACATTCTGTACACAAGCTGAAATATTGGAAATGCTCCTAAAATTGCAAACAACAATAATTATCTGAAAAGATAAAAATCCTGGTTTGCTCTGGAATGGATGAATTTGAAGTGTATGATTTTTGAAATGCTCAGGTAAATGAACAAGGCTTATTTCTAATAATAATGGTCGGGTCATATGCCACCAATCATGGATTTCATTTTGGCCGGTAGTATTACTGGTAAGGAGATCAAGAAACAAAATGCCCAACCTCGCCATGATGTTATGTTATAGCAAGATAAGACCTTGGTCAGACCCCACTGTGCTCAGTTCTGGTCACTTCACTACAGGGAGGATGTGGAGAGTATAGAGAGAGCACAGAGGACTTTTACAAGCATACTCCCTGGACTGGAGAGCGTGCCTTATGAGAATAGGTTGAGTGAACTTGTCCTTTTCTCCTTGGAGTGACAGAGGATGAGAAGTGACCTGATAGAGGTGTATAAGATGATGAGAGGCATTGTTCATGTGGATTGCCAGAGGCATTTCCCAGGGCTGAAAAGGCTAACACGAAGGTGTTTGGAAGTAAGTACAAGGGGGATGTCAGGGGTAAGTTTTTCCATGCAGAGTGATGTGTGCGTGGAATGCTCTACCAGTGAAGGCGGTAGACGGGTACACAACAGGATATTTTAAGAGACTTTTAGAAAGGTATATGGAGCTTAGAAAAATAGAGAGCTATGCGCTAGGGAAATTCTAGACAGTCTCTAGAGTATTATTGTGGGACGAAGAGCCTGTAATGTGTTGTAGATTTCTATGTTCTATGTTTTAGAGAATGAGGCAGATTTGGATCTCAATGCCTCGCTACCAGGCGAAGGAGGAAGACGTTCACATATGTGGAGTTTTGTCCTGAAGGTGTGTTTACTCAATTTAACAATTTCTCCAGGACGGACAATATGGGCCGAGCGATCGCTTCTTGTGCCGAGAATCATGCCATCAACCTAGGACTTGGATCCCGTTACCGGACAGTGTGATGGAGGTAAAGGGCCGCTAAACAGTAGTGCCCCATTACCCCGCCCCCAGGACCAGAACACGGACTTAGCCCCGGCCCATTTCAGCCGGCTCGGTGTGAAGGCACCAACACTGGAGGCCACCCGCAGAAGGAAATTCAACCAGAGTCACAGCCAAACACGTGAGTGTGCGCGCGCCCGCCCGGGACCAGCAGAAATACTCACCGACGGGAACTTGCGTTCCTCGCTCTGCAGTCACCAGGCCTTCTTAAGGATCGCCTCCCTCTCCCAATCGGCCCCGCATACGACCTACTTCAGAGGGAACAAAATTGAATCCGCCCCTCTTCCGGGGACCGTGGATATGCGCAGTGCTACGACGTCATCAGGGCGGGGGTGGGGCCCAGGAAGGAAACCCAATGAGAGCGAGATCATTTGGATTGTACAGTCGTCCAGTTTGTTTTGCAGGCGCAACAAATTTGTTGCAAGTTTTTACAATAACATAACACAAGATATAAAAAATGAATAAATAACTAATACAAAAGAGGGAATAGCAAGGTAGTACTCATGGTCTATTCAGAAAGCCTATTTCGGAGAGCAGAGGCTAATCTTGAATCACTAAGATCGTTAACGTTGAGATCGTTAAGAGCAACAGAATTCTTGGTGTTCACCTGGCGGAGAATCTCACCTGGTTCCTCAACACCAGCTCCATAGCAAAGAAAGCCCAGCAGAGTCCCTACTTTCTTCGAAGGCTGAGAAAAGTCCATCGCCCATCGCCCCTCCCCCATCACTGCCTCGTTCGGGAATTGCATCGTCTAGGATCGCAAGACCCTGCAGCGCATAGTGAGGTCAGCTGAGAAGATCATTGGGGTCTCTGTTCCCGCCATTACAGACATTTACATCACGCGCTGTACCCGCAAAGCTAACAGCATTGTGAAGGACCTCACGCAGCCCTCATACAAACTCGTCTCCCTCCTGCCATCTGGGAAAAGGTACCGAAGCATTCGGGCTCTCACGACCAGGCTGTGCAACAGTTTCTTCCCCCAAACCATCAGACTCCTCAATACCCAGAGTATAAACTGCCACCTACACCATATATCATTATATTGAAAATTGTACTCTGCTGTGCCTATTGTCTTGTTTATTGTTTATTTATTAATTATTGTACTGCCCTGCATTGTTTTGTGTACTTTATGTAGTCCTGCGTAGGTCTGTAGTCTCGTGTAGTTTTTGTGTTGTTTACGTAGTGTAGTGTAGCCTTGAGTTCTCTCACATAGTCTAGTGTAGTTCTGTAGTTTTGTGTTGTTTCATGTAGCACTATAATCCTGGAGGAACGTTGTTTCATTTTTACTGTGTACTGTATCAGCAGTTTATGGTCGAAATGACAATAAAAAGCGACTTGGCTTGACTTGATTTCCAAGAAAGGTGTTGGTAATACGGGGTCACGTGACCGGCGGTGCCTCCCGCAACGGACCTGCCAACATCTCCGAGTTAACCCACCTTTGCCGCAGCTAGATCCTTGCCGTCCCCAACCCATTCTGCGTCTTCACAGGCCTCTGTGGTGGGCGGGGGTATTTCCAATAATTCACTCTCAGAGCAGAGATACTTCTCCTCATTTCAGTCCTGAACAATCCACCCTTTCTTTCTGAGACTGGAAACCTGATTCAACTATCCCATAAAATTAATGATGTTGTGCATTTGAATTAGTTCACCCACTAAAGGGGAATTATTTATCTTCCTTCATACTCTGACTGCACCATTCCAAGGATCAGTGCAGTCAATCTCCGAAACAAGAGCCATCTAACCTCTTTGTTAAATCGCTATAGCATTAATATCCATTATCTTCAGACCTGTGTTGTTCCCACCTGTCATCTCCCAGCCCCTGACACTATTTCCAATATTCCCTATTGCCCTCTCACCTGGACCACCCATCACTCTCCAACATTGCCTCTCACCTCATCAGATATCATTATTCATATACAGTGCTGAGAAGGTCCCTTCGAGCTACGGCACCAGCAATCCCCCAATTTCATCCTCGGGTCCATTTGTAGTGATCAACAAAACTACCCACTCCGGAATGTCGGAAGAAACCAGATCACAAGTAAGAGATACACGTAATCACGGGCAAGACATAACAGATAGCGGCAGGATTTGCTAACATTCTCGAATTTGCCTCTGTTCATCCAGACTGTGGCAGTGCTCCCCGTGTATTTAACTAGCATCTCTCTGTAAAATAAAATGTTGTGTGTAAGTTACATGGGGCAAGAAAATACATCAAAGTGTGGTGAAAAGCCTGTCATGCAAATTGTTCCAACCAATCAACTGATTGAATGGCGCAAAGAAGGAGAACAATAACATATTCCACAATAAAGTTTAACAGCTCCAGAGAAGGACGGTGCAGGTTGTCAAGGTTGTCTTATCCTCCCTTTAGAATGATGCTTTGAAGAACATTGGGATAAAGCAATCCGACAACTTCTGACTAGTACCCAGAAACTTCAGCCATTGCTGCTGCACTGTCATCCCTGCTGGTGTCTCCTTTCAATCAACTTTGGCCAGCTTCTCTCTCACGCCTATGCAGTTCATTTTTACTCGATTATAATACGGTTACATCTGATTTCAGCCGTTCTCTCTCAGAATGCAGGCTGAAACTGCCATATGATAATCACTGACTCCGAAAAGCTCTTTTCCCTAAAACAAACCACCGTGAGACCAAGATCAGCATGGAAGACAAACTTAACCAAGCAGCAGACTGAAAAGCTTGAGCATGTAGACATTAAGAAAGAGGATGTGCTGAAGCTTTTCGCAAACATCAAGATGGATAAGTCGCCGGGACCGGATTAGATGTACCGCAGGCTGCTGTGGAAGGCGAGGGAGGAGATTGCTGAGCCTCCGGAGACGATCTTTGCATCATCAATGGGGACGGGAGAGGTCCCGAAGGATTGGAAGGTTGCGGATGTTGTTCTTTTATTCATGAAAGGGGGTACATATAGCCCAGAAAATTATGGACCAGTAAGTCTTACATCAGTGGTTGGCAGTTAATAGATAAGATCCTGAGACGCAGGATTTAAGAACATTTGGAGAAGTAAAAATATGATTAGAATTTGTCAATATGGCTTTGTCAAGGGCAGGTCGTGCCTTGCGAGCCTGATTGAATTTCTTGAGGACGTGACTAAACACATTGATGAAGGAAGAGCAGAAGATGTAGTGTATATGGATTTCAGCAAAGCATGCAATGTTTCAAAGCATGCAATGCAACAAAGGGGACATTGCTTTGTGGATCCAGAACTGGCTTGCCCACAGAAGGCAAAGAGTGGTTGGAGACGGGTTATATTCTGCATTTTTATTTTTAAAATGCATTTTTATAATTTTTATAAATGACCTGGCTGAGGAAGTGGAGGGATGGGTTAGTAAGTTTGCTGATGATACAAAAGTTGGTGGAGTTGTGGATAGTGTGGAGGGCTGTCAGAGCTTGCAGCAAGACATGGATATGATGCAAAACTGTGCTGAGAAGCGGCAGATGGAGTTCAACCCAGATAAGTGTGAAATGGTTCATTTTGGTAGGTCAAATATGATGGCATAATATATTATTAATGGTAAGATTTGGTAGTGTGGAGGACCTTGGGGTCCGAGTCCATAGGACGCTCAAAGCAGATGCGCAGATTGACTCTGTGGTTAAGAAGGCATATGGTGTATTGGCCTTATCAATCGTGGACCTGCATTTAGGAGCCGAGAGGTAATGTTGCAGCTATATACAATGGCATGCTAAAGTTTGTCACCCCTTCTCAAAATTTCTGTTACTGTGAATAGCTAAGCGAGTAAAAGGTGACCTGATTTCCAAAGGGCATAAAGTTAAAGATGACACATTTCTTCAATATTTTTTGCAAGATTCGTTTTTTTTTTAAATATTCATCTTTTACAGTTTCAAAATAACAAAAAACGAAAATAGTCAGTACTTAGTAAGACCCCATTTGACAATTATCACAGCTTGTAAACGCTTTCTGTAGCCAGCCAAGAGTCTTTAAATTCTTGTTTGGTGGATTTTCGCCCATTCCTCATTGCAAAAGTTTTCTAGTTCAGTGAGATTCTTGTGCATTCTTGTATGCTCTGCTCTTTTGAAGTCTTTCCACAGATTCTTGATTATCTTTAGGTCGGGAGACTGTGAGGGCCATGGAAAACCTTCAGCTTGCGCCTCTTGAGGTAGTCCATTATGGATTTTGAGGTGTGTTTAGGATCAGCATCTTGTTGTAAAAGCCACCTTCTTTTCATCGTTTTTTTTTTAAAAAGCAGACGATATGATGTTTGCTTCCAGAATCTGCTGGTATTTAATTGAATTCATTCTTCCCTCTACCAGTGAAATGTTCCCCGTGCCACTGGCTGCAACACAAGCCCAAAGCACGATCGATCCACCCCTGTGCTGAACAGTTGAAGAGGTGTTCTTTTCATGAAATTCTGCACCCTTTTTTCTCCAAACATACCTTTGCTCATTGCGGCCAACAAGTTCTATTTTACAGCATCAGTCCAGAGGACATGTTTCAAAACTGCAACCGGCTTGTTTAGATTATTCCTTGTAAACTTCTGACGCTGAATTTTGTGGCGAGGACGCAGGAAAGATTTTCTTCTGATGTCTCTTCCATGAAGGTCATATTTGACTGCACAGTAGAACAGTGCACCACACTCCAGAGTCTGCTAAATCTTCCTGAAGGTCTTTTGCAGTCAAACCGGGGTTTTGATTCGCCTTTCTAGCAGTCCTACGATCAGGATTGCTCTCTGGGAAAGATTTCTTTCATCTCCCAGACCTCAGCTTGACCTCCACCATTCCTGTTAACCGCTATTTCTTAATTACATAACGAACTGAGGCAACGGCTACTTGAAAACGCTTTGCTATCTTCTCCTGCTTTGCGGGCATCATTTATTTAAATTTTCAGAGTGCTAGGCATCTGTTTAGAAGAACCCATGGCTTCTGATTGTTGGGACAAAGTTTGCAGAGTCAGGATATTTATAAAGCTTTGAAATTTGCAGCACCTGGCCTTGCCTAACGATGACTGCAAACAACCCATAGCCCTAACAAGCTAATTAAGCTTTGAGACCTTGGTAAAAGCGCTCAAATCTCTCAAGGTGCCCATAACTTTTGTATGGTGCTCCTTTCCTTTTTTCACTCTAAAACTGTACAAAACAAAAACATTACACTAATCTTGCTTAAAATATTGTGAAGAATGTTTCACCCTCCACTCTATGCCTTTTAGAGATCAGTTCATCTTCTACTCACTTAACTATTCACAGTATCAGAAATCTTGACAAGGGGTGCCTAAACTTTTGCATGCCACTCTATAGGACCCTGGTCAGACCCTACTTGGAGTACCTCACTACAGGCAGGATGTCAAAGCCAGAGAAAGAGTGCAGAGGAGGCATGTTCAAACAAGGCATGTTCCCCAATCCAGGCAACATCCTTCTGAGAATAGTTTGAGTGAACTCAGCCTTTTCTCCTTGGAGCAAAGGAGGATGAATGACATGATAGAGGTGTACAAGATGATGAGAAGCAATTGATCGCGTGGATTGTAAGAGGCTTTTTCCCAGGGCTGAAATGGTTGCCACAAGAGGACACAGGTTTAAGGTGCTGGGGAGTAGGTACTCAGAGAGCAGCGAGTGTGTGGAATGGGCTGCTGGCAACAGCGGTGGTGGCGGAAATGACAGGGCCTTTTAAGAGGCTTTTAGATAGGTACATGGAACTTAGTAAAATAGAGGGCTATAGGTGAGCCTAGTAATTTCTAAGGTAGGGTCATGTTTGAACAACTTTGTGGGCCGAAGGGCCTGTATTGTGCGGTAGGCTTTCTAGGTTTCTATGTATTTTTTTTTTTTTTTGCAATTAAAAGAACAGGTGAGAGGCTGGGCATTTGACAATGAAGAACTCACACCCAACGTGGTAAAAATATATCCTCCAGCCACAAGCCAGAAGCCAGATGGAATACACTTCACCTGCCTGGATGAGTGCAGCTCCAACAAATCCCAAGTTCAACACCTACTGAGGACAAGGCAGCAATGTCAAAAACGGGTCAATTTCAGTTGAGCATCAGAGGGATCAGCACCACACATAAACTACCTGGAATTTATGTTCATGATTTGGATGAATATACTGAATTTATTGTAGCCAATGCTACAGCAATGTGTGAGGCGGACAAAAAGAGACGGTGTGGGTAAATATACAGGACATGAGGTTGACACGTACTGTAATTTGTGAAAATGTGAGTTTCCCACTTGAGGAAAGAACCGTTTTTACAATACAATACTGCAGTGCAATAACTCCCGCACCTGTCAGCATGACCATTCACCAAGACTGTTGGAACACTGACCATAAACACAATGGTGTTGAGTGTCAGAGCAGAAATGTTGTGATGGAATTTTACACAGATGACAACGGCAACCGGTACAGAGGATGCCACCATTGGCATATTTCTCTCCAGATCCCACCCCATCGAAACAGGCAACATACCATAATTCTTTCTGCATGTGGGTTGCAGTTGGAGGAAGAAAGTTAAATCGCTGCATTTCTACATGTGCTCTTCACTGGTTAAAATTGGCAGCTCAAAACCAGCTCATGGACAATTAAAGATAGTCTATACACATGCTGAAAGATTAAAAAAGCTCCTATAATTGCCAGACCGGAACAAACGAAAATAATTATCTGGAAATTCTTGGTTTGCTCTGGAACAGACTAAATTATACTGTATGAGTTTTGAAATGCTCACATATGTGGACAAGGCTCCTTTTTGGTAATGATAATAGGGTCACATATCAGGAATCCTAGTTTTCACTTCGTCAGACAGTAGTACTGGTGAGGAGATCAAGAAAGTAAATGCCCAACCTCGCAGCTGTAACTGGAGAATGAGACAGATTTGGATCTCAGTGTCTCGCCACAACAGGTGGAGGAGGAAGATACTCAGATATATGGAGTTATACCCTGAAGGTGCAGTTCCACTCTTTAATTACTTTTCAGGGGCAGACTCTATGGGCCGAACGGTCGAATCCTGCCTCCGAGTATCATGCGATCAACCCAGACTTGGATCCCGCTACCGGACAGGGCGATGGCGATAAAGGGCCGCTGAACGGATGGGTGATACTTCGGCCTCAACACAATCATCCCGCTCCCGGAACCAGAACAACTGGGACTCAGCCCCGGTCCACTCTAGGCGCCTCGGTGTGAAGACCCCACTGCCGGTGGCAGAGCAAGGCCGCTTGTAGAGGACTATTAACCGAACTCACTGCGCGACAGCTCATCCGCCCGCCCAGGACTAGCAGAAATATTTACTAATCGCTTTCAAACAAAATGACTTTGAACCTTCCGCCAATCCAGGGACTGTGAGCATACGCAGTGTGTTGCTTTAGTCCTCGGGGCGGTGGCGGGGACTCAGAAACAAACCTGCAGCCGCTGCAAATCTGCAGTCAAACGGGAACCAGATCACTTGATTGTCACTGACACAATTCGTGCAGCTTGCTGTGCAAGTATAGCAAATTGCCAGAATCTTTAATAATAAAATAATACAAAATGTATAAATCAATCAATAAGTAAATATTTTAAAAAGGAGAATAGCAAGGTCCTTAAAGTCTTGCTGACAGAGTCCATTGCTACTTGCAAGTGCCGACACGGGTACGTAAGACCAGAAGACAAAGGAGAAGAATTCGGCCATTGCGCCCATCGATCTTCTCCGCCATTCCTTCATGGCTGATTCCGATCCCAATCCATATAACAATTACAACACGGAAACAGGCCATCTCAGACCTTCTAGTCCATGCCGTACGCTTACTCACACTTAGTCCCACCTACCTGCACTCAGCCTCCATTCATTTCCTGTCCATATACCTATCCATTTTTTTTAAGTGACAAAATCGAACCTGCCTCTACCAAAATTTTGGGCCCAAAGGCCTGTTCCTGCGTTGTACCCTTCTGTTAACTTAACTTAATAAGGCTTAGTCCTGTTGAATTGATTTAACCACTGCCACAAGATCAACAGTGTCATACAACACGGAGCGTCCTCACGACGCAAGACATCAAAGCTGGTCTCCTGGTCTGTCTTTGGCCATAACACTCTAAACATTTCCCATCATGCACCAGTCTTGGTATCTTACGGTCGTTCTTACTGTACTACTTCTCCTGGAAGATTGTTCAACATACTCACTAAACACTGAGTAAGAGAGGTGGCTGAAGAATTCATAATGGAAATAATTTAATGTCTTCATAAATCTTCAGGATCAGTTTCTCTGAAGAGTACTCGTACTCTCTTTCTCATATCCTGTTAGCCCAATCTGATATGCTTAATCATGAATACACTCATGAAAGGGAGGTTATACTGTAGACATATTTAAAGGCTTCAAAAGCTATCATTACTTCCCTGTTTATTTTCCCTTTACATTTTTCTCCCTTCAGACTTAACCCAAGTGCTCTGTTTTTTTTCCTCCCCAAGCCTCGGTGGAAAAAACCTGCAGCATTCACTCTATCTATACCCATCATATCCTTTATATCCCTCTAGCAAATCTCTTCTCATTCTTCTATGCTCCAGGGAATAAAGTCCTAACCTATCCAACCTTTCTCTGTAACCCAGATTCTCAAGTCCTGACGACATCCTTGTAAACCTTATATGCACTTTCCAACCTTATTAATATCCTTCCTGTAGTTCGGTGACCAAAACTGTACACAATACTCCAAGTTCGGCTGCACCAATGCCTTATACAAGATCACCATAACATTCCAACTCTTATACTCAATACTTTGATTTATAAAGGTCAATGTACCAAAAGCTCTCTTCACTGCCCTATCTACTAGTGACTCCACTTTTAGGAAATTTTATACCTGTATTCCCAGATCCCCCTGTTCTGCCACAATCCTCAGTGCCTTACCATTTACCTTGTATATTCTACCTTGGTTTGTCCTTCCAAAGTGCAATACCTCACATTTGTCTTTATTAAACTCCATCTGCCATTTCTCAGCCCAGTTTTACAGCTGGTCCAGGATTTCCCGGATTACTTTTAGAGCCTTTTTTAAAACAACGGAACAACATGAGCTATCCTCTACTCCTCCGGCACTTCACCCGTAGATACCAACATTTTAAATATATCTGCCAGGACCCCTGCAATTTCAAAACTATTCTCTTTCAAGGTCCGAGGGAATACCCTGTCAGGTCCTAGGGATTTATCTACTCTGATTTTCCTCAAGATAGCAAGCACCTCCTCCACTTCAATCTGTATAGGTTCCATGACCTCTCTACTTGTTTGCATTATTTTCATTGACACCATGCCAGTTTTCTTAGTAAACATAGACGTCATCCTTGCCAGAGAACAACCTGTCCCAATGCATGCTTTTTAGATCCTTTCTCATTTCTTCAAATTTGGCCTTTTTCCTGTCTAGAAAATGAATCCGAGGACCAGATCTATCTAAGATCACGTTAAAACTAATCGCGTTATGTTAAGTTATGCGAATCGTGTTAAGTATGTTCCCCCACACACTTCTGTCACCTGTCCTAACTCGTTTCCTGATAGAAGCTCTAATATTGAATCCTCTCTAGTCGGTACCTCTGTATATCGATTTAGAAAGTTTAGAAAACTTCCCTGAACACATTTTACATCTAGACCTTTAACAGTATGGGAGTCCCAATCAATATGCGGAAAATTAAAATCCCCTACAATCACAACTTTATGTTTCCTGCAGTTGTCTGCTATCTCTCTGCAGATTTGGTCCTCCAATTCTCGCTGACTATTGGGTGGTTTCTAATGCAAGCCCATTAATGTGGTCATACCTTTCCTGTTTCTCAGCTCCACCCATATGGCTTCGGTAGACAAGCCCTCTAATCTGTCCTCCCTGAGCGCTGCTGTAACATTTTCTCTGACTAGCAATGCCACACCCCCACCCTTCATTCCTCTGCCTCTATCACATCTGAAACGTGGGTACCCTGGAATATTAAGCTGCCAGTCCTGCCCCTCCTGTAGTCAAGTTTCACAATGTAGTAATTCCACGTGTGAATCTACTCCCACAGCTCGTCAGCCTTCTCCACAATACTCCTTGCATTGAAATAGACACACCTCATTATATTATTACCACCACACACAACCCTTCTATTTGTGACTTTGCATGAGCTTTTAACATCATTTATTCCCACACCTCCCCGCCAGCTCCGCTACCTACTGTCACTCTGGTTCCCATCCCCTTACAAATCTAGTTTAATTATCCCCCCCAATAGCACTAACAAACCTCTCTGCAAGGATATTGGACCCCCTGTAGTTCAAGTGTAACCCATCTCTCTTGTACAGGTTCCACATGCCCCAGAAGAGATCCCAATGATCCTGAAATCCGAAACCCTGTCCCGTACACCAGTTCGTCAGCCACGTGTCCATCCTTCAGAGCATCCTATTCTTACCTTCACTGGCACGTGGCACAGGTAGCAATCCTGAGATTACCACCCTCGAGGTCCTGCATTTTAACTTCCTATCACGCGCTCTATACTCTCTCTTTCTTCCTACCTCATTGATACCGATGTGTACCATGACATCTGGCTGCTCACCCTCCCACTTCAGAATGCTATGCATGCAAGCCTTCCGGGAGTCTCTATCGTGATGGTACATTGATAAAAAGAAGATATTGTTTCCTGCAAATTTGCACTTGGTAAACGGCAGGGTGAATATAATGAACAAAGCAAGAAGCTGCAGCTCGTTAACAGAAACAAAGTAAAACTGAGTACTATATGATAATCATCTCTGCGCCCTGGAACCAGCCGGAAATTAGAATCAGGCAGTTAAAATAAATTTACAGCAAACGTTTCCAATTGGTTTACTTACTCGACTTCAAGCAAGACCCAGAGAGAATAGTCTATCCTCTGTAACTCAGACAAATAATCCATAACTTCAAATCGAAGTGTATTAACTTGCTGTCGTGGAGAAGAATCCGGCAATTTCAGTGGTAATTCTGTCTCTGATATTGGCGTGTCATGGTCCGGATCGGTTCCCCTTTAAATTTAGTTAGGTTGCGTTATGATCCGGACCATTGACTCCTTGCTCCCTTCTAATTCCGTTTCACGAGTCCCTCGAGCTTGGCCATTAAGGTCATCTACTCGCGACCAGAACCGGCAGTTTATTAAAACCCCGGCTTTAGCCATTCGGGGCGAGAGTGTTAAGAAGCAATAGTGAGTCGCTGTCGCTAGCAGAAGACAGAGTTATCCAGGACGTATCGGAGTGCCGGAAATTTGCCTTCCTTCGCCAGAGTGGGTCCGGGCAAGGTCAAACTGCCAGGGGTGAGTTAAGAGCTTCCACAGCTTGGAATGAACTTGGGTTTGGTGATTGGTACCGTCCGTTGTCCTGTTGTCATGTATCCTTGTCTATCCATTTCTGGTATAGCCGGCAGGAATGAATGAGGTGCTTATGGAGTAACAGATATGCAAGAGGAATCTTAAGAAATAAATTGGGAGGATTAAAAGAAGGCATGAATTTGCCCCAGTAGACAAGTGAAGAATCAAATGCGATTCTGCAGATATGTTAAGTGCAAAAGTATTGCAAGGGAAAAGACTTATTCTTTGGAACATCAGAATGGTACTCCATTTGTGGAGTCGAAGGAAATCAGGGAGATCTTAAATATTAATTTTTTTCTAGGTATCAGTAGGAAACGAACACAAAGTCCATTTAAGTGAGGCAATGCGACGTCAGCTTCATGGACCCTATTCAGTTTACAGAGGTGGAAATGTTTGCTATCTTGAGGCAAAGCAGAGTAGATTGATGAGCAGGACCTGCCAAGGTTTTCCCTTGGATCCAACGGGAGGCTGATGAAGAGATTACTTGGGCCCCAGCAGAGTAACCTGAATCATACTGAACGACAGAAGAGGAACTAGAGGATTGGAGATTACCCAATGTTGTTTCCCTGTTTAAGGAAGGCTTTGAACATAAAATAGGAAATTATAGACTGGTGAGTCTGCCGGAAGTAATGGGGAAGTTATTGGTCGGTCTTCTCAGTGACCGGATAAATAAGAGTTTGGATAGACATGGGCTGAAAAAGAATAGTCAACATAGCTTCGTGTGTTGTAGTTCATGTCTAAGCAACTTTCCAGGAAGTTACCAGGAAAGTGGATGGAAGGAAGGCAGTGGATGTTGTCTACTGGATATTATCAAGACATTTGATAAGGTTATGTTTGGGAAGTCGGTCAAGCAGATCGAGTCGCTGAATTTGAATACATGTATTTTACGACAGTCTTCATTGTCAAAGACACCAACAGTAGGTCAGATTCGAAAAAGTCTATGTATCTAATCCCGACGCAATCCTGTCCCACTCTCACCCTGCTATCTTTTATCAGCTCTGTCCCTCTCACAACACACCCAAACGGGCTGCCTTTTTCCCCTCCTTCGACGATATCTCACTTCTCTCTCATTATCTCAATAAACAGTAACTATCTCTCCCGTTTCTTGAACGCACCCGTTTTCTCCCAGTATTTATCGCTCCTTCTGCACACTTTCTCTCCCCACTTTTAGCCTCCTATTCACATCTATTTCGACCACCAACTATCTCCTTTTCTCTCCTCGCCCCTTCTTCGCTGTCTCCCTTCTTGACATCTGTCTTCGTCGTGCACATTCCGTCTTTCTCTCCCGTTTTATTCCCGCTCTATGGCTCTCTCCCTGGCTGTCTCCTCGTTTACCATTCTTTCTCTCTGCTCACCTTCATTACTTTCTGTTTTCCTCTACTCTCTCCCCTCATTTTCTCTCCACATTTTCATCGTCCTTCTCCCTGGTAATAGCAACTTCACACACTTCTGCCCTCTGACCTTTCACTGGTGAATACTGAAACAAAACTCATATATTGGATTCTGGCATTGCCCTGGAAGACTGGAAAATTGCGAATATCACTACACTCTTTAATAACGGGGTGATGCAGCAGAAAATAAATTATATACCCGGTAGCCTGAGCTCAGAGGTTGGGGAGATGTTGGTGTCAATTGTTAAGGATGATGTTGTACAGTACTTAGTGACTTGGGACAGGATATGACAAAGTCAGCATGGTTTCCTTAACGGAAAGTCTTGCCTGACGAACTTGCTGGAATTCTTTGAGGAGATTACAAATAGGATAGATAAAGGGAATGGAGTGAATGCTGTACGTTTTGGATTTCCCGGATGTCTTAGCAAGATGCCTCACCTTGTCATAATGTGGGGCGTTGGGAGTGGACCCAAATGCAAGGCACAGACACTGAACTGCCAGGAACAAGACTAGACATAAGAAGGAAGAAAGGAAGCTGGACATGAAGAGACAGGAACATGGAACCCAGAGCCGGGACACCTGTTTGGAAACAGGACGTAGGGCCGGAACTCATTAAACAGAGTGCAGAATACTATGAGACGGTTCCCAACATTAGGTAACGGCGGACAACCGGACCTTCCTAGCGATGCGTGGACACAGACAGTTGAAAACAACGAAAAACAGTTCCTTATCCTTCTCCGGTGGTAGAACTAGAGAGCGGCTCCAGGCGAGGCAAGGCTCCAGGAGGAAGATGAAAGGAAGGGATACAGACAGGCGGTCTGAACAGGAGCAATCCAGCAGCCAGGAGCTGAATCCTGAAGCTATTTATGAAGCCAGCAGGAAGGAGAATTATCTGCCTCAACAGAAACTGCGGAAAGCCTGGAATAAGGAGCTTGAACCGGAATGTGGTTTTCACGGACCATAACAGTACCTCTGCTCTATGGGAGCCTCCTGACGACAAAAAGGCTTCCCAAAACTATGGACGACACGGGAGGGCGGTGGGGATTCACCAGGAGAGAGGATAGCGTGAGTTAAACGATAGTCTGTGTCGCTGGGTCAGTCTGGCTGGATTGTGCTGTCATAAGGGGGAGCGGACCCAAATGCAAGACACACGGTGAACAACCAGGAACAGGACTAGACGTGAGAAGGAAGCAAGGGAATTAAGGAAGAAAGGAAACTGGCATGACACAGGCCCGGGACGAGATTCCGGGACTGTACTAGGACTTGGCCAGGAGCTAGGAGCCTGGGCTTGAACTGCGAGCCAGAGAATGGACAAGGACCCAGAACCTGGGTCTTGACTCGTGCTCGGACTCCAGAACTAGGCGAGGACAAGACGTGGCTAGAGTTTAGGTAGGTACCTACCGAAGACGTGGACAGACATTTCCCAACACTAGGTAGAGGCAAACGGCCAGACCTACCTAGCGAAGGCGTGGACAGACAGTCCAAAACAACGAAAGACCGTTCCTTGCTCCAGTGGTAGAACTAGACAGCCGTGAATACAAGGCTCCAGGCGAGGCAGGTGAATGGAAGGGATACAGACAGGGGGTTTGGACAGGAGAAATCCAGCAGCCAGAATCTGAATCCTGAAGCCATTTATGAAGCTAGCCCAAACGAGAATCAGATGCCTCAGCAGAAACTAGGGAAAACCTGGAATGAGGAGCTGGACCGGACCATGAACTGGAATGAAGATTTCACGGACCGGACCATGACACACCTGAGGCTGCTTACCAAGATAAGATCCGATGGTATTCCAGCGAAGTTACTCGCGTGCTTAGAGCATTGGCTAATTGATAGGAGGCACCAAGTGGGAATAAAAAAAAATTTCTCGAGCAAACACGAGGAAATCTGCAGATGCTGGAAATTCAAACAACACACAAAATGCTGGTGGAATACAGCAGGCCAGGCAGCATCTGTGAAGGACCTCAGCCCGAAGCGTCGACAGTGCTTCTCATTATAAATGCTGCCTGGCCTGCTGTGTTCCACCAGCATTTTGTGTGTGTTATTTTTTTCTCGTTGGCTGCCAGTGACTGGTGGTGACCCCTTTTTATGGGTTGACCCCTTTTTATGCAATATTTCAATGATTTAAGTGACGGAATAGATGGTGTTCTTGCCACGTTTGCAGATGAATCGAAGATTGGTGGAGTGGAAGGCGGTATTGAGAAAAGAGGAAGCTTGCAGAAGGACTTCAACAGATTAGGGAATGGTCAGATATTGTAAGTGGCAAATTGAATATAATGTTAGAAGAAATAAATGTGCAGAAAATTTCTAAACTGAGAGAAAATCTAAAATCTGAAATGCAAAGGGACTTGGGAGTCCTTGTGGTGAGCACCCTGAAGGGGTAACTTAGTTAAAGGCGGTGATGAGGAAGGCAAATGCAATGTCAGCATTTATTTCAAGATGTCGAAAATAAAAATGCAGAATGGTGAGACTTCATAAGGTACTGGTGAAGCCCCAACTTGAGCACTGTGAGTAAGTTTGGGGTCCCTATCTCAGAAAAGATCTGCTGGCATTGGAGATGATTCAAAGGTTCACAAGGATGATTTCGGGAATTAAACTGTTGTCATATCAGGAACGGTTGATGGCTCTTGGCCTATACTCGTTGGAATCAAGAATGACGGGGAGGTGCAGGAGGAGGCCGGAATCTCGGTGAAACCTATCGAATGTAGATGTGGAAAGGATGTTTCCCATGGTTGGGGAGTCTCGGCCAACAGTACACAGCCTTGGGATGGAGGGGCATCCAGTGAAAACAGAGATGCAGAGTAACTTCTTTCGCCAGAGGGTGGCGAATTTGTGGAATTTGCTACCACAGCAGTGTATGCCAGGTCTTTGGGTGTATTTCAGGCGGTGATTGATAGGTTCTTAATTGGACACTGCATCAAAGGTTACAGGGAAATTGACGGGGAGTGGAGCTGAGGAGAAGGAAAAGAAGGATCAGCCACAATTGAACGGCTCAGCAGACTCGATTAGCTCAATGGCCTAATTCTGTGGCTATGACTTCTGTTCTTATGGTCTATTAAGCACCACCCTTGCCTCCACTCACTTCAAGCTCATGATTAGTCGTCTATTCCTATTCGGCCTACCCTAACTCTACTCGTTCATCAGATAAGTACAGAACTCTCTGGGTCGTTTTTAACTCTGCTCTCCAATTACTTCTCATGCCCCCTTCGAGATCTCCCAAGTCCGTTCTTCCGTTCCTTTCTGACTACCTTCCATCCCTTTAGAGAACTGTTATATCCTCAGTCTTACTTAAGCTTCTTTCTTCCTCTATTATGTTTGACGTAATTTGGCAAACATAATTACTTCATCTTATCAACTCCTAGCTTCAATCCAAAAACGTCGCAAATGCTTCTTAAACAAGGTCCATGTTTCGAATTTATGCTCCCAAGTAAGTCAGCCTCCCAATGATGTACTACTCCGTGCCGTCTGTTCCTATCCCCCTCGAGATGTTTGTATTTCTGATCCAAATGTATAGCCTTGAAATAGAGAATCTTATTTCCAAAAAACTCATCCTCTCCTCCACCACCCCCCCCCCCACTCCACCCATACACCCCGCCGACGCATACTCTCTGATTGCCCAGAACAACTCCTCAGCTGTTCAGAAATGATCCGATACACTGAGGCCGACCTTAGCCGGGACACACTTCGTCTGTTCCCTCTGCACATGTCCCTTCTGGGTCACACATTTTCGGCTTCCCATCTCAGCGATTATTGCTTTCTGGAAGCAAAAGTATTCAGGGATATACCACAGAGGATTTCATAGTCGTGTGCATTTCTGGTGGGAATTAACCCGACAGTGAGTGCTCTGGGAAGCGAGCAAAAAACCGAAGTGATTTGAAATAATTTGCCATTGTGTACAGGAAAGTCAATACAGGGATTTCTACGCTAAATGTAGAGATTTATTATGTATAATTTAGTAATGGAACAGTATGTGAACTGGATAGCATTAGGAGATTCAAAACCTATGATGTAAATTTGATTTGCACAATTGAAGTATTTGAACTATTAGACGTTTTTGACACGCGCATCGTGGAGAAGATAAATGGCCATACTCTAAATCTGCCATTTCAGTTAATGATTATTGTTCATTTGAACACCATAGCATGTTTCGGATTGCTGTTCAATTTGTTTTTACTTTAGAATAACTGGAGTTGTTCTTTCGTGTCTAAAGGACCATCAAGACAAACCAATAGCACGGAAGTGACTGGAGAATATTCATACGGACAGCATGCAATCGCATCTGGAACATAGACTTATAAGTGGTAGTCAGCGTAGCTTTGGACGAAAAATATAATCAAGCTTTCAAATTTTATAGAGCTGTTTTTCCCCAAAAGGTTATGTGGACAATTGATGGGGTATGATGGGGGATGTACAGATGGGCTTTCGACAAGGTTCCTCGTCCAGTATGTAAAGAACGTAAAGGTTCCCCATAACCTAATGCTCGAGTTAAAAATGTCTTGACAACAGAAGATAAAAGGGAGTGGTGGAAGGATGTTACTCTGACTGGAGGTCTGTGAACCGGGTGCCCACAATGATTCGTATGGGGACCTCTATTGCGGGTGATACAAACATTAAACGATTCGATTCAAATTTGAAATAGAAGAAATATTCTAAAGGTAGGTTGACATAACAGTGACTAACAAGAGAAGTCAAAGCCAAAAATAAAACAAAAAAAGAGGGTATCACTTAATCATAGTTGAAAGAAAATTATAGCTGAGGGCTTATTGCCCAAGGGTACACATTGCATCGAAAGGACAGGCAGGAAGCCCGATGGGACGGCGTTGCTCTGTTGGCTAAAATCAAATCAAACAGTTAGGTAGAGGTGAAATGGGGCCCGAAGGTGTTAAATCATTGTGGAAAAAGCTGAGTAACTCCACGGGTAGAAGACCCTGATGGGAGCTATGTAGAGACCCCCAAACAATAAGGGTTACGCAGGGCAGAAGTTAAGCTCCGTTGTGGCCGACTGCGGATTTTGCTTGGCTGCACTCAATGAACTCGGGGCCTCAACCTGCAGTGCCGTTGGTTTTTAAACCGCTGGAAGAAGAGGCATCCGAGCCGGCGTGCTATACCGGGGGCGGCATAGCACAGTTGTGGCGACAGTAGATTTCAAATTGAGTCAGGCGTTTCGACAAGGACAGAGCCCCAAAGCGGCGCTTTCAGCTCGCGGTCGACAGATGACGTCATTTCCATGCATATTCTGCATCGTTGTATTTTATTGATATTAAGTTTGCTGACTAGAATGTGCGAGGACCGGGCATCAAGTTGCGGTGCCGCTTACTATGTGTGTCTGATAGCAACGTTTCTTTGTATCTTGACCTTTTAGTAACACTGTCTCGTTTAGCTGTATTAATGAGTTTTCACCTGTGGTTAAATGACAAATAAACTTGAATTGAATTTTACTGAAATGAACAGCCTCCCTCGGGAAGGACGGGAACCTGGAAATAACTCAATGGCGCAATCAGAATGACAATGTGGTGGCAGCGTGTTTGAATTTTTCTTTCTAAAACCTTCTCGGAGATCTGAGTATTTTGGGATGGATTCTCTAAATATCGTTAATAACATCTAACTGATAAAGTGATAATGCTTTTGGAGCGATTCTGCCTCATATTGAATTTTCTTTCTCCAGCTCCCCTTTTGTATATGTACAGGCGCATGTGGGTAGGGATATATTTCTCATTTGGAAGTAACTCTGCAGGACTGTGATTGTGACCCTGAAGGGAAGAATACAGAAATCTGAATAGCAAGCATCGGAGCTATTCGGACATCCTATTGGACAAGGTGCCACGTATGAGACTGTTAAGAGCCCGTGGTCCTGCAGGAAAGTTACCAGCATGGTTAGATCATTGGCTACTTGTTGAATTTGGGGATTTCATTACCACACCCAGGTGTGGAGGCCAGGTCGAAGCCTATCGAATGTTGAATGGCGAGACAGCCTAGATGAAAGATCTTTCCCATGGCAAGGGAGTGTGGAACAAGAGGGCACAGCCTTGGGACATGGCGGCGTCCATTTAATACAGATGCGGGGACATGTATTTGGTTAGAGAGTGCTGGGCATGGGGATTCATTACCACAGTCAGGTATGGAAGCTGTATTTAATGCAAAGCTTGATCGGTTTTAGATTGGGCACGGCATAACATGTTACGGGCAGAAGGCCGGTGATTGGGAATGAGGAGGGAAAAATAACTTCAGCCACAAGTGAATGTCGGGTCAGACTCAATGGGCTAAATGAACAAGATCTGTTCTTGGGTTACGGTGTTACGTCCGATCTGTTCAGAGATAAGACCGTATCTCGGCATCTAAGAACGGTCATTTTGAACATCTGGCGAGGAGACAGAGTGAGCATCTGGGGCAGGATACTTGGAGCGCAAATTTTGCTAAAATTAGGGAACCCCCTCTCAAAAAACATGGCAATGGGACACCAGATATTTGGGGATGGGGGGGTGGAGTCGTGATTGACACTCCAGAAAGTGATCACATTTAGGTGGAAATGGGGAAAGTGGAAGTGGGGGGGGGGAGGGGGGGAGGCGTTTGCCAGCGTAAATGTGCAGACATTGTCTATATGGCATTTTGCTCAAATTTGCTTCAAATTTATTCATTTTTGCTTAAAGATAAGTACTAGCTCTTCCAGTCAGACTCCAACTCTGTCACCCAAAGGACCTTCACCCCTCTCCTCAGCAGGTCCACTATTTCTCCCCTTCTCTCTCACTTCTGTACTTCCAATCTGACAGTCCTTCTCCTCCCACTTTCCTCTCGTTCATGACTCTCCTTTCCACACCCTTCCTCGTTGTCCATTATATTTCATCATACAAGCCAGAATATAAACAAGGACCTCTGTGTTCGGATATATTTTACATTTTGGACTGAATGTGCACATCAGTGATTGGGACGTTAAACCTGTGGAAGGTGCAAACAAAACAGCAGAGAGCCGATTTCTTTGTATTCAATAGAACATCTGGGATTGGGTCACCATGGACATCTGGGAAGCGGTTGCATGTCTGGCAATGTAACACTAGCATCATCAAAGCACCTGATAATGAGCATTGGGGGCGGACATCAAATATCCGGGAACAGTCGCTTTGAACATCTGGGAACGGTTCACTGAACCTTTAGGTCTGCTTAATTTGAAAGAATTTTGAACATCCAGCAACCGTCTCGCGAATCAATTCAGAATAGGACAATAGCCATTTGGGAGTGTGTATTAACACTACATGAAGGGGTTAATCTGTGTTGGAAAAGGTGGACGTGGAAATAGTACAGAATGCAACTTTGCCATGTAAGCGTGCGGACATAGTCGGCATCACACAGTAGTTCCAATTTGTTACAAATTTATTCACATAGTTACAGAATCAGCCACCAAACCTTCATGGCATACTCCCGCTCTATCAGCCGCAGGTCCTTCGGCCTTTACTCCTCCTGGGACCGTCTCGTCACCCTTGACTCGTCACAAATCACACTCCGGATCAGCAGTGATTTCCACTGCTCCAGTGGTCTCGAAATCTACTGAGGACCAGTCGATGACGTTCCCCCCAGAACACAGACAACCCCGCATTACCTCCGCCACCTCCCTATCTCCCAGAGCCCGATCCCACAGGTTTACCTGGGATATCTGCCCGACGAATGACTGGTCTGCATCAAAGCCCCCCTCTATCTCGTCCTGATCCTGTCCCAGGATGAACACACCACCTCCCTTCACTCTGTGACCCTGCCAGAGCGTTTTGGACAAACTCCGTTTGCCGTCTACCCACAAGTTGGCGTTTCCTGTCCCAGACTCCCAGCTGACGCAGAGGTGCCGGTGTAGTGAGCCAGCTTCTGGCAGCTGGAAGATAGCCTCACTGTCTGTCAGATACAGATTGAAGCCCTTGGTTTCCGGCGCCCAGAAGAGAATCTGGTTATAGCTTTCGGGTGTGGCGTAGGAGATGGTAGCATGGCTTCGCGTCAGCTCGGTAGCCGAGCGCATGCATAGGGTGAAGGCACTCAGCTCGGGGAAATTATTCGGCAAAAGCTTCAGGTAGGAGTTGGAAGACTCCTGGGAAAATACGATGGTCTTGCCCCGGAGACCTGGAGGTACAGCGAAGGAGATACAAAGGAGGGCAGGGAGAGTGAAAGAAGAGAGCATAAAATTGTTAAATTGGTTTAATAATATCTTAAAGCAATAAGACAGAAGCTGTCCTTGTTAATGTTGCTACCTGCTTTCATGCCAGAATTTGCTACCATAACTTGTGTTATGGCAGTAGAGGCCACATAGTTGGGCTTTCAGAAGGCATTTGATAAGGTGCCGCACATGAGGCTGCATAACAAGATACAATACTATGATGTCGCAGGAAATATGCGGGCCTGGATAACGGAATGGCTGATAGGCAGGAGGCAGCGTGTGGGAACAACAGTGGCCGTTCCGTGTTCGCTGCCTGTGCCTATTGGGGTCCATCGGGGATCAGTGTTGGGAACGCAACCTTTCCCATTTTTGGTCAATGATTTGCATGATGACATTGATGGATTAGCGCAGAGTTTGCGGAAGATAGGTGGATGGGTAGCAATGCTGAGGAAGCAATATGCTTGCAGCATAACTTGGACAAATTGGAATGTGCAGAAATATAGCAGAACGAAAAAAGTTTTGGGATATTCATGATAATGCATTTAATGGACAGTTGTACGGAATATTATTTAAATAGGCAGAAGTTTCAAACATCAGAGGTGCAGAGAGACTTGTGACTCCACATGCAAGACTCCCAGAAAGTTAATTCTCAGGTTCACGCTGTGGTAAAGAAGCCAAATACAACGTGGGCGTTTATTTCAAGGGGAACAGAATATAAAAGCAATATAACGCGGAGCCTTTATAAGACATCAATCAGGCCGCACTCGGGGTATTGACAACAGTCTTGGGTCCCATATCTCAAAGGATATGTTATCATTAGAGAGTCCAGACGAGATTCACGAGGATGATCTCCGGAATGATGGTTTATTGTTATCCTTTTTGTGGGGGTTCACCAGAACTACACTGGAGCTAGTCAGACTCCGAGGGGAGACATGACGAATCATGAAATGTACAGATACGATGGGCAGTCAGCATCTTTCCCCGGGTGTTGAAATTTCAAACTTGAACCCATGGTTTTATATGATCTGAGGGAAAGTTTTAAGAATACGCGAGAGATAAGAATTTTAAACCGGGTATGTTCGGGTCTCTAAATATGCCACAAGGAGCAGTCGTCGGATTAGTCAGGCTGTTAACATGCAATAGTTTTTTTTAATAGGCAAAGGGGAGCAAAAGGGATGAATATAAACAGCCGATACACAAGAGGTCATTTAGTAGAAAGTAGCAACAGGATCACCAGGATCACTAAAATATTGTGAGTCGAATTCAACAGCGGGACCTACTGTTCTATTTATTCTATTAAATGTGCAATGGATGGGGATGGAGGAGAAGATATTGAAGAGAGATGCTGAAACTTTGAGTAGTGTGATGACATACCTCCGCTCGCGGATGACATATCGGAGACACCCACCAGGAGGGCGAATGCGCTGATCAGACTGCACATCCCGACTTTCTCCTGTAGGTAAGCAGAGAAGGGTTTGAAACTAAGTGGCCCTCCGCAATTACGCCCCGTGCCCCAACCTACTCTATGCCACATGGACTCGGACACATCCTCCCTCTTCTCTTACCCTTCGCATTAACGCTTCGTGAGATGTATCTGGATTCAGTGCCGCAACCACCGCACCCGCTATACCCACGTATCCATCCGTCGGCTGTCCAATTACATTCTGCGAGCAGCCACTGGAGAGGAAGACCCATGTTTCGGGCCAAGATTAACTGGTACATCTCCCCATATCTTCCCACACCAGTGCTGTCTGCTCTCCCCCTCCACAACCCATTCCCTACACTTTCTTACTGCTCGCACTCACTGCCCTCTCAGTATCACAAGAAACACTCTTTCATTGTCCAACCCGCCCCCGCGCTCTCTGCGCATTTTATTCAAACCCCCTCTCTCTCAACCACGCCCCACAATCTCTCTCCGGGACCTGCCTCACCGCTTCCATACACTGTCTGATACCGTCTCGGTCCCTGTGATTTTTACTTCCACTATTTTCCTTTGTTTTACCTTTTCCTGCTCTCCCGTCTTATTTCCACCACTAAATCTCTCAGCACCTTTCTTCCCTCTTTTCTGTTGTTTTGAGTTCATTCACATTCATGTCTCCACCCCATCACTCTGTCTCACCATCTTTTTCATTCCCTTTTACCCTCTTACCCCCTTCTTTGCCCGCCGCCCTCACGGGCCCCTTCCCACATTCTCCCTCTATCTGGTCACTCTCCAGACTCCACTGCAATTTTCGTTCTCGAATTCTACCTCTATCTACCATCCGCACTCTTTGCTATTTTCGTCCCAGTATCTCCTTACCCCTCCCCCCCCATCCTCTTCTGCCTCTGTACCTTTTCTCGGCCCTTCGCTCTCAACTTCTTTATCTCGCTGCCCTCTCACTCCTACTCCAGCAGAATCCCTCGTCAGTTTACCTCTCTATTCCCCACTCAGTCTTGTCCCCACTCTCACCTTGGAATCTTTTCACCTCTGTCTCTCTCACAACACACACACACACAGGCTGTCTTTTTCCTCGTTCGATGGTAGCGCGCTCCTCTCGCACTATCTCAAGGAGCAGTAATTATCTCTCCCGTCTCTTGAACGCACCCCTTTTCTCCCAGTATTTATCTCTCCTCCACACTTTCTCTCCCTACTTTTAGACTCTATTGACATCTCTTCCAACCGCTATCTGTCTTCGCCGTGCTCTTTCCGTATTTCTCTCCCGTTTTATTCCCGCGCTTTGGCTCTCCTTCGCTTTCTCCTCGTTTATCATTCTTCCTCTCTCCTCGCCTTCATTATTTTCTTTCTTTCTCTACTCTCTCCCCACACTTTTCGGCATATTTTCATCGTGCCTACTCATTCCCTCTCTTACACCGGGCTTTCCGTCGTTTTGTATTGCCCCATATTCCCTGTCTTTCCCAGGGGTATTTTAGGCTTCCTCCAGCTCTCGATCCTGTCTCCCCCCCGAGGAAGGCTCTCAGCTCTTACTCCTCTTTCTCCTCGGTCTCCTCTCCGACGCCTTTTACCTCTCAATCCACCTCCTCCCTATCTTAATCATCCTCTTTATCATTTTCATTTCAGTTCTCCACCACTCGCTGCAATTTGAATTTCGGTACTCACTGGAGTTTTGTCTGTGTGTGGGCAGTATCTCTCTGCACTCCTCGGAATGAACTCTACACCCTGTCACGGATGGGGATAATAAGCTGTAGCAGAGGCGGATAAAGGGCCCAGCGGTCACTGACTGCGGGTCCTCCCCCTCGCTACCGCAATCAGTTCATCCTGCTGACAATGCTGATTAAATATTAACCTGTCGCGGCACTGTAGCACAGAGGATACCGCAAAGGTGTTACACCACCAGCGATTGGTTATCGGGATTCATTTCCGCCGCATACTGTGGCAAATAGTTTCCAAGATCCTACGGCGTAAGAGGAGAATTGGGCGATTTTTCCCATGGCGTTTGATTTATTGCACCGCTCAATCCAATTCTAATGCACTTTTCCTCATAAATTGTTAAGTGTTTTACAATTAAGTACCCAGCAATCTCCGTTTCAAATGAGTCCAATGTATTTCTGTATATCTGCAGAAGTTTGTTGGAGTTTAATGAGAAGTTGAATCTCCTTCACCTACTAAGCAGCTCAAAACGCTGACGCCCCTTTCTTCTGTTTGCAGGTGTGTGCTGAATCGAGGAGAGGGCATCTGAATAACTAATGCTCAGGAATTTAAATCAACTGATGTTTTCCACGGCAGACACCCCAATATAGCCTGGGGTATGTTCCTGCTACCTTCCCTTTCTAAATACAATAATCGGATGGTCAGTTTTATTGAGCATGATCGCATTGGCTTGGTTGTGGCATCGGTTACTCAAGCGCCCTATCTCGCTCCGATGAACTGCCTCATTGCCACGTTTTATTCATCCAACAACTGGCGAGTCGGGAGCCAATTCGCATATGGCATTGGAGTTGTACTTATTCATGGAGTCATGAGAGTGAACGGGGCTGAACACTCATCCCTGCGCCGTATTTGTGCTGATGGTCATCGAGTAGGAGATGTCAGCGCTACGCCTCGCTGATTTAGGTTTGCCGATGAGGAAGTTGGCAATACAGTTATATGTTGTTCTTAGAGAAGCCAAAATCTTGATGATGTCCTTCGAATGAATGATTGCTTGGAATGTCGAGCTTGGAATGTATTCGATGAAGACCTGACCAACCAGTATCTCATTATCAAACAAGCTCTGCATCTGTTTATCATCCTTGTGAACAATTTTGTCCCTTCTCCAGCTTCATCAAATCCTTGTTATAGATGAGCGACAAGAACTACCCACGGTACTCCAGGTGTGGTCTCACCTCTTCATTTACAGCTGGACCACAACGTCTTAACTCCTATACTCAGTGTATGATGAACGCCATTCTGTCAAAATCAAGCTTCACCTTCCCATGCAACTGCAGTTTCACGTTTAGAGAATTATACACCACCACCCAATAAACTGTTTGCTCTACAACACTCCCTAGTTCACTAAATTCTGCTGTTTATTCACTCCCTCGGTATGACTTCCCAAGGTAAATTACGCAGCATTTCTCTGAATTAAATTTCATATGGACACTGATCCGGTGCAACAACTTCCTTTACGGAGAGACAGCGATGACTCCTTTTCTCTCTACGCGTCTCCAGTTGAACTTTGTCTTTTTGTGGGTTTTACCCCTCGCCGTCAGTCTGTGGTTTTGTATTGCCATGTGCTCTTGATCGTTTTCGTGCCCCATGTGCTCCTGTCCCTGCTACTGCTCTGCTCTGGCCCCTGTATTACTGAGCACTTCACCTCTCACCAGTTTCTCACTATTACCTGTTTTGTTGCCACTTCTGTCTCATTGTGCTCCACCTATCATCTGCCTCTCTGCTTATTGCTCAGTGCACTTTAGTCCTGTGTTTTCATCTACTTGTGGTCAGATTGTGTCAGTGAATTTTCCTGAGCCTTTTGAGAATTCGTATCTGTATTTCGACTAAATTAAATGCCAGTCCGTCTAAATTTCGACTGTGCCCGTTTCCGGATTCTGTTTTTTGGTTTTCTCTGGATGTTTTGATCTCTGTCTGAATTTTGACGCCGACTTTGTTTGCACCTCGGGATTTGTTACTCAATTAATATCACTGTGTGCACAGTGTTGGGTCTCCGATTGGATCCCTGCTCCAGCGTCCTGACAGTACAATCTAGCCAGAATGGATCGAGCAGACCCCGGTCGTCTGAGAGCTGCCATGGAACAATAAGGAGAGATACTGGGGAAATACAGAACCAGATGGACTCCATATTCAGGGCAGCGGAGTCGCTTTCTGCCAATGTAGCCGATCTAGTGGCCCAGATTCAGTCACTCCAGCTGTCCCAGAGCGCCGATCAACATTCTACCACTGCATCTTCCGCACTGGCCTCCGCTTTCTCGTTTACTCCTCACGTCCAAGGGCCCCAGCTGCATCCTGCAGAAAAGTACTCGGGTGAGCCCGGTACCTGCCACTCTTTTCTTTCCCAGTGCACCCTTATTTTTGAATTAGAACTAACAGCATTCCGACTGATTGAGCCAAGGTGGACTACGTCATCACTCAACTCTGCGGTCTGGCGAGAATGTTGAACAGCCGTCTGCATCAGCTATCAGATACATTCTGAGGAGATGTGAAAAGTGCGTGATCGCTGCAAACATGGGAGAGAAGCTGCCCGTGAAATGCTGCACATACACCAGCGGCGCAGATCTGTGTCAGATTACGCTAGAGTTCCGAACCCTAGCCACCTCCAACGGCTGGAACTCGGATGCACTCTGCGACACCATCCTGAATGACCTCTTCGAAGGCATCAAAGATGAGCTGGTCACCCAGGACCTTCCTGTCACCTTTGAAGCCCTGGTGGATTTGGCCATCAGTATTGATGTTTAGCTTCAGCAGCAAGGCAGAGGGGGAGATTCCAGAGGGTCCATATGGGCACTGGGTGAGTTCCAAGTTGCTGGTCAGTCTACATTGCCCTGCCGTTTTGCCCCTGTCTACACCCCGTCTAGGGTGGTATCTTTGTAGAATTGATAGTCAGAGGACGGTGGAGACCGTTATTCAGTATATTTCAAACGTAGATTGATGGATAATTAATTAGTAAATGCGACACAGAATACCATGAAGGGCCATGAGAATGGGTTGGAGGGGTTAAAATAAATCAGCCAAGAATAACAATCCTTGTGTTGTGTGATTCAATTCTGCTCTCGTGTCTTCTGTTGGGTTCCTTTGCCACAGGCACATTAAAACATTGAAAATACAGATAATTGTACGTTTCCATAAGCAAATACAACTGTCGTGTATGCCCTGGGACTGTCAACATGTTGTCACGCTTGCGGCTCAGATAATACATTTGACCACAACTTTAATGGTTTTAGGATATGGGAGAAATCTGGAGTAACTGCAGGAAACAAACAGCTTCAAAAGTTTCCGGTATGAACGACAAGGGCCTGTTTCGGTGTTGTGCATCTTGCCTTTGACTCACAACGGCAGTAATGAATCCCACAGGAAATTAGAAACACCGAAAACCTACAGAACAACAAAGGTCCTTCGGCCCACAATGCTGCGCCGAATATGTGCTAACTTTAGAAATTACCTAGGGTTGCCCATCGCCCTCTATTTTGCTAAGATCTATGTACCTATCCAGGGAGTCCCTTAAAAGACCCTATCTTAACCTTGGCTGCTTGGATTAAAAAAAATTGGCTTAAAGGAAGAAAGCAGAGGGTAGTCGTGGAAGGAAAGTTTTCTGCCTGGATGTCGGTGACTAGTGGAGTGCCGCAGGCATCTGGCCTGGGACACCTGCTATTTGTGATTTTTGATAAATGACCTGGATGTAGAGGCGGAAGGGTGGGTGAGTAAGTTTGCAGATGACACAAAGATTGAAGGAGTTGTACGTGGAGCTGCAGGTTGTCGAAGGTTATAAGAGGATATAAACAGGTTGCAGAGTTGGGCAGAAAAAATGGTAAATGGAGTCCAATCCGGATAAGTGTGAGGTGATGCATTTTGGAAGGACAAATCAGAAGACTGAGTACAGGATTAATGGTCAGTTAAGACTGTGGGTGAACAAAGGGACCTTGGGGTTCAAATACATACATCCCTCAAGATCGCTGCGCTGGTTGATAGGGTAGTTAAGAAGGCCCATGGGATGCTAGGCTTCATTAACAGTGTGATTGAGTTCAAGAGTAGAGGGGTCATGTCGCAACTCTACAAATCTCTGGTGAGACCATATTGGGTCAGCTCATTATAGGAAGGATGTGGAAGCTATGGAGAGGGTGCAGAGGAGAATTACCACGATGTTGCCTGTTTTGGAGAACAAGTCATATGAAGCCAGGTGAGCAGAGCTGGGACGTGATACAGGTCTACAAGATTATGAGAGGTATAGATAGGGTGGATAATCAGTACCTGCTTCCCAAGGCACCAATAGCAAACATCAGAGGATATATGTACAAAATTAAGGGGAGACAGTAGGGGTAAGTTTTTTTACACAGAGGGTTGTGAGTGCCTGGAATGATACGTCAGGGATGGTGGTGGAGGCTAAAACATTAGGGGTGTTTAGGAGCTTCTTGGATAGGTATATGGATGAAAGAAACATAGAGGGTTATGGGGTAATGTGGGTTTAGTACTTCTTTTTTAAGGATTATATGGGTCGGCACAACATGGAGGGCTGAAGGAACTGTACTGTGCTGAAATGTTCTATAGTTCTATGGTAACTACCTCCACCACAGACGCCTGCAACCCATTCCACGCACTCACCACTCACTGAGTAAAAAGCTATCTCTGACATCTGCTCTCTACCTACTTTCAATAACCTTCGTAACGCCCAGGGGTATCGGCTTGTGTATGTCTAGGGGAAGATCCGTCCACCCGCCAAACCGTGCCTCCCGTTTGCGTGGATGCTGTGAAATGCTCACTGGTACAGACTCGCACACACAACATCAGACAGCACACCATGTACGTTTACAGAGTACGCTTTATAAATCTTACTGGAACTAGGTAATTAATAGCGATATAATATTAAAAGGAGAAAAGGCGCCAGAACTGATTAGAGTTCATTCAATTCGTGCACAAGCGTTGGAGCTCAATTAGCGAAGCCGTCGGTTCGCCATTCGTTTTTCTTCGAACTCCCCGACCCGCCGACTGTGACCAACTTCGGTGGTCGATCAGAGCGCCTCCAGCACGACCTTCCTCTTCGGTTCTCCTCCCGAAAATCCCGTGCACTCACTCCAGGTTTCCACAAATACAGATAGAACAACATTGCTTCCATTGGTTAGTTCCTCCGTTATCAATAATTATAACCGAAACATTCCAACTAAACACAGCATTACCTCATCAGTTACCCACAAAGAAGCCATTTCATTATAACTCTACAGAAACGCCATTTTATATAACAGTTAACATTACAGTTAATATTCTGAGAACCCTACACCGTAAAACTGTGCCCTCTCTTGTTAGCCATTTCAGCCCTAGGGAAAAATCCTCGGACTGTCCACACGATAAATGATCTTATACAGCTCTATCAGGTCACCTCTCAGGCCGAGTTCACTCAACCTATTCTCATAATGCATGCTCTTCAATCCAGACAACATCTTTGTAAATCAGTTTGCATCATTTCTAGAGTCTCCGCATCCTTCCTCTAGTGAGTTGGCCAGAACTGAGCACAGTACTCCAAGTGGAGTCTGACCAGGGCTCTATATAGCTGTAACATTACATCTCGGCTCTTAAACTCAATCCCACGGTTGATGAAGGCCAATGCACCGTATGCCTTCTTAACCACACGGTCAACTTAACCATATAACAGTTACAGCACAGAAACAGGCCACCTCTTTCTTTCTAGTCTGGGCCGAACGCTTACTCTCACCTAGTCCCACTGACCCGCACTCAGCAAATAGCGCTCCGTTCCTTTCCTGTCCATAAACCTATCCAATTTTACTTTAAATGACAATACCGATCCTGCCTCTGCCTCTTCTACTGGAAGCTCGTTCCACACTGCTACCACTCTCTGAGTACAGAAATTCCCCCTCGTGTTACCCTTAAACTTTTGCTCTCCTAACTCTCAACTCATGTCCACTTGTTTCAAGCTCCCCTACTATCGATGGAAAAAGCCTATCCACGTAAAATCTATCTATCACCCTCATAATTTTAAATACCTCTATCAAGTCCCCCCTCAACATTCTACGCTCCAAAGACCTAACTTGTTCAACCTTTTCCTGTAACTTAGGTGCTGAAACCCAGGTAGCATTCTTCTTTGTATTCTCTCTATTTTGTTGACATCTTCCCCGTAATTCGGTGACCAGAACTGTACACAATACTCCAAATTCAAATGTCTTGTACAATTTTAGCATTACATCCCAACTCCTATACTTAATGCTGTGATTTATAAAGGCCAACATACCAAAAGCTTTCTTCACCACCCTATCCACAAGAGATTCCACCTTCAGAGAACTATGCAGCATTAGTCCCAGATCACTATGTCCTACTGCATTCTTCAACGTCCTACCATTTACCATGTATGTCCTATTTCGATTAATCCTACCAAAATGTAGCACCTCACACTTATCAGCATTAAGCTCCATCTGCCATCTCCATCTGCAAACTTTGAAATCCTACTTCATTATCCACAACGCCACCTACCTTAGAATCATCTGCATGCTTGCTAATCCAATTTACTACCCCATCATCCAGATCATTAATGTATATGAAAAACAACATTGGACCCAGTACAGATCCCTGAGGTACACCACTAGTCACCGGCCTCCAACCTGACAAAAAGTTATCCATCACTACTCTCTGGCATCTCCCATCCAGCCACTGTTGAATCCATTTTACTACTTCAATATTAATAACTAACTATTGAACCTTCCTAACTAACCTTCCGTGCAGAACCTTGTCAAAGGCATTACTGAAGTCCATATAGACAACATTCACTGCTTTACCCTCGTCAACTGTCCTCGTAACCTCTTCAAAAAATTCAATAAGTGTTGTCAAACATGACCTTCCACCCACAAATCCATGTTGTCTGTTCCTGATTAGGCCCTGCCTATCCAGATAATTATATATACCATCTCTAAGAATACTTTCCATTAATTTGACCACCACTGACGTCAAACTGACAGGCCTATAATTGCTACTCATAGAACCCTTTTTAAACAATGGAACCACATGAGCAATACGCCAGTCCTCCGGCACCATCCCCGTTTCTAACGACATTTGAAATATTTGGAATATTTCTACACTAATAGAAATGCTATTTCTACACTAACCTCCATAAAGGTGCTAGGGAATACCCTATCAGGACCCGGAGATTTAACCACCTTTATATTCCATAAAATCGCCAGTACTTCCTTCTCTTGAAACGTCGTAGTTCCCATAACTTCCCTACTTGTTTCCCTTACTTTACACAATTCAATATTCTTCTCCTTAGTGAATACCGAAGAAAAGCAATTGTTCAAAATCTCCCCCATCTCTTCCGGCTCCACACATAGCTGTCCACTCTGATTCTCTAAGGGACCAATTTTATCCCTCACTATCCGTTTGCTATTAATATAACTGTAGAAACTCTTCGGATTTATTTGCACCTTACTTCCCAAAGCAACCTCCTATCTTCTTTTAGCTTTTCTAATTACTTTCTTAGATTCTTCTTACATTCTTTATATTCCTCGAACACCTCATTTACTCCATGCTGCCTATATTTATTGCAGATATTTCTCTTTTTCCTAACCAAGTTTCCAATATCCCTTGAAAACCATGGTTCTCTCAAACTTTTAACCTTTCCTTTCAATCTAACAGGGACATAAAGATTCTATACCCTCACAATTTCACCTTTAAATGACTTCCATTTCACTGTTACATCCTTCCCACAAAACAAATTGTCGCAATCCACTCCTTCTAATTCCTTTCGAATCTTCTCAAAGTTAGACTTTCTGCAATCAAAAATCTCAAACCTGGGTCCAGTTATTCTTCTCCATAATTATATTGAAACTAATGGTATTGTGATCACTAGACCCGAAGTGCTCCCCAAGAGAAACCTCCGTCACCTGACCTATCTCATTCCCGAACAGAAGATCCAACACTGCCCCTTTTCTAGTTGGTACCTCTATGCATTGCTGCAAAAAACTTCCCAGCACACATTTTACAAACTCCAAACCATCCATCGCCTTTGACAGTATGGGCTTCGCAGTCTACGTGTGGAAAATTAAAATTTCCCATAACTTGTTCAAACTTTCTCTGTATCTTAGGTGCTGAAACCCAGGTAATATTCTCGTAAATCCGCTCTGTATTCTGTCTATTTTGTTGACATCTTTCCGATAATTCTGTGACCAGAACTGTACACAATACTCCAAATTCGGCCTTAACAATGCCTTGTACAATTTTAACATTGCATCTCAACTCCTATACTCAGTGCTCTAATTTGTAAAGGCCAGCATACAAAAAGCTTTCTTCACCACCCTATCCACATGAGATTCCACCTTCAGGAAACTATGCACCATTATTCTTAGATCACTAAGAGTAACTTGCCCAATGGCTTTGATTGTCCTAGTGACTCGAACCCCAAGATCCCGTGATCCTCCACACTGCCAGGAGTCATAACATTAATACTATATACTGCCATCATGTTTGACCTGTCCAAATGAACCCGGCGGCGACTGCTGCTGGTGCAATAACTGTACGTTAACCGCTGTGCTGCAGTGCACCAGGAGGTTCAATCACTACTGCCCGCAGAATGAACTGATTGTGTCAGCAAAGTGGAGATACCGCAGACAGTGACTGCTGGGGCAGGAGGCCTTTTTCCACTGATCAACATCATCCGATGAGGGGCAGGGAGCAGAGTCTCATGGATAGTTAAATATTGAACTTCTGGTGCACTGAAGAACAGCGGTTGGCGTACAGTTATTACGACGCCAGCGACCACTGCTAGGGATTCACTTCCGGCGTTATAGACAAAGAAATATAGAGCACGGAAACCGGCCGTCTAGTCCATGCCGAAAACCATTTAAATGTGCGTAAGGTTCAGTTATACGCAGCTGCGTGTGTTTCTTTCGGGTGCCCCAGGTTTCTCTCAAATTCCGGCTGTGGACATTCGTTTCTGAGCCACAAGTATGAGAGTACTTGCTGACAGCCCCGGCAGATGCACGACAGTTTTATTCGTTTATGGAAAGGATGCATTGCTCTGTATCTCTCGATGTTTTAATGTGCCTGTTGGAAATAAAGCTACAAAGATCATCAGGCACAAGAGCACAATTACACCATTTAGTCAAGGATTGGTATTCACAGTTAATTTAGTTGGTCATTCAAACCCATTCTCAAGGCCGTTCATAACAATTTGTCACTTTCTAAGAATTAATTATCCAACAAGCCCTGTTTCAAATATATCCAAAGACGCCTCCACAGTTTTCTGTGGCAATAAACCCATACATTCATCACCACATGGCTAAAGAGAGTTACCCCTCATCTCTGTTCGAAAGGGGACGTACTTCGATTCTGAGCTTACGGACTCGTATCCTCGACCCTCTCAATCTGTCTCGCCCTTTCAATATTAGTTAGGTTTGGATGATTGAAAGGGCGTTACATTTATATCCCGGTGGCGCGGAAATTTATGCTCCTGCAGCTTCAACTCAATGGTAGCTGCGGGAAGATGGGATGGCCTGGATGCTGGAGAGTTTGGATGATGAATGCTGCCCACTCCATGCAGCGCACCCTGTAGACATTTGCAATGATGGAGATCGAGTAAAACAGCTGAAGTCTTGGGCGGAGTCTGCGCTTCTGGTGTCCCTGCACATTCGACTTGCTGCGCCAGGCCATGATGCAACCATCCATGTCAATAGCAACAGTATATGTGCAGGTTTGTTCGATCACAACGAGAAGGTGCACCTCCTTAATTTTCTAAAATCTCATGAATCGTCCTTGCGTGTGTGCTGAATCCAGAACTGTGCGTTTGAAATAGGTTTAGTTGTGTACACATTAATGTTCCTTCAGCCTCTCTGCTGCAGTGCTTCTCTGCTCATTCAGTGGCCACACTGACATTCGTTTCAAAGTAAATAGGCAACATGATACATCTGTTACAAGGTTTGAGGTCTTAATGGTATTAGTTCTTATCTGGTAAGTATGGTTTGGGACAGGAAGTTTTCTGGCAAACGTTTACCTGGTGAGTGGGAAGTCTTCAAAAACGCAATTGTGAGATTACTAAGCTTTCAAGTGCCTGTCAGAATAAAAGGTATAGAGAACATGTGTAGGGATCCTTGGTTTTGAAGTGATGTTGAAGAGAATTCGACTGGCTGGTTGCAGTAATTTTTGAGGACAAACCATAGTACCTTGACCTTCGGCTAATCACAGGACCTCATTTATTTCCTGGAACATGGGTCGTAGGCTTAACACAGTCCCTTAATATTTCCAGGAATTTTGTACCTCGACTACAGGCGATCTCTGACAGTTTCTGGTATCCGATCTATAGTACAAGCTGTGCTTTCACTGTCTCTTTGCTCTCTAGGTTCGGCATAACATATGGGCTATTCTTGGTAATTGGACAATAGACCGATAGGAATGAACTAGCTGTTGGCGCGAGCAATTCCACGGAATCACGGAAAGATGTGCTCCAAAATCAGGTGAGAAGCAGCCAGAAACCCAGCGTGATTTCCACGTTCTCCATCCTGACAGGTTGCTTTTCTGAAGCAGAGTTTGATCCGTGCAGTCCCGAAGCAGCACTGAATGGGTGCCACTATCTGTGGACACTTACTGCAAGTGGAGATTATAAATAGGTTTATGCACATCGGTGGTTCTGTACCAGGAGTATTGAGCTGCCAGTCATTTCCTCCCTGCAACCAGGTTTCAATGATGGTTACAATATCATGATTCCACGTGGTCCATGCCCTGAGCTCATCAGCTTTCCTACAATACTTCTGGCTTTAAAAACATACGCAGCTCAGAAAATCATAATCACAACATTCAACCTTTTGAATCCTGACATCTGAACAATATCGGTCTCCACAATCTGTTCCAGCACATTAGTTTCCATCCCTCTGCAACTCTAATTTAACCACCACCCGCCCTGCCACCAGCAACTCACTGGACAGGACTAGCACACCTTCCGTCTTCGAAATCAGTCCCCATCCATTTTGGGTGCAAACTATTTCTTCTCAAGCAGACACTCCCCCTCCCCCACTTCCATAGAAGGGAGCCGAATTACCCCAAATTCTGAAGCTCTTTTGACGTCAGCTGGATTAGTCAAGTGTTAAACTGGATGGAACTATTTCTTGCCTCACTAGCAAGTGGCACAGGAAGCAATGCTGAGACACTGGAGGTCTTCTCTTTACCTTCGCATCAAACGCCCTGAACTCACTTTGCAGAAGCTCGTCCCTCGAACTACCTAATATAAATTAATATGGGACAAAAGTTTAATCGTCCATTTAACTACATAACTACAGCACGGAAACAGGCCATCTCGACCCTTCATCTCCGTGCCAAACGCTTACTCTCACCTCGTCCCACCTACCTGCTCTCAGCCCATAACGCTGCATTCCTTTCCTGTCCGTATACCTATCCATTTTTTTTAATGACAAAATCGACCCTGCCTCTACCACTTCTACCGGAAGCTCGTTCACACAGCTACCACTCTCTGAGTAAAGAAATTCCCCCTCGTGTTAGCCCTAGACCTTTGCACCTTAACTCTCAACTTATGTCCTCTTGTTTGAATTTCCCCTACTCTCAATGGAAAAAGCTTATCCAGGTCAACTCTATCTATCCCCCTCATAATTTTAAATACCTCTATCAAGTCCCCCTCAACCTTCTACGCTCCAAAGAACATAGACCTAATTTGTTCAAACTTTCTCTGTAATTTAATCATCGTTGATCCTTAAAGTCATCATAGTGTTTTTGGCGTCGGGTAGAATAGATCGTTATTAGGGGCAGTGGCTGGGTGGTGGGGTGTCTAACCCATCTCAGGGCAGTGCTCACAGTGTGGAAAAATAACCTTGCTGCACGGTTTCTGTGATGTAGTGGTTATCACGTTCGCTTAACACGCGAGAGGCCTCCGGTTCATCCAGGGCAGAAACATTGCTCCAGCTCCAAACTTTGGGAAAGAATTTTACTCCGAGCAGTCCTAGGAATCTTTAAGTTCAGTTTAAAGGTAATATTCATCGGCATGTCTATATAAATGTGTGTATAACCCTTTGCAACAGCATCTTATTACATTGGAAACCTAAGAATTATCAGTGCTACAACGTTTTATTTAAATAATTTGCCCATAATTTGCACAACGAAATAAGCAAAGCCAAACCTAAGAACTTAATTATTTACTGCACTTTACGCTGCTGGCATTTAGAGGAGCAATGAAGAGTTTCCTTTTTCATGCCGGCAGCTTCCTGTTGGTCTTCACTACTGTCAGTCATGCAGGCCACGTGTGGAGACTCAAGAATACAATCTCACTCAGATGCCGAAGGATTCTTCATTCTGTTTCCGAAACATTTCTGGTTTATTACTGTTTTTTAACACTGAGCTGAACCTTCGCATCTGGAGGACCGGTGGACCCATGTTAATCAGGTCTTTACTCGTTGACTTGTTGGGCATGGGTGACCCAGAGAGGAGCAAAGGATAGAGACCTGGCACCAGCCAAAATATCTCCAGAGGTAATCAAACTGACAACTGGCATACTGTTCAACCCTTCGACAGCGCAATTACGAGTAAATAGTACCCCGTAACTTACCGTAATATATGTAAAACATCTGTCGTTAATGATGCACAAAAATCTAACGAAGTGTAACCTGAGATATTAAAAGAATTGAAGACAGATAGAAAGTTAGGGACATCGGAAGTTAAAGAGAAGGTGAAGCAGAAATGACAGTTTAATCGGTCCCGCATACAACAGTCATGTTTTTGCGCTGAATATTCCCACAGACTGTATTTTATTAGTTGATTCACAACCTGTTTGGCACCGCTTGGTTCCTTTTCCGCTGTCCCCTGAATCTCATGGAAAGGAGAATTTTCCGATCGGTCTTGCCTGGACCAAAGAGGATACCCTCGCCCTTTGATACTTAGCGCTTTAAATTTAACCGTTCCTTCCCTGTGCACTAAAGGAAGGTATCCGTGCGAAGTTCTTCAGGAAATGTGCACACGACTCCTACCTCAGACGTTACTCAGACCACAACCAGTCGGCGGTCACCACCGCGAAGAGATGAAAGAAGAGGAAAGAGCGCACCTGGTTGTTCGCGCATTTTATCTCGACGTTTACGTCATTCACACTTAGAAAAGATAGTGCGAGCATTAATTTACTTGCGACCATTGCTTTTCGTGAATCACAAGCCAATCCGCTTTGCTTCCCAACGAGAAAAAATGAGGGACGCTCAGAACTCTTTAGGTGAAAACCTCAATAGGTGGTCTCTGAAACCAACAGTTCACGACGAGATTGCGCTTCGAACACACGCGCGCTAACACTTGATTAGCAGCCCATCACAATAGACAATAGTCAATAGGTGCAGAAGTAGACCATTCGGCCCTTCGAGCCTGCACCGCCATTCTGAGATCATGGCTGATCACCTACTATCAATACCCGGTTCCTGCATTGTCCCCATATCCCTTGATTCCCCTATCCATAAGATACCTATCTAGCACCTTCTTGAAAGCATCCAGAGAATTGGCCTCCACTGCCTTCCGAGGCGTTGCTTTCCAGACCCCCACAACTCTCTGGGAGAAGAAGTTTTTCCTTAACTCTGTCCTAAATGACCTACCCCTTATTCTCAAACCATGCCCTCTGGTACTGGACTCTCCCAGCATCTGGAATATATTTCCTGCCTCTATCTTGTTCAATCCCTTAATAATCTTATATGTTGCAATCAGATCCCCTCTTAATCTCCTTAATCCCAGCGTGTACAAGCCCAGTCTCTCGAACCTCTCTGTGTAAGACAGTCCGGACATCCCAGGAATTAACCTCGTGAATCTACGCTGCACTTTCTCTACAGCCAGGATGTTCTTCCTTAACCCTGGAGATCAAAACTGTACACAATACTCCAGGTGTGGTCTCATCAGGGCCTTGTACAAATGCAAGAGGATTTCCTTGCTCTTGTACTCTTTGTAATTCTTGTACTTCCTTGCCCTTTGTAATAAAGGCCAACATTCCATTAGCCTTCTTCACTGCCTGCTGCACTTGCTCATTCACCTTCAGTGACTGATGAACAAGGACTCCTAGATTGTTTCACCTGAAACATCCGGCAACCTTTTCGATGTTATGGATTTATTCGTATTTTTTATAGATTCGGACGATTTGTATTCATGTTCTATTTCGAATTATGTTGCACACCAGTATTTTAAGAAATGGATAACGAAGGTTTACCGTGTTATGGGTCAACAACAAGAAATTTATGAATTTATGGCAGACAGTATTCAATACAATATTACGATTATTACAACCCTGGAGCATAAACAACATGCGAAAATATGGAATAGGTGTAGGCCATCTGGCCCGTGAAGCCTGCTCGGCCATTTAATCGGATCATGGCAGATCTGGCCATAGACTCATCTCCACCTACTTGCTGTTTCGTCATAACCCTTAATTTCCCTACTGCGTAAAAATCTATCCAACCTTCTCTTAACTATTTATACTGATGTGTTCTCCACTGCTTCATTGAGCAGAGAATTTCACAGATTCACCACTCTCTGGGAAAAGCACTACCTCCTGATCTCCGTCCGAAATCTGCTGCGCCGAATCTTGAGGCTCGTGCCGCCAGCTCTCTTCTCAGCTACCGGTTCAAACAACTTTCCTGTCTCTATCTTCTCTGTCCACTTCATAATTCGAAATGTTTCTGTAAAATCTCCTCTCGTTTTTCTGACTTCCAGCGTGTACAGTGCCAGGCGACTCAATCTCTCCTCGTAGTCTAACCCCCTCATCTCTCGACTCAACCTGATGAACATCCTGTGCATCGCCTCCAAAGACAGTATACTTCTTCAGGTAAGGAGAGCAGAACTCCTGGTTCGGCCTCAGCATTACCCTGTGTACTGACTCATGAGACTTACCTCAACAAACTCTATTATTTGTCAAACTCTATTCCATCTGGTGCTTTTACAGTTTGTGGGTACGAGTCAATTACGTGGAAAGTGAAAATCATCTGCTATAGCAACCTCATGCTGCTTGCAACAGTCTGCGATCTCTCCACAAATTTGTTCTTCTAATTCCCGCAGACTGCTCGTTGGGATGTAATATAGCCCCGTTACCGTGCTTATTTCATTAAGCGAAAGTATCAGAATTCAGCCATTTATACCACCGAGTCTGTTCCAGTGTTTCATTATGGCTGATGAATTTTCCTCTCAGCTTCAATCTCCTACTTTCTCCCCGTAACCCTTCATGCCCAGACCAATCAATAATCTATCAACCTCTGTCTTAAAAATACATAAAGGCTTGGCTTCCAGAGCTGCAAAGGTTTCCACAGATTCGCCACACTTTGGCTAAAGAAATTCTTCCCCGTCTCAGTTCTAAAGAGAAGTTACTCCCCACCCCCACCCCCCACCCCCGCATTCTGAGGCTGTGTCCGCTATTCTTGGATTCTTCTACCGAAGGAAACACCGTCACCACGTCAACTCCATCAAGGCCTTTCACCATTCGATAGGTGTCAGTGAGGTCACCCCTCATTATTCTGACGATCAAGCTATCCACGTCAACTCTATCTTTCCCCATCATATATTCAACTACCTCTCTCAAGTCCCCCCTCAACCTTCTACGCTCCAAATAATAAAGACCTAACTTGTTCAACGTTTCTCTGTAACTTAGTTGCCAAAACCGAGGTAGCATTCTAATAAATCTTTTCTGTACTCTCTCTAGTTCGTTGACATCTATCCTATAATTCTGTGACCAGAACTGTACACAATACTCCAAATTCGGTCTCACCAATGCCTTGTACAATTTTAACATTGCATCCCAACTCCTATACTCAATGCTCTAATTTATAAAGGCCAGCATACAAAAAGCTTTCTTCACCACCTTATCCACATGAGATTTCACCTTGAGGGAACTATTCACCATTATTCTCAGATCACTAGGAATAACTTGCCCAACGGCTGTGATTGTCCTAGTGACTCGAACCCCAAGATCCCGTGATCCTCCACTCTGCCCGGAGTCATAACATTAATACTATATACTGCCATCATGTTTGACCTGTCCAAATGAACCCGGCGGCGACTGCTGCTGGTGCAATAACTGTACGTTAACCGCTGTGCTGCAGTGCACCAGGAGGTTCAATCACTACTGCCCGCAGAATGAACTGATTGTGTCAGCAAAGTGGAGATACCGCAGACAGTGACCGCTGGGGCAGGAGGCCTTTCTCCACTGATCAACATCATCCGATGAGGGGCAGGGAGCAGAGTCTCATGGATAGTTAAATATTGAACTTCTGGTGCACTGAAGAACAGCGGTTGGCGTACAGTTATTACGACGCCAGCGACCACTGCTAGGGATTCACTTCCAGCGTTGTGAGTTACAGACAAAGAAATATATAGCATGGAAACCGGCCGTCTAGTCCATGCCGAAAACTATTTAAATGTGTGTAAGGTTTAGTTATACGAGGCTGCGTGTGTTTCTTTCGGGTGCCCCAGGTTTCTTTCAAATTCCGGCTGTGGACATTCGTTTCTGAGCCACAAGTATGAGAGTACTTGCTGACAGCCCCGGCAGATGCACGACAGTTTTATTCGTTTATGGAAAGGATGCATTGCTCTGTATCTCTCGATGTTTTAATGTGCCTGTTGGAAATAAAGCTACAAAGATCATCAGGCACAAGAGCACAATTACACCATTTAGTCAAGGATTGGTATTCACAGTTAATTTAGTTGGCCATTCAAACCCATTCTCAAGGCCGTTCATAACAATTTGTCACTTTCTAAGAATTAATTATCCAACAAGCCCTGTTTCAAATATATCCAAAGACGCCTCCACAGTTTTCTGTGGCAATAAACCCATACATTCATCACCACATGGCTAAAGAGAGTTACCCCTCATCTCTGTTCGAAAGGGGACGTACTTCGATTCTGAGCTTACGGACTCGTATCCTCGACCCTCTCAATCTGTCTCGCCCTTTCAATATTAGTTAGGTTTGGATGATTGAAAGGGCGTTACATTTATATCCCGGTGGCGCGGAAATTTATGCTCCTGCAGCTTCAACTCAATGGTAGCTGCGGGAAGATGGGATGGCCTGGATGCTGGAGAGTTTGGATGATGAATGCTGCCCACTCCATGCAGCGCACCCTGTAGACATTTGCAATGATGGAGATCGAGTAAAACAGCTGAAGTCTTGGGCGGAGTCTGCGCTTCTGGTGTCCCTGCACATTCGACTTGCTGCGCCAGGCCATGATGCAACCATCCATGACACTAGCAACAGTATATGTGCAGGTTTGTTCGATCACAACGAGAAGGTGCACCCCCTTAATTTTCTAAAATCTCATGAATCGTCCTTGCGTGTGTGCTGAATCCAGAACTGTGCGTTTGAAATAGGTTTAGTTGTGTACACATTAATGTTCCTTCAGCCTCTCTGCTGCAGCAATTTCGTGCCTTCTTTTTGTCCACTTGATTTCCTTCTAAGGCCTTCTTTTACATTTTGGATACTACAAAAGCACTTCATTTCTTCCTTCGGAGATACCTGCTCAGCTCGTTTCTTTTTCTCAGGATATCTTCAAAACCACGATTCCCTACACTTGTTCTTTTTACCTTTTATTTTGACAGGCAATTCGATGTTTAGAAAACTCACAATTTCGAATTTGACGATCTTGTTGCACGATTGCAGATTGTCAGGTACGATACTATGCCCATCACTGAATTGTGGCTGAAGGTTGGTGAGAGTTGGGAGCTGAATGTCCAAGGATATACCTTGTATTGCAGGGACTGCAAGTTATGTGTTGGGGGTGGTGTATAGCTTGTATAGCATGGCATCAAATTAGTAGAAAGAAGTGACACAGGTTGGGAAGCTCTTGAATCCTTGTGGGGTGAGTAAGGAAACTGCGGTGGTGAAAGGACACTGAAGGAAATTATATACAGGCCTTCAGATAGTAGTGGTGATATATACCACAGATTTCAAATGGAGAAAGAAAAGTTATGTCAAAAAGGGCAATGTTATGATAGTCATAGGAGATTTTAACATGGAGGTCGATTGCGAAAATGAAGTTGTTAATGGATCTCAAGAGAGTGGGTTTATTGAATTCCGACGACATGTTTTAGGGAGAGGAAGCTCTCCAGGAACGTGAGACTGGGAAGGGTTTACACTGCGATGTTTACCATTCCTGAGTTATTGATCAGAGAGAACCCCTTGTCCTCTGTTTCACGTCTCCCTTTGAAGTCTGTCACAGTCGGATCCCACTGTCTGTTGGCCAATAATTGTGTATGATCACCTGAACCATTGTCCACGGATCTGCTGACGTGTGTTATCGAATTGAAATGCGCTGTTGAATCAATGCGTTAATGAAGCCACTCAGCCTCAGCTTACTAAGTCGTTCCTACAGTTCCTCCATGACCTGTCGAAAATCAGGGCACCGCTTCATCCTGAATAACGGTCTCAGCTGGAAACGAGAGTTTGTTCGATTCCATGGAGTTCTTCCGGTATTTTGTGTGTGACAGTGGTATGAAAGAAGATGCTCAAAATAAACAGGAAGTAAATGCTGGCAAAGATGACAGTAGAACAGCAATGACGTGAGTTTCCAAAAATAAAGGAAGGCGGATTACAAAAATGAAGAAACTTTCAAATGGCAAAATAGTACAACCGTGACTGACAAAGATAACGTAAAATCTAAAGAAAGGACATAAAATATATATTATATAAGACGGTGGATTGGGAAGTCTTCCAAACCCTTCAGAGATTAACTGATATGATAAACAGTAGGGAGAAAGATCAAATCCGAAAGCAAGCTGGCAAAAAAGAGGATAGTAAAAGTTTTTCTAACAGATGAAAATGAATATAGGTCTTTTAGAAAATGAGGCTGGAAAAATAATAACAAGATAAGCTAACCGATGAATTCAATGAGTATTTTGCGGTAGGCACTAGCAGAGTGTCACATGTTGAAGGGTGTAAAGGAAGCAAAGTGAGTGTAGTTACTCTTACCAGGGAGAAGGTGCTCAAAAACCTGTAAGACCTAAGGTACATAAGTCATCCAGACCTGATGAACTGCACCCAAGTGTTCTGAAAGTGGTAGCGTTAGAGATGCTAATGGCATCAGAAATAATCTTTCAAAAATAGGTACATGGAGCTGAGCAAACTAGAGGGCTATGGGTAAGCCTAGGTAGTTCTAAGGTAAGGACATGTTTGGTACAACTTTGTGGGCCGAAGGGCCTGTATTGTATTGTACGTTTTCTAAGTATCTATGTTTCTAAAAATCACTGGACTCTGGCATATTGCCAGAGGACTGGAAAATTGAAAATCTCGCTCTACTCCTTCAAAAATGATGAGGAAATGAGAGGAAATTATAGCCATGCCTCAGTGATTGCGAAGATGTTGGAGCCAATTGTTATGGAGTATTATGTGATACGCGACAAGACTGGACAGTCAGCTTAGTTTCGATAAAGGAAGATCTTGCTTGTCGAACCTGATGAGATTCTTTGAGGAGATTAGAAGTAGGATAGATAAAGGGAATGCAGAGGATGTTGTATATTTGGATGTTCAGAAGGCCTTTGGCAAGGTGTGACACATAAGGCTGCTTACGATGCGAAGGGCCCATGGTATTACAAGAAAATTACCGGTGTGGTGAGCGTTGGCTGATTGGTACGAGGCAGCGAGTGGGAATAAAAAGATCCTTTTCTGCTTGGCTGCCAGCGACTAGTGCTGTTCTGCAGGGGTCTGTGTTGGGGCCACATCTTTTTGCTGTATGTAACTGATTTAGATCGTGGAATAGATAGCTTTGTTGACGAGTTTGCATATGATACGAAGATTAGTGGAAAGGCAGATAGTGTTGAAGAAGCAGGTAGGATTCAGAAGGCCATAGACAGATTAGGAGAATAGGCAAGAAAGGGGCAAATGAAATACAATGTTGGAAAATGCATTTTCATGCACTTTGATAGTAGCAATAATTGTGTGGACTACTCTAAACGGGGAGAAAATCTAGCAATCTCAGATGCAGAGGGCCTTGGAGTCGTTCTGAAGTTTAACTTGCAGGTTGAGTCTGTGTTTATGAAGGGAAATGCCATTTTAGCATTCATTTCAAGACGTCTAGAATGCAAGAGCAGCGATCTGATTTTGAAACTTTAGAAGGCACCGGTGAGGCCTCACCTTTAGTATTGTGAATGATTTTGGTCTCCACATCTAAAAAAATAGGTGCTGGCATTGAAAGGTTTCTGAGCAGGTTCAGAAAGAAGATTCTGGGAATGATAGCGTTATCGTTATGGTACGAGGAACGATTGAGAGATTTGGGGCTGTACTCGGTAAAACTAAATGCACATGAGTTTTTCCAGGCTGTATGTTTTTCTTCCAATTAACTTTTTGAGTTATGTGACATAAAAAATGGAAAAGACACTCCATTCATTAAACTTAATGTGTGATAAATTCTTCAATGCTTAACTTCCAGTGAGACTGCTTGATGTACGTAACCCTAAACTTGTATATCGACTAAATTCACTCCAGGATCAGAATATTATTATTATTAAAGCCATGGGGCTGAATATTAATATTTCATTACTTTGGGAGCAGTTCTGGGAGTTTTTCTTGTTAAACCATGGCAATTTGTGCTGTGAATTTATTAGTTATTAATACGATTATTATTAATAATAATTGTTGAGATGTCTTGAGCAGCTTGACTAAAAGCCCAGTGATGATACACCTGCTCCACCACTTTAAATATGTTGCAGACTTGACAGTTTAGGTGTCCTGGAGGTGATTGGACCGTAATTGAGTTGAAAAATGAATGAACATTTCTCAGGCTTCAAGTTAATTTAGAGAATCCTCCCTTGAAATCATATAGCACACTACAGGAGCCTACCAAGATATTCTTTACTAACAGAAGGAAATGATTTGTCAGGACATGAAGGCTGGATGTAGCCTGAAAGTCAGAATTAAGACTGTGGTTCATTCCCACACCAGGGGGACAAGCAATTTGATAACACCATTAGATTAGCAAAGCTCATTACTGCAGAACATTCACCAATATCCTGAAGTACATAATAATCTACCTGCATATCAAAAAATACTCCAGCATATTACTTTTTAACCAACTCACTTTACATGTGCCTCTGCTCCTATCCATTAATGCATCTCTTTTATTCAACTTCACCTTGACACAGTGTTAAGCTTCTTCATAGTGTTACGTCCGTAGCCCCCTCCTTTGTGAGAATCGCAAGATCTCTGTTGGGTTGGGTCAAGGGGACCAGGAAATGAGAGAGAGACGTGCAGAATGCCTCGTTTCCCCGGCGATGTAAAGCTACGGGACATGGCCATTGTCTCCAGAAGACCAAGTTGAGTATTGAGTACTGTGCTATTCATTGAAGCCCCTCAGGGGATGACCAGAGTGGGCTGGTTGAGGGATTCCATCATCCCAACCTGATTGACATCTGATACCCCGTGAGTAAGGATAAAAGAGGGTCTGGGGAACAACCCCTTCAGACGCACCAGAAGAAACGCTGGCACTCCCGTGACAACGGGAGGCCATTTGAAGGAGGCCACGTGCGTTCAGTTCCGTTGCCTGGGACTGGTGGCGTGTAACACGGAAAACGGCTTTTAGCTAACAACGGAGAAACCAACTCCCCGACTCAACGGATTGGCACCCTAAAGACTGGGCAAATTTAAACCGTCTCTCTCTTAAACCCAAAACGCTGCAGCTTGAACGAACTAAAAGTGACTTTTGTATTTCCATCGGACAATACATTTCCCCTAGACAACGAAAGAGCTATTTCTTCTTGATTCTTATTATAGCCGCGCTTTTAGATTTAGTATTGACGACGTATATTATCTGTATGTTTGCATTAATCTTATTTTTGTGCGCCTTTATCAATAAATACTTTTAAAAATAGTACCATCAGACTTCAACGGACCTCTCTATCTTTGCTGGTAAGTGACCCAGTTACGGGGTTTCGTAACAATAGTCATAGAAAATAGTCTCTGCTTATATTTCTTGTACTAAAGTGCATACCTATACACTTCCTGACACTATTGTATCTGCCATTTCTTTGCCCATTCTTCTAATCTTAAGTCCGGTAGTCTCTCTACTTCCTTGGAACTACCTAACCCTCCACATATTTTTGTATTGGTCGTAAACTTTGCCACAAAGCCATCATTTCCATCATCCAAATTATTGATATATAACATAATAAGAAGTGGTACCAACATAATTATCTGTGGAATACCACTAGTCACTGGCAGCCAAACAGAAAACGCTCCCTTTATTCCCATTCTTTGCCTCCTGCTATCAGCCAATGCTTTATGCATGCTGATATTTCCTGCAATACCTTCTCCTGTGTTTCACCTTTTCAAAGGCTTTTTGAAAATCCAAGTACACAACATCAATTGATTCCCCGGCTTATTATTTTTTCAAAGAATTTCAACAGATTGGTCAGGCAATATTTTCACTTAAGGAAACCATGCTGACTATGCCCTGTTTTATCAAGTGCCTTCAAGTATCCCGAAACCTCATCCTTTTCAATCGACTCCAACATATTCTCAACCACTGAGGTCAGACCAAATGGCTTATAATTTCCTCTCTTCTGTCTCTCTCCCTTCTTGAAGAGCGGAGTGACGTTTGTAATTTCCATTCCTCCAGAAATATGCCTCCACACTCTCGTCAGTCAACTCTTTCAGAACCCTGTAGTACATACCATATGGCCCAGGTGACTTAGTTACTTTCAGAACTTTCAGTTTCCCAAGAACCCTGTCCCTAGTAATCACACATTTCTGTCCCCTGACCCTCAAACTTCTGTCACATTGCAAGTGTTTTCCACAGTGAACAGTGAAGCAAAATACTTATTCGGTTCATCTGCCATTTCCTTGTTCCTTAATACTGCATCTCCAGCATCATTTTCCAGTGGTCCGATATCTGCTCTCATCACTCTTTTACACTTTATATATATGAAGAAACTTTTGTTATCCTCTTTAATATTATTGGTCAGTTTACCTTTGTATTCCATCTTTTTCTTTTTATGCCTTTTTATTTGCCTTTTGTTGTTTTTAAAACTTCACAATCCTCGGACTTCTCTCTATTTCTTGCTCTATTATGTGCCTTCCCTTTGGCTTCAATGTTGGGTTTGACTTCTCTCGTCAGCCACAGTTACATAACCTTGTCTTTAGAATACTTCTTCCTCTTTGGGATGTGTATATCCTGCACCTTCTGAATTGCTCTCAGAAATTCCAGCCTTTGCTGCTCTGCCTTCACCCCTGGCAGTATTCATTACCAATCAATTTTGGCTAGCTCCTCTCTCATGCCTCTTTAATTCCCTTTACTCCACTGTAATACTGATACATCTGAGTTCAGCTTCTCCTTCTCAAATTTCAGAATGAGTTCTATCGTATTATTATCATTTTCTCCTATGGGTTCCTTTACCTTAAGCTCGCTAATCAATTCTGCTCCTTTGCAGAGCACCCAATCCAGAATAGCTGATCCCCTTGTGGGCTCAACCATGAGCTGTTCTAAAAAGCCATCTCATCGGTGCTCTAGAAACTTCCCCCTCTTATGATCCATCACCAACCTGATTTTCCCAATCTACCTGCATATTGAAATCCACGTTGAATATCATAATATTTTCCTTTTGACGTGCACTTTCTATTGCCCATTGTAATTTGCAGGGCACATCTTTACTCACATTTGGGGGTCTGTATATAACTCCCATCAAGATCTTTTTATCCTTGCAGTTCCTTAGCTCTTTCCACAACAATATAACACCTTCCAATCCTGTGTCATCTCTTTCTAATGATTTTTGAATTTTTCTGCCTCTTACATTGCAACTCATCCTGTTGACTGCAATTTTCCCCTGACATTAGCCACTCTTTGCTAACAGTCTCACTACACACTGCCTCTGTTTGTAAACCAACTACCTCAGCCTCAGCACTATCAAATTAGATTGTGAGAGGGAGACTGCAATATTTACAATGACCATTTGAGTGGTCAGAGCCAGCAATTAACAGGAAATTATGATGTTCAGAATAGTAACTTGAAGCAGTCTTACTTGATAGTCTAACATATACATGAAATGGTCCCATCAGCTCTGCAGCACTTAACAGGAGATGCACTGGGTGGCAAAGCTCATAGCACTCCTGACCAGCTTAGATACTTATACTTCAGAGAATGTTGCATGAAAAACAATGAACTTGCAGCTGAAGAAGTGTATGACACGTGCATATTAGGAAATTGTGGACATGAGGAGTCGTGAAAAATCAATTTCAGAAGTGCAGACTGATCCAATCAGTGCCTAGCGTTGTAATGGGTGCATTGCTGAACAGCAGAAAATTATGCTGAATATAATTATAGAAATACTGCATGTTGGAGACTGATTGTCTGTCACAAACACAATTTGGATGGTATTCAAACAACCACTGTTTGGGTGCTGTATAATTTCTTGGGAGAAATCCTGATATGTTGGCCCATGATTTCTTCACATTTTATTCCATGCACATGACATTGATTATTTTCATGATGGTATTTTGCAAAGGTGTTAGCAAGAGATTGTTGAAGTTCATTGAGAGTTATGGTAGTGACTGAAGTTGTAATCTGTGTGTCCTGCACCTACTCCTCCAGAAGCCATAGGGTAGGAGTTCAAAAGTGGAGAAGAATATTTGCAATTGGACATGGATGGGTATTCATCAAATGATGTACAAAATGCTGCAGTATTCGTTTCTATTGCTTTGGACATATAAATCTTGTTGATGATAGTACTTTTTGGACTTTTAGTAAGTGTTTGCAAATGAACTTTCACATGTGCAATAGTGAAACTTGAAGAAACCTGAACTTCAAAGGGGTCTGCAGGACAACAAAGTTCCTTACATGATGTTTTCTGTGAGGCAGTTGTTATGTTTTGTAACTCCAGAAACTAATTTTTAAAAAGGACAGGAGCCAGGATACAGGTCTACTTAACTTTTCTTTTAGTCAGTTACTCACATATGATGCGGTGATGTAATAATGTGTGCCATTTATGTAGTTCTTACATATAACACACAATGAATTATGTAAGCAAACAAAGAATGCTTAATCAAATTCATTTACAATATTACTCAATTATTAATTACACTGCACCTTTCCCTGAGCTATTAACTCCAAATCCACATAGAAAGCACCTCAATTCCAATACGTAACATATTGCTCTCTAGTCATCTTATACAGTATGGTGCAAAAGTCTTGGGAATATTTTGATAGCTAGAGTGCCTCAGACAGTGGCACAATACTGTGGTAATTTTATGTATTGCACTGTACTGCTGCTAAAAGAAAAAATCATGACATATGAAAAAGGATCTAGGTTGCTACATGACATATGTAACATGATAAACCTGATTCTGATGTGGGTCTCTGTTGTGGACTGAGAGTGGGAAGGAGGCAGGAAGAGGGCAATCATAGTAGGGGAAAGCGGAACACAGAGGGGAGAGAGTGGGAGGCACAAGAAAGACATTCTATAATGATCAATAAACTAATTACTTGAAATCAAATAATCGTGCTTGGTGTCTCAGTGGTAGGTGTACAATTCAAAACCTTTTCTTGAAGAGAAACAGCATAGGCAGAATGGAGTGAATTGTGATGTAATACTTTCTCCCGTACAAGAACTGATTGAAACGTAAATCTCGTTGCAACCTTTGTAATGTTGAAAAGCCAAGACCAAGAAGATGTGGCAAGGGTGTTTCCCATGGTGGGACAGTCCAAGCCAAGAGTGCGCAGCCTCAGGATACAAAGGCATGCATTAAAAAGAGGCACATTTTACAGCACAATACAGGCCCTTCGGCCCACACTGTTTTGCCGACCATACAACTTTACTAGAGACTGCCTAGAATTACCCTATCGTTTTGCCTTCCATTTTCTGAAGCTCTGTGTACCTATCTAAGAGGCTCTGAAAAGACCCTGTTGTATCCGCCACCACCACCGTTGCTGGGAGAGCTTTCCATGCACCCACAACACTGTCTGAAAATCCTAACAACACGCACAAAATGCTGGTGGAAGACAGCAGGCCAGGCAGCATCTATAAGGAGAAGCACCGTCGAAGTTTCGGGCCGAGACCCTTCGTTCGGACTAACTGAAGGGAAAGATACTCAGAGATTTGAAAATAGTGGGGACAGGGGGAAATGCGAAATGATAGGAGAAGACCGGAGAGGGTGGGATGAAGCTAAGAGCTGGAAAGGTGATTGGCGATAGTGATACCGAGCTGGAGAAGGGAAAGGATCATGGGACGGGAGGCCTTGGGAGAACGAAAGAGGGGGGAAGCAGGAGATGGGAGATGGAGAACAGGCAGAGTGATGGGCAGAGAGACAGAAAAAAACGAACAACAAAATATGTCAGGGATGGGGTAAGAAGGGGAGGAGGGGCTTTAACGGAAGTTAGAGAAGTCAATGTTAATGCCATCAGGTTGGAGGCTACCCAGCCGGTATATAAGGTGTTGTTCTTCCAACCTGAGTGTGGCTTCACCTTGATCATAGAGGAGGCCATGGATAGACATATCAGAATGGGAATGGGACGTGGAATTAAAATGTGTGGCCACTGGGAGATCCTGTTTTATCTGGCGGACCGAGTGTAGGTGTTCAGAGAAACGGTCTCCCAGTCTGCGTCGGGTCTCACCAACATATAAAAGGCCACTCCTGGAGCGCCGGACGCAGTATACCACACCAGCCGACTCACAGGTGAAGTGTCGCCTCACCTGGAAGGACTGTCTGCGGCGATGAATGGTGGTGAAGAGGTAGTGTAAGGGCAGGTGTAGCACTCGTTGCGCTTACAAGGACAAGTGCCGGGAGGGAGATTGGTGGGAAGGGATGGGAGGGAAGAGTGGACAAGGGAGTCGCGTAGGGAGCGATCCCTGCGGAAAGATGGGGGAGGAAAAGATGTGCTTGGTAGTGGGATTCCATTGGAGGTGGCGGAAGTTACCGAGATTTATACGTTCGACCTGGAGGCTGGTGGGGTGGTAGGTGAGAACAAGGGGAACCCTATCTCGAGTGGGATGGCGGGCGGATGGGATGAGGGCAGATGTGCGGGAAATGGGAGAGATGCGTTTGAGACCAAAGTTGATGGTGGAAGAAGGGAAGACCCTTTGTATAAAAAAGGAAGACATCTCCGTCATCCTGGAATGAAAAGCCTCATCCTGAGAGCAGATGCGGCGGAGACGGAGGAATTGTGAGAAGGGGATAGCATTTTTGCAAGAGACAGAGTGGGAAGAGGAATAGTCCAGGTAGCTGTGAGAGTCTGTAGGCTTATAGTAGATATCAGTAGATAAGCCGTCTCCAGAGATGGAGACAGAAACATCAAGAAAGGGAAGGGAGGTGCCGGAAATGGACCAGGTAAATTTGAGGGTAGGGTGAAAGTTGGAGGAAAAGTTAATGAGGTCAACGAGCAGGAGGCAGCGCCAATGCAGTCGTCGATGTAGCGAAGAAAAATAGGGTAATGGATACCCATATAGACTTGGAACATGGACTGTTCCACAAAGCCAACAAAAGGCAGGCACAACTGGGACCCATGCGGGTGCCCATAGCTACACCTTTGGTTTGGAGGAAGTGGGAGGAGCCAAAGGAGAAATTATTGACAGTAAGAACTAATTCCGCTAGACGAAGGAGAGTGGTGGTAGAGGGGAATTAGTTAGGCCTGGAAGCCAAAAAGATCTTTGAGACCGTCCTGGTGGGTGATGGAGCTATATAGGGACTGGACGTCCATGGTGAAAATAAGGCGTTGGGGGCCAGGGAACTTAAAATCATTCAAAAAATTCAAAGCATGAAAAGGGTCACGAACATAGGTGGGAAGAGATTGAACAAGGGGGGATAAAAGAGTATCCAAGTATGCAGAAACGAGTTCGGTGGGGCAGGAACAAGCTGAGACAATAGGTCTACCTGGACAGGCAGGTTTGTGGATCTTGGGTAGGAGGTAGAAACAGGAAGTGAGGTTGATGGCAGTGGATGGGAGATCCCCAGAGATGATAAGGTTTTGATGGTATAGGAGACAATGTCCACTCCGGATAGGGTTCCCCTTGTCCTCACCTACCACCCCGCCAGACTCCAGGTCCAACCTATAATGCTCCGTAACCTCTGCCACTTCCAACGGGATCCCACTACCAAGCACATCTTTCCGTTCCCCCACCCTTCTGCTTTCTGCAGGGATCGCTCCCTATGCGACTCCCTTGTCCACTCGTCCCCCCATCCCTTCCCACTGATCTCCCTCCTGGCATTTATCCTTGTAAGCGGACCAAGTGCTACACCTGTCCTTAGACATTCTCCCTCACCACCATTCCCGGCTTCAGGCAGTCCTTCCAGGTGAGGCGACACTTCACCTGTGAGTCGGCTGGTGTGGTATACTGCGTCCCATACTCCCGGAGTGGTTAGTTGACTGGGAGACCTTTTAGCTGAACACCTACCCTCGGTCCGCCAGAGAAAGCAGGATCTCCCAGTGGCCACACATTTTATTTCCACGTCCCATTCCCATTCTAATATGTCTATCCATGGCCTCCTCTACTATCAAGATGAAGGTCGTAGGAACAACACTTGGGTAGCCTCCAACCTGATGACATGAATATTGACTTCTCTAACTTCCGTTAATGCCCCTCCTCCCCTTCTTACTCCTTCCCTGACATATTTACCTGTTTGTTTTTTTTTTCTCTCTCCCCCTCTGCCCATCACTCTGCCTGTTCTCTATCTCCCTCTGGTGCTTCTCCCCATTTTTTTCTCCCGAGGCCTCCCGTCCCATGATCCTTTCCCTTCTCCAGCTCCGTATCACTTTCGCCAATCACCTTTCCAGCTCTTAGCTTCATCCCACCCCCTCCGGTCTTCTCCTATCATTTCGCATTTCCTCCTCCCCCCACTACTTTCAAATATCTTAGTATCTTTCCCTTCAGTTAGTTCTCGCAAAGGGTCTCGGCCCAGAACGTCGACAGTGCTTCTCCTTATAGATGCTGCCTGGCCTGCTGTGTCCCACCAACACCTGTGTCGTTTGAACTTCCAGCATCTGCAGATTTCCTCGTGTGTGAAAATCCTACCCCTGATATCCCCTCGATACCTATTTTCATGCCCCTTAATACTATGCACCCCCTTGTTAAACATTCAACCTATTCTCATAAGGTATGCCCTCCAATCCAAGCAACATCCGTGGAAATCTCCGCTGCACTCTTTTTCCATAGAGTGCACTCACTTTAGCTTCTGGTAGCATACACCCTATCAATTTCTGCTTTAAATACTTACAATACACGTCGCCTTTAAACATTCCACACTGATCATAAAAAGCCTACCCTCTTGTGCTTGATGTTTCTACTTTCGAATAAATATGCAAACGGCCCATGCTACCTCGGCCTCCCACATTTTGTCAGGCCTCCCGCAAACTCTGACAGCGTCTACCAAAAACAAAGAAATCAAAAAGCTTGAAAGAGAACAGTTCAATTTTGCAAGCGTGCGACAAGGATTGACGATCTGCGTTGTAAGGAAAGTTTGAATAGTTTAAGATGCCATTGCTTGGAGCACATGAGTGTGACATGACATTATACCTGTCAGTGACATTGGCTTCATGAGCAGCAGGACAGGCAGCAAAATATTTCGAGATTCCCTTGTTTTAGAAATGACATATCCAGAGGGATTAAGAAAGAGATACGGCGTTTCTAGTGAGGGAACATGTCAGGACTGTATACCGTCGGAACAGGCTGGTGAACTCGTCTAGTGATAACCTATGGGTGGAAATGAGAAATACGAAAGGTATGATCACTTTATAGACCACTCGACAGTCCAAGGGATTTAGAAGAACAAATCTGTGGAGCGATTGCAGATTGTTGCAAGAAACACAATGTTGTTATAGTCGGTAATTTTAATGGTCTACTTATTGACAGGGAATCCCATGTGGTAAAACGACTAGCTGAGATTCTGTTTCTCAAGTGTGTTGAGGACAGTTTCCACAATAAGAACGTAAAATTCCGACGGAGTAAATGTGCGATCTGCTGTTATGTAAAGAGGCAGGGTTGTTGACAGATGTTACTGCGGAGGAACATTGCTCATTCAGTGGCCACACTGACATTCGTTTCAAAGCAAATACGCAAAATGATAGGTCTGTTACAGGGTTTGAGGTCTTAATTGTATCAGAACTTATCTGGTAAGTGTGGTTTGGGACAGGAAGTTTTCTGGCAAACGTTTACCTGGTGAGTGGGAAGTCTTCAAAAGCGCAATTGTGAGATTACTAAGCTTTCATGTGCCTGTCAGAATAAAAGGTACAGAGAACATGTGTAGGGATCCTTGGTTTTGAAGTGATGTTGAAGAGAATTCGACTGGCTGGTTGGAGAAAGTTTTGAAGACAAACCTTAGTACCTTGACCTTCAGGACCTCATTTACAGGACCTCATTTATTTCCTGGAACGTGGGTTGTTGGCTTAACACAGTCCCTTGATCTTTCCTGGAACTTAGTACCTCGACTACAGGCGATCTCTGACAGTTTCTGGTATCCGATCTATAGTACAAGCTGTGCTTTCACTGTAATTCTTGGGCTATTCTTGGTAATTGGACAATAGACCGATAGGAATGAACTAGCTGTTGGCGCGAGCAATTCCACGGAATCACGGAAAGATGTGCTCCAAAATCAGGTGAGAAGCAGCCAGAAACCCAGCGTGATTTCCACGTTCTCCATCCTGACAGGTTGCTTTTCTGAAGCAGAGTTTGATCCGTGCAGTCCCGAAGCAGCACTGAATGGGTGCCACTATCTGTGGACACTTACTGCAAGTGGAGATTATAAATAGGTTTATGCACATCGGTGGTTCTGTACCAGGAGTATTGAGCTGCCAGTCATTTCCTCCCTGCAACCAGGTTTCAATGATGGTTACAATATCATGATTCCACGTGGTCCATGCCCTGAGCTCATCAGCTTTCCTACAATACTTCTGGCTTTAAAAACATACGCAGCTCAGAACATCAGAATCACAACATTCAACCTTTTGAATCCTGACATCTGAACAATATCGGTCTCCACAATCTGTTCCAGCACATTAGTTTCCATCCCTCTGCAACTCTAATTTAACCACCACCCGCCCTGCCACCAGCAACTCACTGGACAGGACTAGCACACCTTCCGTCTTCGAAATCAGTCCCCATCCATTTTGGGTGCAAACTATTTCTTCTGAAGCAGACACTCCCCTCCCCCACTTCCATAGAAGGGAGCCGAATTACCCCAAATTCTGAAGCTCTTTTGACGTCAGCTGGATTAGTCAAGTGTTAAACTGGATGGAACTATTTCTTGCCTCACTAGCAAGTGGCACAGGAAGCAATGCTGAGACACTGGAGGTCTTCTCTTTATCTTCGCATCAAATGCCCTGAACTCACTTTGCAGAAGCTCGTCCCTCGAACTACCTAATATAAATTAATATGGGACAAAAGTTTAATCGTCCATTTAACTACATAACTACAGCACGGAAACAGGCCATCTCGACCCTTCATCTCCGTGCCAAACGTTTACTCTCACCTCGTCCCACCTACCTGCTCTCAGCCCATAACGCTGCATTCCTTTCCTGTCCATATACCTATCCATTTTTTTTAAAATGACAAAATCGAACCTGCCTCTACCACTTCTACCGGAAGCTCGTTCACACAGCTACCACTCTCTGAGTAAAGAAATTCCCCCTCGTGTTAGCCCTAGACCTTTGCACCTTAACTCTCAACTTATGTCCTCTTGTTTGAATTTCCCCTACTCTCAATGGAAAAAGCTTATCCAGGTCAACTCTATCTATCCCCCTCATAATTTTAAATACCTCTATCAAGTCCCCCTCATCCTTCTACGCTCCAAAGAACAGAGACCTAACTTGTTCAAACTTTCTCTGTAACTTAATCATCGTTGATCCTCAAAGTCATCATAGTGTTTTTGGCTTCGGGTAGAATAGATCGTTATTGGGGCGGTGGCTGGGTGGTGGGGTGTCTAACCCATCTCAGGGCAGTGCTCACAGTGTGGAAAAATAACCTTGCTGCACGGTTTCTGTGATGTAGTGGTTATCACGTTCGCTTAACACGCGAGAGGCCTCCGGTTCATCCACGGCAGAAACATTGCTCTAGCTCCAAACTTTGGGAAAGAATTTTACTCCCAGCGGTCCTATGAATCATTAAGTTCAGGTTAAAGGTAATTTTCATCGGCATGTCTATATAAATGTGTATATAACTCTTTGCAACTGCATCTTATTACATTGGAAACTTAAGAAAGTTTTATTGAAATAATTTGCCCGTAATTTACACAACGAAATAAGCCATGCCAAACCACAACTTAATTATTTACTGAACTTTACGCCTCTGGCATTTAGAGGAGCAATGAAGAGTTCCCTTTCCATGGCAGCAGCTTCCTGTTGGTCTTCACTACTATCACTCATGCAGGTCCGTGTGGAGGCTTAAGAATGCCGAAGGTGCCGAAGGTTTCTTCATTCTGTTTCTGAAACATTTCTGTTTTACTACTCTGGGAAAAGCACTACCTCCTGATCTCCGTCCGAAATCTACTGCGCCGAATCTGGAGGCTCGTGCCGCCAGCTCTCTTCTCAGCTACCGGTTCAAACAACCTTCCTTTCTCGATCTTTTCTATCCATTTCATAATTCGCTAAAAAAATTCTTCTTCGTCTCAGTTTTAAAGAGGAGTCCCGCCCCCACCCCCCCCCCCCATTCTGAGGCTGTGTCCTCTGGTCTTGGTTTCTCCTACACCGTCTCCAGGTCCATTCCATCAAGGCCATTCACCATTCAATAGGTGTCAGTGAGGTGACCCCCTCATTCTTCTGACGTTCAGTGACTGAGGGTACCGAGATAGTTAGAAATGGAAACATTTTCCCTGTAAACCATCAGAACGTTTCAGCACCTTTTTTTCTAAGTTAAGGGGCTCGACCCTGCTCACAATACTCCAACTGAGGCCTCAATTGTGTTAGAAGGGTTTGAAGAAGGGTGGGACGCAACAGAAACGAAATTATAGGCCAGTTTGCCAAACTTCACTGGTTGGGAAGATGCTGGAGACTAATATTTAGTATGAGGTTTCGGGGTCCATGTAGACTAATGACAAAATGTCAGAGCTAACATGATTTCTGAAATGGAAAACCTTTCCCGACAAATCTGTTAGAGTTCTCCGAGGAAGTAACAAACAAATAAGATGCAGTGGATGGCTTTTCCTTGGATTTTCAGAAAGCGTTTGACAAGTTGCCGCAGATGACACTGCTTAACAAGGTAAAATCCCATGGCATTACAGGAAAGCTTCTGGCATCGATAGTGGAATGACTGACAAGCAGGAGGCTGCGAGAGGGAATAAAAGCTTGGCTGCCTGTTGAATAGCTGTTTTCCTCAGAGGTCAGTATTGGGACTGCTGCTCTTCACATTGTTTGTCAATCACTTAGATTAAGGAACTGACGGCTTGTGACAAAGTCTGGAGATGATACAATGGAGAGGAGTGCTGAGGATCAGTGCGATTGCAGTAGGACAAAATGGAAGGATGGCCAAAAAGTGGAAGATGGAATACAGTTTTGGGAAAAACGGTTTGTTAACAGGAGCAACCGTGCTGACTGTAGGGGCAGAGGGACTTTTGAGTCGCCGTCGAAGACTCCCTGAAGGTTAATTTACTGATTGTAGTAAGGAAAGTAAATGCAATGTTGACATTTATTTCAAGGGGACTAGAAGATGAAAGCAGGCAGATAATGCTAAGACACTCTCCGGCAGCACTTGGAGTATCGTCAACAGTTTTGGGCCCCGTATCACAGAAAGGGTGTGTTGTCGTTGGAAAGAGTCCAGAGGAAGTTTGCAACGATCATTCCCGGAATGAAGGGGTTAACATATGAGGAGCGTTTGGCAGCTTTGGACCTGTACTCACAGGAATTTGTTAGAATGCAGTGGGATCTCATTGAAACCTACTGAATGTTGAAAGGACCAGATAGAGTGGATGTGGGTGGGATGTTTCCTGTGGTGGAGGTCGCCAGAACTAAAGGGCTCAGCCTCAAAATTGAGGGAGGTCTTTTGGAACACAGGGAAGGCGGATTTGTTTTGATCAAGGAGAAAAGAACCTGTGGAACGTGCTGCCACAGACTACGGTGGCGGCAAAGTCCGTGGGTATATTTAAGGCGGAGTTTGATGGTTTCCTGCTCAGTCAGGGCATCAAAGGATAGGAAGAGTAGGTAGGTGTAGGGGTGGAGTGTTATCCAGGATCAGGCATGATGGAATCGAGTCGGCTCCGCTATTGAATCGTAGTTGATCCTTTTCTCCCTTCCTCAGTCCCACTCCCCTGCCTTCTCCACGTAACCTTTGATGCCGTGTCCAATCAAGAATCTATCACGCTCTGCCTTAAATAGACATAACGACCTGGCCTCCACAGGAGTCTGTGGTGATAGATTCACCAACCTCTGGAAATTTCTCTGCATCTCTACCAGACAAGATCTTCACACAGTGAGTGCGTGGAATTGACTGCCGGTGACGGTGTTGGAGGCGGATACGATAGGGTCCTTTAAGAGAATCCTGGATAGGTACATGGAGCTAAGTAAAATAGAGGCTTATGGCTAAACCTAGGTAATTTCTAAAGTAAGTACATGTTCGACACGGCATTGTGGACTGAAGGGCCTGTATTGTGCTGTAGATTTTCTATGTTTCGATGTTTCTATCTTTCCTTGAGGAAGCCATGCTGACTCTGACTTATTTTATCATGTGGAGAGGATATTTCCTGTGGTGGGCGTATCAAGAACCAGAGGACACAGCCTCAGAATTGAGAAATGACCTTTTCCGAAAGAGGTAAGGAGGTTTATTTGGCCGCAGAGTTGTGAACCTTTGGAATGCATGGCCACAGACTGCGGTGGAGAACAAGTCCGTGGGTATATTTAAGGTAGACTTTGACCAGTTAAGGCATCAAAGGATTTGGCAAGAAGGCTGTGTGTATGGGGTTGAGCGAGATCCAGGTTTGGCCAGTATGGTATGGTGGAGAAGACTCGATGGGCTGAATGGCCTAATTCTGCTCCTGTGTCTTATGGCCCTACGGTCTTTTGCTGTTATGATTTCCATTATCTGCAATTTATTAATTCATTCAATGAATTAACCTTCATTTCTCTCCTCGGGGAATTCGGTGGACTGACGTAATCAGTTTGTAGAAAATTTTAACATTATTTTGTTTTAATCTATTTAAATCTTTCCCCGTAGAGACCATTAAATGTTATAAAACCCCTGGTGAGGGGCTGCTTCAGCATTTCATTCAGAACGTTCACCTCCAGCACAGGGTGCGGGGGCGCATCGCTGGGTGGAGAAAATGTATGACATGTGGGCGAGGTATAAGAGTCTGGAGAAAGTATTTTACGTGATCATTGCCATCGTTGGAATTCCTGGTGAGTGAGCAGAGGAGTTTCTTTTTGGTACCTTTGTGTGCTAACCACTGTTTACCTGTTTATTATCGTTTTATAAGCATATATCATGACAATCGCTGCAGAAATGTACGTCAATGATATTGATCCTGTCAGCTCACTGCTTTTTTTTTTCATTCTCCAGCAACCGAAACTGAAGCCCTTTTTCTTCAAACTCGCGGGATCCATTCGAAATTTGTTCTTGCATTTCAGCGGCACGATGCCCAGAGTTGGGCCAGTGCTGGGGCCGGCTGCTCTCGTGAATGTGTGACTGGAAGGGATTTAGACTGTCAGATTCATTTTTCCTGGCTGATTGATCCGACTGAACCTCTGGCCAAGTGGACAGCTTTTACTGTGGAGTCTGTAACAGTCGGATTCCGCGGCCTGTTGCCCAGTAACAGGCTGATGAGCTGAACCAGTGTGCACGGATTTACTCACAAATCAGAGACAAACTGCAGCTGCTGGAAATCCAAGCAACACACACAAAATGCATGAATAACTCGGCAGGCCAGGCAGGATCAATGGAAAATAGTACATTCGACGTTTCGGGCCGGGATTCTTCAGGACATGTGGAATTAAGATGAGAATGCAACAGTTACAGTAATATGTCTTTTTTTTTCTGAGTCCTGAAGAAGAGCCACAGCTCGAAACGTCGACTGTACGCTTTTCCATAGATGCTGTCTGGCCTGCTGACTTCCTCCAGCATTTTGTGTGTTCCACTGATCTGCTGCTGTGTGTTATCAAATTGAACTGATTCTATTAACGGACCCGCTCTGCTATTCCTTACTGAGTTGTCCCTGCCTTCCCTCTGGATCCCTTCGCTGCGTTTCCAGAGGCCTGGTCAGTCCCGGTTAAACCAATGAAACCAACCCAATAGGAGACCAGAATCGCTATTAGCATTGATTTGACAGTTCCACCCGTTGTCTTAGCTTGGCAGTTCGATTTAAACCCGAGCTTGCCCACACATCGGCTTCTCTTCACCCCTGGGTGAGGCCGATTGGGCGCAGTAGGGCCCGAGTGAGGCAGGTTGGGGACAGATGGTCGTTGCTGGAGTTTCAGCCACTAACCGACTCCAACACTCCTGATCTATAGTTGAAATCCTAGCCCGTGTAAGTGACGGAAACTGTGTACAGTGACCTCTCTCTCTCTCTCTCTCCAGTGAATTTATTGGCGATCGTGATCCTGTCCCGGGGAAAGTGCGGACTATCCACATGCAGCACTCGCTATCTGATGGCCATGGCTACGGCGGATCTACTGACCATTGTCAGCTACGTCATTTTATACCGGATGAAGTATTACTACTTTCGCGATAGTTTCCTGGATATCACCTGTCGTGCAGAGTTATCGAAGCACTGAAATACGCAGCCACAGACTGTTCTGTCTGGTTCACCGTCACTTTCACCTTTGATCGGTTTGTTGCCATTTGCTGTCAGAAGCTGAAAGCGAAATATTGCACCGGGAAAACTGCGACTGCTGTTCTAACCACTACCGGTATCCTGTTCAGTTTGAAAAGCATTCCGCGCTACTTCACACGAGAACCCAGGGTGATCATCGACAATGTACCGTGGGGCTGTAAAACGATAGGCAGTGTTTTCACTGCCCCAGGGTGGGTGGGATTTGATTGGGTCGATACAGTTTTAACTCCGTTTCTGCCATTCACTGTGATTCTGCTGCTCAACGCTCTAACAGCCAGACATATTTTAGTGGCCAGTCGGGTCCGTGAGGGGTTGAAGGGTCAGAGAAATGGGGAGAACAGTAGTGACCCGGAGATGAAGAGCAGGAGGAGGTCTGTGGTTTTACTCTTCACGATCTCCGGCAGCTTCATCCTCCTGTGGATGACGCAGGTTATAAATGTCATATATTATCATATCACAGGAACAGATTTTAATGATTCTGAATGGATCTTTCACAAGGTCGGGCCGTTGCTGAGAAATTTCAGCTGCTGCACGAACACATTTATATACGCAGTGACTCAGTCCATGTTCAGGGAGCAGGCGAAGAGCGCGATCAAATATCCGGTCACCTCGCTGCTTCGGATGATTAATAAAGCCGTGCGCTGAGCACGATCAGAAGACGGCCGCAGCGTCTTTCTCCGGTCAACACTTAATTCCCAAGTATCCCCCTCATAATTTTAAATACCTCTATCAAGTCCACCTCAACCTTCCATGCTCCGAAGAATAAAGACCTAACTTTGTCAACCTTTCTCTGTAACTTAGGTGTGGAAACCCAGGTAACATTCTAGTAAATCTCCTCTGTACTCTCTCTATTTTGCTGACATCTTTCTATAATTTGGTGACCAGAACTATACATAATACGATTATAATTAATACTGTATTACGTTTTCAAATTTGACCTCCCATTATGAACCAATTGACACTTATCTGTGTTGAAATCCATCTGCACTTCTCAGCCTGGTTCTGCATGATTCCGCTGTAACAACTGACAACCCTGCAGACTATACACAACACTCACAACAGTTGTGTCATCAGCAAATTTAGAAGCCCAACTTCTACTTGTTCATCCAGGTCATTTATAAAATTCACAGAGAATGGGGCACTTTACAGATCCCTGTGAAAGACTTACTTCCATGCAGAAAACAAGGCACACTTTTCCTTCTGTGGGCAAGGCATTCAGAATTGACAAAGCAAGGTCTCCTTGGATCACATGCCTCCTTAGCTTCTGAAGGACTCCTGCATGGGGAACCTTATCAAATGCCTTACTGAAATCCATATACACAACATCCACTGCTCTACCTTCATCAATGTGTTTTGTTACATTCTCAAAGAATTCCAATCAAGCTTGTAGGAAACGACTTTCACCTTGATAAAACCATAATGACTAATCAGATTATGTCTGCCCAAATGCCTCATAAATCCCACCTCTCAGGATGTCTCCAACCACTTGCCCTCCACTGGCATATAATTTCTGTAGCTATCTTGTCACGTACCCCGTAACTGGGTGTCAGACCAGCAAAGAAAGAAGTATCCGTTGGAATCTGGTGGTACTAGTTTCAAAAGTGTTTATTAGTAAAATAAGCAAAACAATACAATAATGCAAATATACATATAACACAAGTTAGCAATAATAAACCTAAAAGTGTAGGAATAATAATAAGCAATAATAGACAGGCTCTATTGATATCTAGGGTAAATGAATTGTCATAGAAAAGTATAAAGTTCAGTTCATGTGTGCTGAGGTAATTATGGTTGTTAGGTAGTGATCGTTGGAGGGAGGGAGGGGGAGAGAGGGAGAGAGAAGGAGAGGGAGAGGAGAGAGAGAGAGAAGGGGAGAGAGAGAGAGAGGGGGAGAGAGAGAGAGAGAGAGAGAGAGAGAGAGAGAGAGAGAGAGAGAGAGAGAGAGAGAGAGAGAGAGAGAGAGAGAGAGAGAGAGAGAGAGAGAGAGAGAGAGAGAGAGAGGAGAGAGAGAGAGAGAGAGAGAGAGAGAGAGAGAGAGAGAGAGAGAGAGAGAGAGAGAGAGAGAGAGAGAGAGAGAGAGAGAGAGAGAGAGAGAGAGAGAGAGAGAGAGACTGGCAGTCAGTAAACCTTCCTGTTTCCTTTTGATTCCGTTGCACCGTCGTGCTCATTCAGCTATGACCCCTCCGTCCTTCAGCTAGACCGTTCTTCTGTTGTGGACTCGTCACTCTGGCATGAGTGGACACACACACACAGGTCCCCACCGGCCCTGCCTTTACACTGTGAGCTTTACTGACCAATCTCACTGATTCGGTCTCTGAAGCCCCCACTTTTCTGTGGGTTCCACGACACTCCATCAGTGTCCACTGGTGTGGCTGAAGAGTGTCTCTCCAGAACCGTCTTTTATCCCTACTAACGGGATCTTAGCTATCCATCAACTCTGAATGACTGTGTTCATCAAATCAGGCCACTCCTGCTGTCTCCTGTGGAATTTTAACGAGCAATATCATGTCCTTGTAGTGGAAGGTAAATAATCCAGGATGAGTCAATATCCCATAGATCAACACTCTCTCTCCCCCTCTTATCTGTGGCAGCTTTTCTTGCCTGTGTTTTCGTCTCTCTTTCTCATGGTCAGCATAGCACCAGTAAAAGTTCATGGTTCTCGGGGGGGGGGGGAATGTTTAACTCTGTACCCCATTGTCCATCAGGTCTGTTCATCACTCATAAAAATCTGTACTCCCTTTTCTTGAACAAGGGAACAACATTTGCAACTCTCCGATCCTCTAGTACTTCTCCTGTCTATATCTATGATGCAAAGATCACGCCAGAGGTTCAACAATCTCCTCCGTCACTTGCCACAGTATCCTGGGGTACATCTTATCCGGTCCCTGTGACTTATCTAACTGGACGCTTCTTGAAAGCTCAGCACATCATTTTTTTTCATGTCTATATGCTCATGCTGAAGCGTTTCAGACCACTTTAAGTTATCCTCACAGTTGCCAAGGTCCTTTTCCCTGGTGCATACTGAAGCAAAACATTCAATAAACACCTCCGTTACCTGATCCAACTCCATGCACATGTGTCCAATCTCGCACCTGACTGGTTCTATTCTCTTATTTTGCTCTTCACGTAGAATGCCTTGGGGTTTTCCTTAACCCTGCTCACCAAGCCCTTCTCATGGCCCCGTCCGGATCTCTAATTCCATTCTTAAGCTCCTTCTAGCAAACTTGTTATTTTCTATAACCCTCTTAGTATCTAGTTTCTTGAATGCTTCTTTTTTTTCTTAAATTGATTTTCCACATCCATTGTACACAGTGGTTTTTTTTACCCCTACCACTCTTTCCCTGCCTCAATTGAATAGACTTATGCAGAATGCCATGCATTCCCCTGAACATCTGCCACATTTCCGCTGTATATTTCCTGAAAACATCTGCTTCCAATTCATGTTCCCAAGTTCCTGCCTATTAGCATCATAATTCTTTTTAACCCAATTAAATGTTTTTCCAAAAGGAGACAGAGTTGTAATCACTATCTCCAAAATGCCCCCCCCCCACCTCCACTGAGAGATCTGGCACCTGACCAGGTTTCCCAATACTAGATCAAGTACAGAATTTCCTCTAGTTGGCCTATCTACACATTGTGTCAGGATCCTCCTGAACACAGCTAACAAACTCCACCCATTCTAAACTCTTGCCCTATGGAGATATCGATCAATATTAGTAAAGTTAAAATCTCCCATCACAACCCTACTGTAATTGCACTGTTCCAGAATCTGCCTCCCTATCTGCTCCTCGATGACCCCGTTACAATCGGGCACCTATTAGAGTTATTGTCCGTTTTTGTTACTGACTTCCACCCACACTGACTCAGTAGAATAATCACTCTATGACTTCCTCCTTTTCTGCAGCTGTGACTCTATCCTTGATTAATGTTGTAGGGATCAGTGTTACGTTTGTATCAACGATCTGAATGATAGTGTGATTAATCAGATCAGCAGATTTGCAGATAACACCAAGATTAGGATTGTAATGGACAGTGAGAAAGGGTTACAAAGCTTACAGTGTGATATGGACCAGCTGGTGAAGTGGGCTGAAAACGTGCAAATGGATTTTATTGCAGACAAGCGTGAGGTGTTGCTCTTTGGGAGGGAAAAACCAGGTAGGTTTATACAGTGAATGAATGCAGTAGAGCAGAGAGATCTAGGATACAGATCCACAATCCATTAAAAGATGTGGCACTGGTAGATTGCGACCTTTAAAAAGCTCTTGGCAGATCAATTTATTGACTTGATGAGTTGGGATGTTATGTTGAAATTAAGTGTGCAGTTTGGTCACTTAATCAGAGAAGACTACAGGAAAATGAAAATAAATTGAAGATTGCCGATGACATTTACAAACATGTGCCAGGGACTTGAAGAGCTGAGTTATAGGGAAAGGTTACACGGGTTAATACTTTATTCCCACGTCATAAAAAGTTAAGGAGAGATTTGATAGAGGTATAAAAATTATAAGGGGTATTAACAGGGTTGAGTGCGACTACAAATAGAGGGTTTGGATTAAGAGTGGAAGGTGAAATGTTTAAGGGGAGCATGAGGGCAGTGAGAGTGTGGATTGAAAGACAGCACAACTGTGGATGAGGATCGATTTCAACATGAAGAGATTTGTATATTAATGAGAGTTGCAAGGAGGGTATGAGAGGCTGATGGCACTGACCAGCTAGACCGAATAGTTAATTTCCGTGCTGTAGTCTTCTATGGCTATAGATAAGTAGATACAACAGAGTGAGGGACAGAGAAACAGACAGGGAAAGAATGAGGGGCTGAGTGTGCAAGAGAAAGAGAGAGGGAAAGAGAGAAAAAAAGATAAATAAGAAAATAGATAAAGAGAAATTTAAAAAAAGCAAGACAGAAGGATAGACAGAAACAAAAACAGAGAGATAGAAGTATAGAGGGGTAAGTGACAAGGACAAACAATACGTCTAAACAAGGCTGAGGGACCTCAAGGTGTGATGGTGGAAGGAGACTGGAAACAGAGAGCTGATGGAGAGAATCTGGCTTCCAGTAGGAAAGAGGTTAAATCAGTCCAGTTCAGTTCTGAGTCCATACCACCCAAGTCCCTAGTCTCCGTGTCTTCACCCTGTGAGACTCCGCCTCTGCCACATGAGAAGCATCCAGACACACTGCCATTCATCCATCCTAAACGGATACATCACCCCCCTTATCTCTCTCCGATCCAGTGCCACTGTGATAGATCCTGCTGGAGCAGGCATGAATGTGAGGGACGAGTGGCCTACCCGTTACTCTCATAAATAATTCAGTCAACACTGGTTCTGCCCGCAGGTAACCCTTCATTCAACGGTGGGAAACGGGCCTCCCCTGGAGGAAATTGAATAAATAAAATTTTTGGGGGGTTTCGGGGTGGAAGTGGAACACGTGATCTGTGTATATTACACCTATTTGGAAGGTCCACATCCACTACTGGTCTCACCAGTGATTGACATCCTCCTACAGCAAATGGATCAGCGCACCTCACGTCTCCTCTATGACATTTGGACGTCAGTAGGTTATCGGCAGGTGTGCACCCCACCTTTAAACTGTCACAGGAGTGCCCTGTGACTGAAAGGTTGGCTGCATGATTGACAGGGACCACAGAGATTGACAAGACCACCTACCTGGTGATCTGACATGTGTCTTTACAGTGATTGATGGGGAAGTCATGCTGGAGGTTTACAGGTGATTCACTGTGAGTGTATGAAATATTGAATACAGATACAATGGACAACTAGAGTGTTTTTCCATTAGGATGGAAAATTTCCTGAGTAATGTAAAGGGGGTTTCATCTTTTTTCTTTGTTACTGTTGGGAAAGGGCTTCTTTGTTTTGTTAAAAGCAGGAATGTTTCTTTGTTGCAAGAGAGTGCTGGGAGAATTGTATTCCTTTGTAAACCAAATGGGGATTAATGTTCTTCTTCTGAGTTTGTAAGCTTTTGTTGACGGGCTTTGGGGAGATCGGCGCGAGGGGGTTGATAGAGAGGACGCAATGCTGTAGCTGGGCGAGGAACGGACCCCAAGCGGGGTCCGAGGCCAGGAGTTACTCTGTGGAGGGGGAATGAAGCTAGATGTGCTTGGTTGACCACTCGGATGGTCCTGAGCTGCGAGTCGAGGAGTTTGGAGGGGATCGAATGGTGGCCAGAAGACTTCAGTATTGAGCTCCAACGGTTGTGCAGAATGGTGGCCAGAAGACTTCAGTAATTGAGCTCCAACGGTTGTGCATGAAGTGGTTTGGACTTTGATAAGTTTGGCGCCTTTTCTTTATTTTTTCTCTTCATATATACTGTATCGTTATTAATCACTTAGTTATAGTAACCTTTATAAATTGTACTCATTTAATTGCTTATGGTGTACTGTCTGTTTTTGGGCGAGGCGGGGACATCACACAGCATCCACACCAGCTGATTACCCAGTTTGGCGGGGCCGAAGGCTGCTCCCCCTAGACGAGAATGAGCTGAGCGAGCTTGAGGTGACCCAGGGGGTTACAGTAAGATGGTGATGTATCTGTGGAATTCATTGCAAGTCATTGACTACTTGCAAGGCTGAGATTTGATAGGTTCTTCATTGGTAAGGGGGTAAATGGAGAAAAAAGTTAAATATAATCTGCTGGGATTGAATGGGGCAAATCACCTAATTCTGGTCCAATATTCAAAACTACCTCACTTCAGTGTCAATTTCTGCACAAACATACCCTGCCCACCCAATCTGAATGCCATTAGTGATCAGGCTGTCTGAGTCTATCACACACAATCTCACTCCAGGTTTTCGATCCATCTCACCATCATCTTGTTGCACCTACCCTTACTGCCATCCACTCCAACCCTCCCTCACCGTCATTGTCCATCTCACCCTGACCATCTAATCACCTCACTCATCTCCCACCACGACCTTCCCAGCACTGCCTACCTCACCCCATTCCATCTGAACTCCAGTATTTTGTCCCATCCTACATTCCCTACTAAACCCCACAGCCATCCATCTGTCTCGTATCCCTGTTCCATCCATTCCACACCACTATCTCCAGAGTACACCATCCCACAGCTGCTGTGATCCCACAGAACAAGGTCAAATATCATTGTGTTCCCCAGAACAGGCCTGATCACACGGCCCAGATGATTGAACATTTGCTTCCTTCAGATACTGAGGTAATTTGGATATCTGTTCTCTTAGGGCCCTGGGCGGAAAATCTCCGTGCCATAATTTCAGAAATGGCCTCAACGCCTGCAATTTTCATGCAAAACAGTCTCTGGAGTTTGCAGAGAATGGTGTGAGAAAGAAGTCCATATTAATGAGGTAGGTTTACAAAGGTTGCTCATTGAAGCTGTGAGGACCAGTTGCTCAGAGTGAGCAGGTTTCTTTTTTTGCATTCGCATTTAATGCTATACCTTCAAATCACAGATAAGGAATTCGGTGGAACACAGCAAACCTTCAGTTAAAATATTTATTTCTTGCTTAGGGCAAACCATGTGCCCTTTCAATTGCTCAGTTATTTTCCAAAAAATATTTTCCACCAGCAATATAACACCCTGAGGGAGTGTACTGTTGTCAGCATTCAATGGTA